>NC_091295.1:64075821-64432446 GCF_038502225.1 Cherax quadricarinatus | reverse complement strand
GGTGGGAGGGCATATTGCCCTAGGGTGTTTGAAGGTCTGGTGGGATTGCACTTCTCCGCAGGTTGTTTGAAGAAGGTCTGGTGGGATCGCACCTCACCCCTGGTTGTTTGAAGATGGTCATGTGGAAGGGCACCTCTCTCCAGGTTTTTTTGTGGAAGGTCTGGTGGCAGGGCACCTCTCACCAGGTTTTTTGAAGGTCTGGTGGGAGGCCACCTCACCCCAGGTTGTTTGAAGAAGGTCTGGTGGGAAGGCACCTCACACCAGGTTGTTTGAAGAAGGTCTTTTGGGAGGGCACCTCTCCCCAGGTTGTTTGAAGGTCTGTTGGGAGGGCACTTATTCCCAGGTTTTTTGAAGAAGGTCTTGTGGGAGGCCACCTCTCCCCAGGAAGTCTGAAGAAGGTCTGGTGTGAGTGCATATCTCTCCAGGATTTTTGAAGAAGGTCTGGATGGAGGTCACCTCTCCCCAGGTTATTTAAAAAGGTCTGGTTGGAGCGTACCTTTCATCATACTATTTGAAGAAGGTCTAGTCGGAGGGCACCTTCCTCCATGTTGTTTGTTGAAGGTCTGGTGGGAGTGCACCTCACTCCACATTGTTTAAGGAAGATCTTGTGGATTTGAACCTTGCCCCAGGTTGTTTAAGGATGGTCTGGTCGGAAGGCAATGCCACAACAGGTTGTTTCAGGAAGGATTGGTACGAGGGCACCTTACTCCAGGTTGTTTGAAGAAGGTCTGGATGGTGGGCACCTCTCGCCAGGTTGTTTGAAGAAGGTCTCGTGTGAGGGCACCTCTTCACAGGTTGTTTTAAGGTCAGGTGGGAGGAAACCTTCCCGATGGATAATTGAAAAACGTCTGGTGGGAGTGCACCACTCCCCAGGTTGTTTGAAGAAGGTCTGGTGGGTGGGCATCTTTCTGCATGTTGTTTGAAGGTCTGTTGGGAGGGCACCTCACACCAGGTTGTTTGAAGAAGGTCTGGTGGGAGGGCGCCTCTCCCCAGGTTGTTTGAAGAAGGTCTGGTGGGAGGGAACCTCACCCCACGTTGTTTGAAGAAGGTCTGGCGGGAGGGCACCTCACCCCAGGTTGTTTGAAGAAAGTCTGATTGGAGGGCACATCACCCCAGGTTGTATGAAGAAGGTCTAGTGGGAGGGCACCTCACCCCAGGTTGTTTGAGGAAGGTCTGATGGGAGGGCACCTCACCACAGTTTGTATGAAGAAGGTCTGGTGGGAGGGCTCCTCAACCTAGGTGGTTTGAATAAGGTCTGGTGGGAGGGCACCTCACCCCAGATTGTTTGAAGAAGGTCTGATGGTCTGATGTTTAGACAAACATTGCTCTTTAACTAAACATCATAGATTTTCACTTTTTAATCAGAATTTCTGCTAAACGCAAGCTAAAATATGATATTTTGGTGAAGTACTTTGTCAATACATATTCCAAGTGTCAAAATCATGCATTTTAGGTAAAAATGAAGTTTGTCCGAAGTGTCCTAAATGCTCCAAATCGTCGAAATATGAAGTAAAACATCGTTTTAGCACATTTTACTGAGTTTTTCAAAGATTCAAGAATTTTTTAAAAAATATGTAAAATATTCGAAATTATTTCTGAACTTCAGCTATTTTTTGTATGATTTTTTAAAAAAATATGTAATATACTTTAAAATCATGAAAAATTTTCGAATATTATATTATTCGGCATATTTCGACGATTCGAGGCTTTAACTAAAAAAAAAACACCCGACGCCTTACAAGAAATGCTTGAAAAAGCCTCCAATCATCGAACAATGCCAAAAAAATGTGATTTTCGACCGTTTTTCAACATTTTAAAGTTTATTAGATATTTCTAAAAAAAATCACACAAAAATTCGATCATATTGAGAAATAATTTGGAATATTTCATACATCTTTTTAAAAATACCTGAATCATTAAAAATCGGGAAAATGTGCTAAAATGATGTTTTACTGCATATTTCGACTATTTGGAGCACTTAGAATATTTATAGACAAACTTTACTTTTTAGCTAAAATACATGGGTTTTCACACTTTAAATGTGTTGACAAAGTACTTCACTAAAATATAATATGTTAGCTTACTTTTAGCATAAAATTCAATTGCAGCAGTAATTCCGATTAAAAAGTGTGAAAACCCACGTATTTTAGCTGAAATATGGTTTTTCTGAAGTGTTCAAAATGCTCCCAATCGTCGAATTATGCAGTAAAACATCATTTTAGTACATTTTTTCCAGTTTTTTAAGAAATAAATAATATATTCAAAATTGTTTCTGAATTTCATCGAATTTTTGTGTGATGTTTTAAAAATATGTATTATACTTTAAAATGATGAGAAATGCTCAAAAATTATATTGTTTTTTTGGCATATTACGAGGATTCGAGGCTTTTCCAAACATTTCTTGACGTTTTGCTTTATTTAGAACATTTTTCAGACAAAGCTTATTTTTTAGCAAAAAATACATCGGTTTTCACTCTTTTCCATCAGATTCACTGCTACATTTCAATTTTATGCTAAAAGTAAGCTAAAATATGATATTTCTCTGAATTATTTTGTCATTACATATTTAACTAAAAAAAAACCCACCTTGAAAAGGCCTCGAATCGTCGAAATATGGCAAAAAACATAATTTTCGAGCATTTCTCAAAATCTTAAAGTATATTACAAATTTGTAAAAAATCACACAAAAATTCGATGAAATTCAGAAATAATTTTGAATATTTCATACATTTTTTAAAAGTACTTGAATAATTCGAAAAATCGGAAAAGAATGTGCTAAAATGATGTTTTACGGCGTATTTCGACGATTTGTTGCATTTAGAACACTTATCATAAAAACTTTATTTCTCGCTTAAATACATAGATTTTCACACTTGAAATATGTACTTAGAGAGTACTTCACCAAAATATCATTTTTCAGCTTACTTTTAGCATAAAATTCAATTGCAGCACTAATTCCAATTAAAATGTGTGAAAAACCACGCATTATAGCTAAAAAATCATGTGTCTGAAAAATGTTCTAAATCGTCCAAATCTTCGAAATATGCATCAAAACATCATTTTAGCACATTTTTCCGATTTTTTCCAATGATTCAAATATTTTATGAAAAATATGTAATATTCAAAATTATTTCTGAATTTCATCTATTTTTTTTATGAATTTTTGAAAATATGTAATATACCTTAAAATGTTGAAAAAAAGCTCGAAAATTTAATTTTTCGGCATATTTCGACGATTCAAAGCTTTTCCAAGCATATCTTGGCGATTTGGTTCATTTAGAACGCCTTTCAGTCAAACCTCATTGTTTTACTTAAAATACATGGGTTTTCTCACTTTTTCATCAGATTTACTGCTACAATCGAATTTTATGCTAAAAGTAAGCTAAAATATGAAAATTTTCTGAGATTTTTTTTTTAAATATATGAAATATTAAAAATTATTTCTGAATTTCATCAGATAAACCTTATTTTTTAACTAAAATACATGGGTTTTCACACTTTTTCATCACAATTATTACTAAAATAAATTTTATGCTGAAAGTAAGCTAAAATATGATATTTTTCTGAATTATTTTGTCATTACATATTTTAACTAAAATGAAAAAAAAAACCCTACGTTTTTCAAGAAATGTTTAAAAAACTCTTGAATTGTCGACATGTGCCATGTGCCATGAGCATTTTTCAAAAATTTAAAGTATATTACAAATTTTTAAAAAATCATACAAAAATTCGATGAAATTCAGAAATAATTTTGAATCTTTCATGCATTTTTTAAAAATACTTGAATAATTCAAACAATCGGAAAAAAATATGCATTTATAACACTTTTCATAAAAACCTTAGTTTTTCACACTTGTAATATGTATTGACAGAGTACTTCACCAAAATATAATCTTTCAGCTTACTTTTAGCATAAAATTCAATTGCAGCACTAAATCTGATTAAAATGTGTGAAAAACCACGTATTATAGCTAAAAAAAAAATAGGTGTTTGAAATTGCTCAAAATGGTCTAAATCTTCGAAATGTGCATTAAAACATCATTTTAGCACATTTTTTCCGATTTTTTCAATGATTCAAGTATTTTTATGTAAGTAAAAAATAAGATTTGTCTGAAAAGCGTTCTAAATGAACCAAATCGCCAAGATATCCTTGGAAAAGCTAAAAATTAAGGTTTGTCTAAAAAACGTTCTAAACGAACCAAATCGTCAAGAAATGCTTGAAAGAACCTCGAATCGTCGATATATGTCAAAAAATGTCATTTTCGAGCATTTTTCAACAATTTAAAATATATTACATATTTATAAAAAATCATACAAAAATTCTACGAAATTCAGAAATAATTTTCAACACTTCATATATTTTTTATTTGCGTATCGTTCCAGTCACTGTACTGAGCCTTTTTTTGTTATTTATAATATGTAATATATTTTAAATTGTTAAAAAACGCTCGAAAATGATATTTTTCGGCATATATCGACGATTCGAGGCTTTTCCAAGCATTTCTTGACGATTTGGTTTGTTTAGAACGTTTTTCAGATAAACCTTATTTTTTAACTAAAATACATGGGTTTTCATACTTTTTCATCACAATTATTACTACAATAAATTTTATGCTGAAAGTAAGCTAAAATATGATATTATTCTGAACTATTTTGTCATTACATATTTTAACTAAAATGAAAAAAAAAACCCTACGTTTTTCAAGAAATGTTTAAAAAACTTGAATTGTCGATATGTGCCAAAAAATATCATTTTCGAGCATTTTTCAAAAATTTAAAATATATTACAAATTTTTAAAAAAATCATACAAAAATTCGATGAAATTCAGAAATAATTTTGAATCTTTCATGCATTTTTTAAAAATACTTGAATAATTCAAACAATCGAAAAAAAATATGCTAAAATGATGTTTTACTGCACATTTCGACGATTTTCATAAAAACCTTAGTTTTTCACACTTGTAATATGTATTGACAGAGTACTTCACCAAAATATAATCTTTCAGCTTACTTTTAGCATAAAATTCAATTGCAGCACTAAATCCGATTAAAATGTGTGAAAAACCACGTATTATAACTAAAAAAAACAGGTGTTTGAAATTGTTCAAAATGATCTAAATCTTCGAAATGTGCATTAAAACATCATTTTAGCACATTTCCGATTTTTTCAATGATTCAAGTATTTTTATGTAAGTAAAAAATAAGATTTGTCTGAAAAACATTCTAAATGAACCAAATCGCCAAGATATCCTTGGAAAAGCTAAAAATTAAGGTTTGTCTAAAAACGTTCTGAACGAACCAAATCGTCAAGAAATGCTTGAAAGAACCTCGAATCGTCGATATATGTCAAAAAATGTCATTTTCGATCATTTTTCAACAATTTAAAATACATTACATATTTATAAAAAATCATACAAAAATTCTATGAAATTCAGAAATAATTTTCAACATTTCATATATTTTTTAAAAATTCTTGAATCCTTGAAAAACTTTTAGAAATGTGCTAAAATGAGTTTTATGCTAAAAGTAAGCTAAAAATATTATATTTTAGTGAAGTACTTTGTCAATACATATTTCAAGTATTAAAATCCATGTATTTTAGCTAGAAAATGAATTTTGTCTGAAAATATTCTAAATGCTCCAGATAGTCGAAATATGCAGTAAAACATCATTTTGCACATTTTCTCGATTTTTAATGATTCAAGTTTTTTTTAAAAGATATATATGAAATATTCAAAATTATTTCTGAATATCATCGAATTTTTGTGTGATTTTTTTAAAAATATCTAATAAAATTTAAAATGTTGAAAAACACTCGAAGATCACATTTTTTGGCATTGTTCGACGATTCGAGGGTTTTTCAAGTATTTCTTGCATGGCGAATCGTCGAAATATGCGAGAATTTTTCATCATTTTTTCATCATAAAAAATCATACAACAAATCGTTGAAATTCAGAAAATTTTGAATATTTTACATTTTTTTTTAAATTCTTGAATCTTTGAAAAACTAGGTAAAATGTGCTAAAACGATGTTTTACTTCATATTTCGACGATTTGGAGCATTTAGGACACTTTTCAGAAAACTTCATTTTTACCTAAAATGCATGACTTTGACACTTGAAATATGTATTGACAAAGTACTTCAACAAAATATCATGCTTTAGCTTGCGTTTAGCTTAAAACTGAATTGTGGCAGAAATTCTGATTAAAAAGTGTGAAAATCTATGATTTTTAGTTTTGTCTGAAAAACATAAATGTGCTAAAATGATGTTTTACTGAATAATTAACATTTTAATTGGAATTAGTGCTGCAATTGAATTTTATGCTAAAAGTAAGCTGAAAGATGATATTTTGGTGAAGTACTCTGTCAATACATATTTCAAGAGTGAAAATCTATATATTTAATCGAGAAATAAGGTTTTATGAAAAGTGTTCTAAATGCAACAAATCGTCGAAATAAACAGTAAAACATCATTTAACACATTTTTTCCAATTTTTTGAATAATTCAAGCATTTTTAAAAAATGTATGAAATATTCAAAATTATTTCTGAATTTCATCGAATTTTTGTGATTTTTTAAAAATTTGTAATATACTTTAAAATTTTGAAAAAATGCTCGATAATGACGTTTTTTTTAGCATATATTGACAATTAAAGTTTTTTTTTAACATTTCTTGAGAAAGCCGGTATTTTTTTCCTTTTAGTTAAAATATGTAATCACAAAATAATTCCGAAAAATATCGTATTTTAGCTTACTTTCAGCATAAAATTGATTTTAGTAGTAAATGTGATGAAAAAGTGAGTAGTGCAATATTGGTAACTCTCGAGACGACTGTGGCCCCGTGAATGCCCTTGAAAATCGCACTGCGACCCGCAGGCCACTACGCCCATATTGCCTGTGTCTAGCGAGGTGAATATCCCTTCCTTGTCACTTCTATTCACCGGTATCCTTTAGCCCATCGCCAGTGTGAAACTCCTGCCAGCTATGCGTATAGCTGATGTTGTTGACGTAGATGATGGTGAAGGCAGATTTGAAACATATTTTAGTAAACAGGCTCGGAAAAAAGAACGAGGCTTCCAGAGAAAGCTTGCTGAAAGCAATACAGTGGGCGCACACCCTCCCAAAGCTGTCAGGTTAGATTTCCCTAACAACATTGATCAAGAGACCAAGTGTAACTGGTTTTTCGAAGCTAGTACAGACAACCTAGAGAAAACGATCAAGTTTGTCCACGATGAGGATAACTACGTCTTTGTGCCTAATGAATCAGCATTTATAGACAAACTTCTCACTCGCGAATATGCCAACATCAAACTCCGAGCAGCCCCACCAAGGGCACATAAAGTGCTTATTTTCATCTATAACGTCAACAAGCACTTGAATCCTCAATATCTGGTGTCAGAGCAAGTTGCAAGCCCTCGTCGACTTTCCAACGGTCTGATATCAGCTGAGTGGACTGGCCAGGGGACTCTGCCACGCTATATTCACTCCCGCGCGGCCCTGTACATTGCATTGTACAGACCTCCTCAACGTCGATGTTATAAGTGTCAACGCTGGGGCCACATTGCCAGGAAATGCCCATCTAAGTCACACTGGTGTGCAATGTGTGCCAATGCTCATCCTTCTGAACGGTGTTATGATATGATCAAACAGCAACAGACTGTTGCTAAACAATGTATCAATTGTAAGACCTCAGGAGTCACAGCAGCTCATACCGACTGCAGTGTGAGAGCTGATCGCATCGCAGCCAACCGCACTTCACCCTGTACTCCTCATTATGACCCCCCAGGACTACCAGGTACCTCGAGTCTGAATACTGGCTCATGCCTGCCCTCAGACAATGGGGTTGAGCACCTCACCTGGGGAGCACGTCAACAGACCCCCATCACGTCGGCTGTCAATACCAGCCTAGCTGAGTCAGCTGACAGTCAGCCAAAGAGCTCAGCTGACCGGGACTTCACGTCTCCAGATGTTCCAAGTCTTGCTACTGTGGTATACAACCTGATGTCGCGCATAAAAGTACTGGAAACACAACAATTTCTCCTGAAACAACAACTTGAACAACACAAGGAAAGATGTGTAGAGTGTACCAATAACAAGATTGTCACAATTTGTGAAAGCAAGTATAAGGTTGCTGAACAAGGTGGTGGTGGTGTTCTTAATTACAGTAATGACGAATATAATACTTGTGTTGATAACTATAGTGAGCATCATAATGAAGGCTATGGTTTCAATGATGTTAGTAATAGTGATGACCGTAATATAAGTGGTGGTGCAGAGTGTGATGAGGTTAACCACATAGACATTAATGTTGAATACAATATTGTTGATAAATGTAATGAACACAATGTTGATAGTGGCGCTGGTGATGACAGTTGTAGTGTTGCGTGTAATGCTAGTGGAGCAGGGAATGTGAGTGGTGGTGTCACCTATCATACATTCACACATAAAGAGCGTCATGCTCTGGGTTTACGAAGACTCCCACGAGGCCTTACAACTGGAGGTGCACTTAACAAACTCATGGACAAGGGTAGCACTGTTGACATTGATAAGGTCTGCTATTTATATGAACAATTTTTTCATTATGCTGAGAAACTCAAGATGATCCCAGGACTACTATAATGGAACAAAACTCGTATAAACTTTCTATATTAAACTGGAATATTGCATCACTTAGAAAAAGACTTCCTGACCTTCATCATAAAGTAACCACCGAACCCATTGATGTTGTGTGTCTACAAGAGTGCAGAGTCCCTGAAAAATCCCAACCCCCTAAATTACCATCATTTGTTGCATATAACCTCAAATCTACTAACTCTTGTGTTCTATATATTAAAAAATCGCTTCCCCATCAACTTCTTGCACACAAGAAAACAGAGGGGCTACAATATCACGGTGTTAGGATTTATATACGGAACTCTGCTCTCAACATATTTAACTTGTATGCTCCTGCTGTTAAATTTAATTATTTGGAGCTCCCAACTTGTGCTTATTCTGAGCCTACTCTTTTTATTGGCGATTACAATGCGAGACACAAAAGCATTGGAAACTCACAGTTTGGTAATCATAATGGCAATCAACTGTTGTCACTCTTAAACAGTCATTATAATGTCCAAATTGTAGGTGACCTTGAACCCACACATATCTATGGAGGCGTCCTTGATCTGTGCCTGCGGTTCAACATTACTTCTGCCAGCTGTGAGTCTTCCATTGTAACAGATATAGCGTCTGATCATTTCCCTAGGCTAACCTCACTAGATATTGGTAATACTATCCTTCCTGGTGGGATATTCAAACGGAAACGTTTTAATGTTCCCACTGATCAGCATGATGACTTTGTTGCACATGTGACTGACTGGTATAATTCCTATGAGTGTTCCTCTGTAGAGACCTTTAACAATGATCTTGTGAGCAGTATTCAGAACTACTTAGAGCCGCCACTGAAACCTCTTGGTACTCTAAACCCAACAAACTTCCATAATAATCGTACCTCCTTCAAAAACCATACTTATTACAATGATTCTAAACTTCGTACACTGAAACGTACTGCTCGCAGACTAGGCCTAGCCTATAGAAAACATCGTACCCTGGAATGCTGAGGCTCTTCCAAACTGCCCTTGCTGCTGCCAGAGAGCGTATGACAGAGCTGAGGCAAACAGACTGGGAAAAATTTGTCAACGGTCTTAATGCTCACACCCCACTTAGCCGAGCATGGAGGGACATAATTAGAATTAAGGGTAACAGAACTGGGCAGATCGCGCACCCTCATCCCTTACATAGGGCGAATGAGTAAGTCAGTGCTTGGGCTGCTACATCTAGCTATGATAATCTTCCCAGTACCACACAGGCAAAATTAAATAACAAATATGATGCAAGGGAGAGACTTGTTTACTTTATGCTCAGCAAGGCAGATGATTGCAACATTCCTTTCACTAATTATGAACTTGATGCAACACTAACTAAGGGCAACTCCACGTCGCCTGGTGAGGATGGTATTACTTACAACATACTCAGATTGCTGTGTCGAGTACCAGGTAATCCATTACTTGAATTATATAACATGAGCTATGTAACTGGGGAGCTCCCTCAATCTTGGACCAACAGCCTCATCATTCCAATTCCTAAGCCCAATCAACAAAATGCATTTCGCCCAATATCTCTTACTAGCTGCTTGTGTAAAACATTTGAGAGAATGATTCTTAATCGTCTCTTGTACAGAATCAAACAATTTTTGTCTCCCCGGTTACATGGTTTCATGCATGGAAGGAGCGTGCATCATTGCATAGCCACATTTCTCACTCTGCACCCTGACAGCTCATACACTACCTTCCTTGACCTTAAATCCGCTTTCGATGTAGCCAACCGACATTAGTGAACTTGCCAGAATGGATGTTGGAGGATGGCTTCTCCGCTGGATTAAAGCCTACCTGTCAAACAGAAAATCGTCTGTGTTGTTCCAGGGACATAGAAGTGTAACTAAAGACTTTGAATTAGGAACACCACAGGGAGGTGTGCTCAGTCCCACACTGTTCAATATTCTAATTAATGCATTAATTAATGCTATATCTAGTCAGCCCCATCATTATGTGATTAGTTTTGCTGATGATATAATGATTCACACCACCGGATTCTCCAATACCCAAAACATTCTTAATCATGTACTAGCCTCGTGTCAGGACCTGGGGTTGATAATCTCTACTGATAAAACAAAGATACTCAATAGGCGTCCTCCTCGACAGAGAGGCACAGTTCGTCAGATCCAGTTGCATGATGGGTCTCTTCTAGAATATGTAAGCAGATACAGGTATCTAGGCTTTGAGGTTCCACTACTTGGACCTGTTGTAACAAGACTTTGTCGCCAATACAAAGAAAGACTAAGAGCACTTAGAGTTGTGGCTGGGTTTCACCCCAGGTATGGTGCTAATGTTAAAATTGTGAAAATGATGTATCTTGCTTATATTAGATCATTGGTTGATTATGCTGCGCCACTACTTGCTCTTGTGTCTGACTGGAAGCTTGGAGGGCTGGAAAAACTGCAGAACGAAGCAATGAGGATCATTTTAGGATGCCCTCGTACTGCCAAAATTTTAAATATGCAAAAAGAACTTGATATTCCAAGCATCAGAGATCGTGTTACTGAAAGAAATATCCTAACTGGGGTTAATATGCTCAGGCAAGCTCATTCAAACCCCTGCAAAGAAGCCCTCCAAACTTTCCTCAGCACTGGTGAACACTCCTCCAGATGGATCGAAAAAACTGGAAGCGACCTCCGCATGAATCAGATACATGATCTATGTCAAGTAAGGCAACAGCGGCACTTCTCCGCTCCATGGAATATTACCCCATTCCAAACTACCATTCCTCCATTTCCCCCCAAACTACTTCTTAAATCACAACCAAAACTTCGCCTTAAGCTGTATTGATAACTTAGTCACACAGCACACACTCTCGCAAATTATTTACGCTGATGGTTCTGTTCACCAATCCACTGGTGCAGCTGGTAGTGCTGCTGTTGTCGTACAGAGTGATGGCTCTCTTAAAGAAATTGGAGCACGCATCAATAATTGGGCCTCTACCCTTCAGACAGAACTGTTTGCCATACTCCTTGCACTGAAATGCATCTATGTATCAAAGATTGACAGTTTAATTGTAACTGATTCTTTGTCATCCATAAATGCTCTCAACTCATTAAGCATAAATTGTGGCATGCTTGTGTCAGAAGCCAGACACAGGTATGGTAGGATTGTGGACAGTGGAGTCAGAGTGCACATGCTGTGGATTCCATCTCACATTGGTCTTCAGATGCATGATAGAACTGATAAATTGGCTAAGCTGTATGCTTTCAAAGAGGGAGTAGATTACAATCTTTTCTTGTCAGGTAGTAGTTTGAGAACAATAATACGAAAAGAACTTCAACTGAATTTTATGGACTTAAGGCTCAGGGAGATTGACACCAGTGAGTCCATCTATCATCACTCTATCATGCAGGAGGAGCCACATTTCTATTGTGCATCCAACAAAATAAGCAGACTCTTGGATGTCACTACTGCCCGGCTCCGGCTGGGTTACAAGTATCTTTGGCAGGTTCAATCACCACCACCAGATGTAGACCAAACGAAATGTAAACTTTGCCAGATGGACTATTGTCACACCCTGCGTCATTATGTACTGGAGTGTGATAAAATTAATGAATTTAGAAACAACTCACTCAGAAATGTTCAAGAAATGGCAAAGTATTTTATCCACAGTGGTATATTGCAGACCATTCTGGAGAAATACCCTGACTTTGCTAGCTGTAAATAAA
Organism: Cherax quadricarinatus; assembly: GCF_038502225.1. Lineage (NCBI taxonomy): Eukaryota > Metazoa > Arthropoda > Malacostraca > Decapoda > Parastacidae > Cherax > Cherax quadricarinatus. The sequence goes on along the minus strand of NC_091295.1, from coordinate 64,420,144 downwards.
GCATTACCACATGTGTGCATGTGTGTGTGTGTGTGTGTGTGTGTGTGTGTGTGTGTGTGTGTGTGTGTGTGTGTGTGTGTGTGTGTTTGTGTTTGTGTGTGTGTGTGTGTGTGTGTGTGTGTGTGTGTGTGTGCATTCACCTAGTTGAGATTGCAGGGGTCGAGTCCAAGCTCCTGTGTGTTTATCTGGAGAGAGTTCCGGGGGTCAACGCCCCCGTGGCCCGGTCTGTGACCAGGCCTCCTGGTGAATCAAAGCCTGATCAACCAGGCTGTTGCTGCTGGCTGCACGCAAACCAACGTACGAGCCACAGCCCGGCTGATCAGGAACTGACTTTAGGTGCTTGTCCAGTGCTTGTGTGTGTGTGTGTGTGTGTGTGTGTGTGTGTGTGTGTGTGTGTGTGTGTGTGTGTGTGTGTGTGTGTGTGTGTGTGTGTGTGTGTGTGTGTTTGTGTGTGTTTGTGTGTGCGTGTGTGTGTATGAGTGTGTGTGTGTGTATGAGTGGGTGTATGTGTGTACTCACCTATTTGTTGTTGCAGGGGTCGAGTCTTAGCTCCTGGCCCCGCCTCTTCACCGGTTGCTCTTCACCGGTATGAGTGTGTGGGCGTGTGTGGATGAGATTGTGTATGTGTGTGTGTGTGTGTGTGCGTGTGTGTGTGTGTGTGTGTGTGTGTGTGTGTGTGTGTGTCTGTGTGTGTGTGTTTACGTGTGGGTGTGTGTGTGTGTATGTGTGTGTGCGTGTGTGTGTGTGTGTGTGTGTGTGTGTGTGTGTGTGTGTGTGTGTGTGTGTGTGTGTGTGTGTGTGTGTGTGTGTGTGTGTGTGTGTGTGTGACTCAACAATCAATATTTGCACTAATAACTCATTACAGTTGTGACCGGGTGTGGAAGTGTGAATTGCTGATTACACTATAATTTGTTCATGATTGTAGCCATGTATAAACGTAAGTAACCATTCTTACATTATTCATTACCATGGTAACTTGTGAGTTCATTACCTAGTACCTAGTTCAGCCATCCAAACTTTGGGGCCCAGTCCCTGGATCCATTACGTACCTCTGTAATCTGTAAATACCTTTGTAACTTGTCATGATTGTGACTATACCTACCCGGAGTTCATTACCTTTGTAATTTGTGAGTTCATTACCTTTGTAAATTGTGAATTCATTACCTCTGTAACTTGCTCAGCTATCAAAACTTTGGAGTCGTCCCTGGACCAATTATGTACCTCTGTAATCTTTTGACTACCCCCCAAAGGATGGGTATGGGGTGCATAACAAATATATTAAACTAACTAACTAACTTTTAGCTGAAAATTAAGTTTTGTCTGAAAAACGTTCTAAACAAACCAAATCGTCAAGAAATGCTTGGAAGAGCCTCGAATTGTCGATATATGCCAAAAAATGTAATTTTCGGGCAATTTTCAACAATTTAAAATATATTACATATTTTTAAAAAATCATTCAAAAATTCTATGAAATTCAGAAATAATATTTAATATTTCATATATTTTTTTTAGAACACTTTGTAGACAAACCTTATTTTATACCAAAAATACTTCGATTTTCACACTTTATAATCGGAATTACTTGTGCATTTGAGTTTTATGCTGAAAGTAAGCTAAAATTTTATATTTTGGTGAAGTACTTTGTCAATACATATTTCAAGTGTTAAAACCCATGTATTTTAGCAAAAAAGTGAAGATTGTATGAAAATATTCTAAATACTTCATTGAGTCGAAATATGCAGTAAAACATCATTTTAGATCAATTTCCCGATTTTTAATGATTCAAGTATTTTTAAAAAGACATATATGAAATATTCAAAATTATTTCTGAATATCATCGAATTTTTGTGTGATTTTTTTAAATATATCTAATAAACTTTAAAATGTTGATGCATATTTCGAAGATTTGGACCATTTGGAACATTTTTCAGACACATGACTTTTTAGCTATAATGCGTGGTTTTTCACACATTTTAATTGGAATTAGTGCTGTAATTGAATTTTATGCTAAAAGCAACCTGAAAGATAATATCTTGGTGAAGTACTCTGTCAATACATATTTCAAGAAATAAGGTTTTATGAAAAGTGTCCTAATGCAACAAATCGTCGAAATAAGCAGTAAAACATCATTTAACACATTTTTTTGCCAATTTTTCGAATAATTCAAGTATTTTTAAAAAATGTATGAAATATTCAAAATTATTTTAGAATTTCATCGAATTTTTGTGTGATTTTTTAAAAATTTGTAATATACTTTAAAATTTTGAAAGAATACTCGATAATGATATTTTTTAGCATACATCGACAATTAAAGTTTTCTTTTTTTAACATTTCTTGAGAAAGCCATTTTTTTTTCTTTTTAGTTAAAATATGTAATCACAAAATAATTCAGAAAAATATCATATTTTAGCTTACTTTCAGCATAAAATTGATTTTAGTAGTAAATGTGATGAAAAAGTGTGAAAACCCATGTATTTTAGCTGAAAATTAAGTTTTGTCTGAAAAACGTTCTAAACAAACCAAATCGTCAAGAAATGCTTGGAAGAGCCTCGAATTGTCGATATATGCCGAAAAATGTCATTTTCGAGCAATTTTCAACAATTTAAAATATATTACATATTTTTTTAAAATCATACAAAAATACTATGAAATTCAGAATTAATTTTTAATATTTCATATATTTTTTAAAAATTCTTGAATCCTTGAAAAACTTTGATAAATGTGCCAAAATGATGTTTTACTGAATAATTCGAACATTTAGAACACTTTGCAGACAAACCTGATTTCGTACCTAAAATACGTGGATTTTCATACTTTTTAATCGGAATTACTTCTGCATTTGAGTTTTATGCTAAAAGTAAGCTAAAATATTATATTTTAGTGAAATACATTGTCAATACATATTTAAAGTATTAAAATTCATGTATTTTAGGTAGAAAATGAAGTTGTCTGAAAATATTCTAAATGCTCCATATAGTCGAAATATGCAGTAAAACATCATTTTAGCACATTTTCTCGATTTTTAATGGTTCAAATATTTTTAAAGAGATATATATGAAATATTCAAAATTATTTCTGAATATCATCGAATTTTTGTGTGATTTTTTTTAAAAATATCTAATAAACTTTAAAATGTTGAAAAACGCTCGAAAATCACATTTTTTGGCATTGTTCGACGATTCGAGGGTTTTTCAATTATTTCTTGCATGGCGAATCGTCGAAATATGCGAGAATTTTTCATCACTTTTTCATCATTACATATTGTTTTTAAAAAATCATACAAAAAATCGCTGAAATTCAGAAACAATTTTGAATATTTTACATATTTTTTTTAAAAATTCTAAGTAAAATGTGCTAAAACGATGCTTTACTTCATATTTCGACGATTTGGAGCATTTAGGACACTTTTCAGACAAACTTCATTTTTACCTAAAATGCATGATATTGACACTTGAAATATGTATTGAAAAAGTACTTCACCAAAATATCATACTTTAGCTTGCGTTTAGCCTAAAACTGAACTGCGGCAGAAATTCTGATTAAAAAGTGTGAAAATCTATGATTTTTAGTTAAAAAGTAATGTTTGTCTGAAAAACGTTCAAAATGCTCCAAATCGACGAAATATGCATTAAAGCATCATTTTTGCACATTTATCCTATATTTTCAATAATTCAATGACATTCAAAATTATTTCTGAATTTCTTCGAATTTTTATGCAAATTATGGAATTAATGTTGAAAAATGCTCAAACATGATATTTTTGGCATATGTCGACAATTTAAGGCTAATTCAAGTATTTTTTGACATTTTGGCACATTTAGTACGATTTTTCAGACATACCTTGTTTTTTTTAGCTAGAATTCTTGGATTTTTATACTTATTAATCAGAATTACTGCTGCAATTGAATTTTATGCTCAAAGTAAGCTAAAATATAATTCGGAGAATCCTTTTGTCAATACATTTCTTAAATGAAAAAAAAAACGAAGTTTTCAAGAAATGCTTGAAAAAGTCTCGAATCGTCGAAATATGCAAAAAATACCATTTCAAGCATTTTTCAACATTTTAATGAATATTACATATTCTATGCAGTAAAACATCATTTCAGCACATTTTTCTGATTTTTTTCAATGATTCAAATATTTTTAAAAAATAAAGAAAAGTTCAAAATTATTTTTTAAATTAATGGAATTTTTGTTGGGTCTTGTAAAATATGCAGTAAAACATCGTTTTAGCACATTTTACCGAGTTTTTTCAAGAATTAAAGAATTTTTTAAAAAATCATAAAAAAAATCGATGAAATTCAGAAATAATTTCGAATGTTACATGTTTTTCATAAAAATACTTGAATCATTGAAATATTTAGGAAAATGTGCTAAAATGATGTTTTGATGCATATTTCGAAGATTTGGACCATTTAGAACATTTTTCAGACACATGATTTTTTAGCTATAATGCGTGGTTTTTCACACATTTTAATTGGAATTAGTGCTGCAATTGAATTTTATGCTAAAAGTAAGCTGAAAGATGATATTTTGGTGAAGTACTCTGTCAATACATATTTCAAGTGTGAAAATCTATATATTTAAGCGAGAAATAAGGTTTTATGAAAAGTGTTCTAAATGCAACAAATCGTCGAAATAAGCAGTAAAACATTATTTAACACATTTTTTTCCAATTTTTTGAATAATTCAAGCATTTTTAAAAAATGTATGAAATATTCAAAATTATTTCTGAATTTCATCGAATTTTTGTGTGATTTTTTAAAAATTTGTAATATACTTTAAAATTTTGAAAAAATGCTCGATAATGATATTTTTTTAGCATATATCGACAATTAAAGTTTTTTTTTTAACATTTCTTGAGAAAGCCGGTATTTTTTTCTTTTTAGTTAAAATATGTAATCACAAAATAATTCAGAAAAATATCATATTTTAGCTTACTTTCAGCATAAAATTGATTTTAGTAGTAAATGTGATGAAAAAGTGTGAAACCCATGTATTTTACCTGAGTAGTGCAATATTGGTAGCTCTCGAGACGACTGTGGCCCCGTGAATGACCTTGAAAATCGCACTGCGACCCGCAGGCCATTACACCCTTATTACCTGTGTCTAGCGAGGTGTATATCCCTTCCTTTTCCCTTCTATTCACCGGTATCCTTTAGCCCATCGTCAGTGTGAAACTCCTTTCAGCTATGAGTATAGCTGATGGTGTTGACGTAGATGATGGTGAAGGCAGATTTGAAACCTATTTTAGTAAACAGGCTCGGAAAAAAGAACGAGGCTTCCAGAGAAAGCTTGCTGAAAGCAATACAGTGGGCGCACACCCTCACAAAGCTGTCAGGTTAGATTTCCCTAACAACACTGATCAAGAGACCAAGTGTAACTGGTTTTTCGAAGCTAGTACAGACAACCTAGAGAAAACGATCAAGTTTGTCCACGATGAGGATAACTACGTCTTTGTGCCTAATGAATCAGCATTTATAGACAAACTTCTCACTCGCGAATATGCCAACATCAAACTCCGAGCAGCCCCACCAAGGGCACATAAAGTGCTTATTGTCATCTATAACGTCAACAAGCACTTGAATCCTCAATATCTGGTGTCAGAGCAAGTTGCAAGCCCTCGTCGACTTTCCAACGGTCTGATATTAGCTGAGTGGACTGGCCAGGGGACTCTGCCACGCTATATTCACTCCCGCGCAGCCCTCAACAGACGCTATTACATTGCATTGTACAGACCTCCTCAACGTCGATGTTATAAGTGTCAACGCTGGGGCCACATTGCCAGGAAATGCCCATCTAAGTCACACTGGTGTGCAATGTGTGCCAATGCTCATCCTTCTGAACGGTGTTATGATATGATCAAACAGCAACAGACTGTTGCTAAACAATGTATCAATTGTAAGACCTCAGGAGTCACAGCAGCTCATACTGACTGCAGTGTGAGGGCTGATCGCATCGCAGCCAACCGCACTTCACCCTGTACCCCTCATTATGACTCCCCAGGACTACCAGGTACCTCGAGTCTGAATACTGGCTCATGCCTGCCCTCAGACAATGGGGTTGAGCACCTCACCTGGGGAGCACGTCAACAGACCCCCATCACGTCGGCTGTCAATACCAGCCTAGCTGAGTCAGCTGACAGTCAGCCAACGAGCTCAGCTGACCGGGACTTCACGTCTCCAGATGTTCCAAGTCTTGCTCCTGTGGTATACAACCTGACGTCGCGCATAAAAGTACTGGAAACACAACAATTTCTCCTGAAACAACAACTTGAACAACACAAGGAAAGATGTGTAGAGTGTACCAATAACAAGATTGTCACAATTTGTGAAAGCAAGTATAAGGTTGCTGAACAAGGTGGTGGTGGTGTTCTTAATTACAGTAATGACGAATATAATACTTGTGTTGATAACTATAGTGAGCATCATAATGAAGGCTATGGTGTCAATGATGTTAGTAATAGTGATGACCGTAATGGAAGTGGTGGTGAAGAGTGTGATGAGGGCAATGGTGTCTATAATGTTAGTAATAGTGATGAGCGTAATATAAGTGGTGGTGAAGAGTGTGATGAGAGCGGTGGTGTCTATAATGTTAGTAATAGTGATGAGCGTAATATAAGTGGTGGTGCAGAGTGTGATGAGGTTAACCACATAGACATTAATGTTGAATACAATACTGTTGATAAATGTAATGAACACAATGTTGGTAGTGGCGCTGGTGATGACAGTTGTAGTGTTGCGTGTAATGTTAGTGGAGGAGGGAATGTGAGTGGTGGTGTCACCTATCATACATTCACACATAAACAGCGTCATGCTCTGGGTTTACGAAGACTCCCACGAGGCCTTACAACTGGAGGTGCACTTAACAAACTCATGGACAAGGGTAGCACTGTTGACATTGATAAGGTCTGCTATTTATATGAAATTTTTTTCATTATGCTGAGAAACTCAAGATGATCCCAGGACTACTATAATGGATCAAAACTCGTATAAACTTTCTATATTAAGCTGGAATATTGCATCACTTAGAAAAAGACTTCCTGACCTTCATCATAAAGTAACCACCGAACCCATTGATGTTGTGTGTCTACAAGAGTGCAGAGTCCCTGAAAAATCCCAACCCCCTAAATTACCATCATTTGTTGCATATAACCTCAAATCTACTAACTCTTGTGTTCTATATATTAAAAAATCGCTTCCCCATCAACTTCTTGCACACAAGAAAACAGAGGGGCTACAATATCACGGTGTTAGGATTTATATAGGGAACTCTGCTCTCAACATATTTAACTTGTATGCTCCTGCTGATAAATTTAATTATTTGGAGCTCCCAACTTGTGCTTATTCTGAGCCTACTCTTATTATTGGCGATTACAATGCGAGACACAAAAGCATTGGAAACTCACAGTTTGGTAATCATAATGGCAATCAACTGTTGTCACTCTTAAACAGTCATGATAATGTCCAAATTGTAGGTGACCTTGAACCCACACATATCTATGGAGGCGTCCTTGATCTGTGCCTGGGCTTCAACATTACTTCTGCCAGCTGTGAGTCTTCCATTGTAACAGATATAGCGTCTGATCATTTCCCTAGGCTAACCTCACTAGATATTGGTAATACTATCCTTCCTGGTGGGATATTCAAACGGAAACGTTTTAATGTTCCCACTGATCAGCATGATGACTTTGTTGCACATGTGACTGACTGGTATAATTCCTATGAGTGTTCCTCTGTAGAGACCTTTAACAATGATCTTGTGAGCAGTATTCAGAACTACTTAGAGCCGCCACTGAAACCTCTTGGTACTCTAAACCCAACAAACTTCCATAATAATCGTACCTCCTTCAAAAACCATACTTATTACAATGATTCTAAACTTCGTACACTGAAACGTACTGCTCGCAGACTAGGCCTAGCCTATAGAAAACATCGTACCCCTGGAATGCTGAGGCTCTTCCAAACTGCCCTTGCTGCTGCCAGAGAGCGTATGACAGAGCTGAGGCAAACAGACTGGGAAAAATTTGTCAACGGTCTTAATGCTCACACCCCACTTAGCCGAGCATGGAGGGACATAAATAGAATTAAGGGTAACAGAACTGGGCAGATCGCGCACCCTCATCCCTTACATAGGGCGAATGAGTTAGTCAGTGCTTGGGCTGCTACATCTAGCTATGATAATCTTCCCAGTACCACACAGGCAAAATTAAATAACAAATATGATGCAAGGGAGAGACTTGTTTGCTTTATGCTCAGCAAGGCAGATGATTGCAACATTCCTTTCACTAATTATGAACTTGATGCAGCACTAACTAAGGGCAACTCCACGTCGCCTGGTGAGGATGGTATTACTTACAACATACTCAGATTGCTGTGTCGAGTACCAGGTAATCCATTACTTGAATTATATAACATGAGCTATGTAACTTGGACCAACAGCCTCATCATTCCAATTCCTAAGCCCAATCAACAAAATGCATTTCGCCCAATATCTCTTACTAGCTGCTTGTGTAAAACATTTGAGAGAATGATTCTTAATCGTCTCTTGTACAGAATCAAAAAATTATTGTCTCCCCGGTTACATGGTTTCATGCATGGAAGGAGCGTGCATCATTGCATAGCCACATTTCTCACTCTGCACACTGACAGCTCATACACTACCTTCCTTGACCTTAAATCCGCTTTCGATGTAGCCAACCGACATGTAATCATTAGTGAACTTGCCAGAATGGATGTTGGAGGATGGCTTCTCCGCTGGATTAAAGGCTACCTGTCAAACAGAAAATCGTCTGTGTTGTTCCAGGGACATAGAAGTGTAACTAAAGACTTTGAATTAGGAACACCACAGGGAGGTGTGCTCAGTCCCACACTGTTCAATATTGTAATTAATGCATTACTTAATGCTATGCCTAGTCAGCCCCATCATTATGTGATTAGTTTTGCTGATGATATAATGATTCACACCACCGGATTCTCCAATACCCAAAACATTCTTAATCATGTACTAGCCTCGTGTCAGGACCTGGGGTTGATAATCTCTACTGATAAAACAAAGATACTCAATAGGCGTCCTCCTCGACAGAGAGGCACAGTTCGTCAGATCCAGTTGCATGATGGGTCTCTTCTAGAATATGTAAGCAGATACAGGTATCTAGGCTTTGAGGTTCCACTACTTGGACCTGTTGTAACAAGACTTTGTCGCCAATACAAAGAAAGACTAAGAGCACTTAGAGTTGTGGCTGGGTTTCACCCCAGGTATGGTGCTAATGTTAAAATTGTGAAAATGATGTATCTTGCTTATATTAGATCATTGGTTGATTATGCTGCGCCACTACTTGCTCTTGTGTCTGACTGGAAGCTTGGAGGGCTGGAAAAACTGCAGAACGAAGCAATGAGGATCATTTTAGGATGCCCTCGTACTGCCAAAATTTTAAATATGCAAAAAGAACTTGATATTCCAAGCATCAGAGATCGTGTTACTGAAAGAAATATCCTAATTGGGGTTAGTATGCTCAGGCAAGCTCATTCAAACCCTTGCACAGAAGCCCTCCAAACTTTCCTCAGCACTGGTGAACACTCCTCCAGATGGATCGAAAAAACTGTAACCGACCTCCGCATGGATCAGATACGTGATCTATGTCAAGTAAGGCAACAGCGGCACTTCTCCGCTCCATGGAATATTACCCCATTCCAAACTACCATTCCTCCATTTCCCCCCAAACTACTTCTTAAATCACAACCAAAACTTCGCCTTGAAGCCAAACATGAGGCCTTAAGCTGTATTGATAACTTAGTCACACAGCACACACTCTCGCAAATTATTTACGCTGATGGTTCTGTTCACCAATCCACTGGTGCAGCTGGTAGTGCTGCTGTTGTCGTACAGAGTGATGGCTCTCTTAAAGAAATTGGAGCACGCATCAATAATTGGGCCTCTACCCTTCAGACAAAACTGTTTGCCATACTCCTTGCACTGAAATGCATCTATGTATCAAAGATTGACAGTTTAATTGTAACTGATTCTCTGTCATCCATAAATGCTCTCAACTCATTAAGCATAAATTGTGGCATGCTTGTGTCAGTACCCAGACACTGGTATGGTAGGATTGTGGACAGTGGAGTCAGAGTGCACATGCTGTGGATTCCATCTCACATTGGTCTTCAGATGCATGATAGAACTGATAAATTGGCTAAGCTGTATGCTTTCAAAGAGGGAGTAGATTACAATCTTGGCTTGTCAGGTAGTAGTTTGAGAACAATAATACGAAAAGAACTTCAACTGAATTTTATGGACTTAATGCTCAGGGAGATTGACACCAGTGAGTCCATCTATCATCACTCTATCATGCAGGAGGAGCCACATGTCTATGGTGCATCCAACAAAATAAGCAGACTCTTGGATGTCACTACTGCCCGGCTCCGGCTGGGTTACAAGTATCTTTGGCAGGTTAAATCACCACCACCAGATGTAGACCAAACGAAATATAAACTTTGCCAGATGGACTATTGTCACACCCTGCGTCATTATGTACTGGAGTGTGATAAAATTAATGAATTTAGAAACAACTCACTCAGAAATGTTCAAGAAATGGCAAAATATTTTATCCACAGTGGTATATTGCAGACCATTCTGGAGAAATACCCTGACTTTGCTAGCTGTAAATAAAGCATTACCACATGTGTGGATGTGTGCATGTGTGCATGTGTGTGTGTGTGTGTGTTTGTGTTTGTGTGTGTGTGTGTGTGTGTGTGTGTGTGTGTGTGTGTGTGTGTGTGTGTGTGTGTGTGTGTGTGTGTGTGTGTGTGTGTGTGTGTGTGTGTGTGCATTCACCTAGTTGAGATTGCAGGGGTCGAGTCCAAGCTCCTGTGTGTTTACCTGGAGAGAGTTCCGGGGGTCAACGCCCCCGTGGCCCGGTCTGTGACCAGGCCTCCTGGTGGATCAGAGCATGATCAACGAGCCACAGCCTGGCTGATCAGGAACTGACTTTAGGTGCTTGTCCAGTGCTTGTGTGTGTGTGTGTGTGTGTGTGTGTGTGTGTGTGTGTGTGTGTGTGTGTGTGTGTGTGTGTGTGTGTGTGTGTGTTTGTGTGTGTGTTTGTGTGTGCGTGTGTATGTGTATGAGTGTGTATATGTGTATGAGTGGGTGTATGTGTGTACTCACCTATTTGTACTCACCTATTTGTGGTTGAAGGGTTCGAGTCTTAGCTCCTGGCCCCGCCTCTTCACCGGTTGCTCTTCACCGGTATGAGTGTGTGTGCGTGTGTGTGGATGAGATTGTGTATGTGTGTCTGTGTGTGTGTGTGTGTGTGTGTGTGTGTGTGTGTGTGTGTGTGTGTGTGTGTGTGTGTGTGTGTGTGTGTGTGTGTGTGTGTGTGTGTGTGTGTGTGTGTGTGTGTGTGTGTGTGTGTGTGTGTGTGTGTGTGTGTGTGTGTGTGTGTGTGTGTGTGTGTGTGTGTGTGTGTGTGTGTGTGTGTGTGTGTGTGTGTGTGTGTGTGTGTGTGTGTGTGTGTGTGTGTGTGTGTGTGTGTGTGTGTGTGTGACTCAACAATCAATATTTGCACTAATAACTCATTACAGTTGTGACCGGGTGTGGAAGTGTTAATTGCTCATTACACTATAATTTGTTCATGATTGTAGCCATGTATAAACGTAAGTAACCATTCTTACAGTATTCATTACCTTTGTAACTTGTGAGTTCATTACCTTGTACCTAGTTCAGCCATCCAAACTTTGGGGCCCAGTCCATGGATCCATTACGTACCTCTGTAATCTGTAAATACCTTTGTAACTTGTCATGATTGTGACTAGACCTACCCGGAGTTCATTACCTTTGTAATTTGTGAGTTCATTACCTTTGTAAATTGTGAATTCATTACCTCTGTAACTTGCTCAGCTATCAAAACTTTGGAGTCCAGTCCCTGGACCAATTATGTACCTCTGTAATATTTTGACTACCGCCCACAGGATGGGTATGGGGTGCATAATAAACATATTAAACTAACTAACTAACTTTTAGCTGAAAATTAAGTTTTTTCTGAAAAACGTTCTAAACAAACCAAATCGTCAAGAAATGCTTGGAAGAGCCTCGAATTGTCGATATATGCCGAAAAATGTCATTTTCGAGCAATTTTCAACAATTTAAAATATATTACATATTTTTAAAAAATCATTCAAAAATTCTATGAAATTCAGAAATAATATTTAATATTTCATATATTTTTTAAAAATTCTTGAATCAATGAAAAACTTTGATAAATGTGCTAAAATGATGTTTTACTGAATAATTAACATTTTAATTGGAATTAGTGCTGCAATTGAATTTTATGCTAAAAGTAACTTGAAAGATGATATTTTGGTGAAGTACTCTGTCAATACATATTTCAAGTGTGAAAATCTATATATTTAAGCGAGAAATAAGGTTTTATGAAAAGTGTTCTAAATGCAACAAATCGTCGAAATAAGCAGTAAAACATCATTTAACACATTTTTTCCAATTTTTTGAATAATTCAAGCATTTTTAAAAAATGTATGAAATATTCAAAATTATTACTGAATTTCATCGAATTTTTGTGATTTTTTAAAAATTTGTAATATACTTTAAAATTTTGAAAAAATGCTCGATAATGATATTTTTTTAGCATATATCGACAATTAAAGTTTTTTTTTTAACATTTCTTGAGAAAGCCGGTATTTTTTTCCTTTTAGTTAAAATATGTAATCACAAAATAATTCAGAAAAATGTCATATTTTAGCTTACTTTCAGCATAAAATTGATTTGAGTATAGCTGATGGTGTTGACGTAGATGATGGTGAAGGCAGATTTGAAACATATTTTAGTAAACAGGCTCGGAAAAAAGAACGAGGCTTCCAGAGAAAGCTTGCTGAAAGCAATACAGTGGGCGCACACCCTCCCAAAGCTGTCAGGTTAGATTTCCCTAACAACACTGATCAAGAGACCAAGTGTAACTGGTTTTTCGAAGCTAGTACAGACAACCTAGAGAAAACGATCAAGTTTGTCCACGATGAGGATAACTACGTCTTTGTGCCTAATGAATCAGCATTTATAGACAAACTTCTCACTCGCGAATATGCCAACATCAAACTCCGAGCAGCCCCACCAAGGGCACATAAAGTGCTTATTGTCATCTATAACGTCAACAAGCACTTGAATCCTCAATATCTGGTGTCAGAGCAAGTTGCAAGCCCTCGTCGACTTTCCAACGGTCCGATATTAGCTGAGTGGACTGGCCAGGGGACTCTGCCACGCTATATTCACTCCCGCGCAGCCCTCAACAGACGCTATTACATTGCATTGTACAGACCTCCTCAACGTCGATGTTATAAGTGTCAACGCTGGGGCCACATTGCCAGGAAATGCCCATCTAAGTCACACTGGTGTGCAATGTGTGCCAATGCTCATCCTTCTGAACGGTGTTATGATATGATCAAACAGCAACAGACTGTTGCTAAACAATGTATCAATTGTAAGACCTCAGGAGTCACAGCAGCTCATACTGACTGCAGTGTGAGGGCTGATCGCATCGCAGCCAACCGCACTTCACCCTGTACCCCTCATTATGACCCCCCAGGACTACCAGGTACCTCGAGTCTGAATACTGGCTCATGCCTGCCCTCAGACAATGGGGTTGAGCACCTCACCTGGGGAGCACGTCAACAGACCCCCATCACGTCGGCTGTCAATACCAGCCTAGCTGAGTCAGCTGACAGTCAGCCAACGAGCTCAGCTGAACGGGACTTCACGTCTCCAGATGTTCCAAGTCTTGCTCCTGTGGTATACAACCTGATGTCGCGCATAAAAGTACTGGAAACACAACAATTTCTCCTGAAACAACAACTTGAACAACACAAGGAAAGATGTGTAGAGTGTACCAATAACAAGATTGTCACAATTTGTGAAAGCAAGTATAAGGTTGCTGAACAAGGTGGTGGTGGTATTCTTAATTACAGTAATGACGAATATAATACTTGTGTTGATAACTATAGTGAGCATCATAATGAAGGCTATGGTGTCAATGATGTTAGTAATAATGATGACCGTAATGGAAGTTGTTGTGAAGAGTGTGATGAGGGCAATGGTGTCTATAATGTTAGTAATAGTGATGAGCGTAATATAAGTGGTGGTGAAGAGTGTGATGAGAGCGGTGGTGTCTATAATGTTAGTAATAGTGATGAGCGTAATATAAGTGGTGGTGCAGAGTGTGATGAGGTTAACCACATAGACATTAATGTTGAATACAATACTGTTGATAAATGTAATGAACACAATGTTGGTAGTGGCGCTGGTGATGACAGTTGTAGTGTTGCGTGTAATGTTAGTGGAGGAGGGAATGTGAGTGGTGGTGTCACCTATCATACATTCACACATAAACAGCGTCATGCTCTGGGTTTACGAAGACTCCCACGAGGCCTTACAACTGGAGGTGCACTTAACAAACTCATGGACAAGGGTAGCACTGTTGACATTGATAAGGTCTGCTATTTATTTGAACAATTTTTTCATTATGCTGAGAAACTCAAGATGATCCCAGGACTACTATAATGGATCAAAACTCGTATAAACTTTCTATATTAAGCTGGAATATTGCATCACTTAGAAAAAGACTTCCTGACCTTCATCATAAAGTAACCACCGAACCCATTGATGTTGTATGTCTACAAGAGTGCAGAGTCCCTGAAAAATCCCAACCCCATAAATTACCATCATTTGTTGCATATAACCTCAAATCTACTAACTCTTGTGTTCTATATATTAAAAAATCGCTTCCCCATCAACTTCTTGCACACAAGAAAACAGAGGGGCTACAATATCACGGTGTTAGGATTTATATAGGGAACTCTGCTCTCAACATATTTAACTTGTATGCTCCTGCTGATAAATTTAATTATTTGGAGCTCCCAACTTGTGCTTATTCTGAGCCTACTCTTATTATTGGCGATTACAATGCGAGACACAAAAGCATTGGAAACTCACAGTTTGGTAATCATAATGGCAATCAACTGTTGTCACTCTTAAACAGTCATGATAATGTCCAAATTGTAGGTGACCTTGAACCCACACATATCTATGGAGGCGTCCTTGATCTGTGCCTGGGCTTTAACATTACTTCTGCCAGCTGTGAGTCTTCCATTGTAACAGATATAGCGTCTGATCATTTCCCTAGGCTAACCTCACTAGATATTGGTAATACTATCCTTCCTGGTGGGATATTCAAACGGAAACGTTTTAATGTTCCCACTGATCAGCATGATGACTTTGTTGCACATGTGACTGACTGGTATAATTCCTATGAGTGTTCGTCTGTAGAGACCTTTAAAAATGATCTTGTGAGCAGTATTCAGAACTACTTAGAGCCGCCACTGAAACCTCTTGGTACTCTAAACCCAACAAACTTCCATAATAATCGTACCTCCTTCAAAAACCATACTTATTACAATGATTCTAAACTTCGTACACTGAAACGTACTGCTCGCAGACTAGGCCTAGCCTATAGAAAACATCGTACCCCTGGAATGCTGAGGCTCTTCCAAACTGCCCTTGCTGCTGCCAGAGAGCGTATGACAGAGCTGAGGCAAACAGACTGGGAAAAATTTGTCAACGGTCTTAATGCTCACACCCCACTTAGCCGAGCATGGAGGGACATAAATAGAATTAAGGGTAACAGAACTGGGCAGATCGCGCACCCTCATCCCTTACATAGGGCGAATGAGTTAGTCAGTGCTTGGGCTGCTACATCTAGCTATGATAATCTTCCCAGTACCACACAGGCAAAATTAAATAACAAATATGATGCAAGGGAGAGACTTGTTTGCTTTATGCTCAGCAAGGCAGATGATTGCAACATTCTTTTCACTAATTATGAACTTGATGCAGCACTAACTAAGGGCAACTCCACGTCGCCTGGTGAGGATGGTATTACTTACAACATACTCAGATTGCTGTGTCGAGTACCAGGTAATCCATTACTTGAATTATATAACATGAGCTATGTAACTGGGGAGCTCCCTCAATCTTGGACCAACAGCCTCATCATTCCAATTCCTAAGCCCAATCAACAAAATGCATTTCGTCCAATTTTTGTCTCCCCGGTTACATGGTTTCATGCATGGAAGGAGCGTGCATCATTGCATAGCCACATTTCTCACTCTGCACACTGACAGCTCATACACTACCTTCCTTGACCTTAAATCCGCTTTCGATGTAGCCAACCGACATGTAATCATTAGTGAACTTGCCAGAATGGATGTTGGAGGATGGCTTCTCCGCTGGATTAAAGGCTACCTGTCAAACAGAAAATCGTCTGTGTTGTTCCAGGGACATAGAAGTGTAACTAAAGACTTTGAATTAGGAACACCACAGGGAGGTGTGCTCAGTCCCACACTGTTCAATATTGTAATTAATGCATTACTTAATGCTATGCCTAGTCAGCCCCATCATTATGTGATTAGTTTTGCTGATGATATAATGATTCACACCACCGGATTCTCCAATACCCAAAACATTCTTAATCATGTACTAGCCTCGTGTCAGGACCTGGGGTTGATAATCTCTACTGATTAAACAAAGATACTCAATAGGCGTCCTCCTCGACAGAGAGGCACAGTTCGTCAGATCCAGGTGCATGATGGGTCTCTTCTAGAATATGTAAGCAGATACAGGTATCTAGGCTTTGAGGTTCCACTACTTGGACCTGTTGTAATAAGAATTTGTCGCCAATACAAAGAAAGACTAAGAGCACTTAGAGTTGTGGCTGGGTTTCACCCCAGGTATGGTGCTAATGTTAAAATTGTGAAAATGATGTATCTTGCTCATATTAGATCATTGGTTGATTATGCTGCGCCACTACTTGCTCTTGTGTCTGACTGGAAGCTTGGAGGGCTGGAAAAACTGCAGAACGAAGCAATGAGGATCATTTTAGGATGCCCTCGTACTGCCAAAATTTTAAATATGCAAAAAGAACTTGATATTCCAAGCATCAGAGATCGTGTTACTGAAAGAAATATCCTAATTGGGGTTAGTATGCTCAGGCAAGCTCATTCAAACCCTTGCACAGAAGCCCTCCAAACTTTCCTCAGCACTGGTGAACACTCCTCCAGATGGATCGAAAAAACTGTAACCGACCTCCGCATGGATCAGATACGTGATCTATGTCAAGTAAGGCAACAGCGGCACTTCTCCGCTCCATGGAATATTACCCCATTCCAAACTACCATTCCTCCATTTCCCCCCAAACTACTTCTTAAATCACAACCAAAACTTCGCCTTGAAGCCAAACATGAGGCCTTAAGCTGTATTGATAACTTAGTCACACAGCACACACTCTCGCAAATTATTTACGCTGATGGTTCTGTTCACCAATCCACTGGTGCAGCTGGTAGTGCTGCTGTTGTCGTACAGAGTGATGGCTCTCTTAAAGAAATTGGAGCACGCATCAATAATTGGGCCTCTACCCTTCAGACAAAACTGTTTGCCATACTCCTTGCACTGAAATGCATCTATGTATCAAAGATTGACAGTTTAATTGTAACTGATTCTCTGTCATCCATAAATGCTCTCAACTCATTAAGCATAAATTGTGGCATGCTTGTGTCAGTACCCAGACACTGGTATGGTAGGATTGTGGACAGTGGAGTCAGAGTGCACATGCTGTGGATTCCATCTCACATTGGTCTTCAGATGCATGATAGAACTGATAAATTGGCTAAGCTGTATGCTTTCAAAGAGGGAGTAGATTACAATCTTGGCTTGTCAGGTAGTAGTTTGAGAACAATAATACGAAAAGAACTTCAACTGAATTTTATGGACTTAATGCTCAGGGAGATTGACACCAGTGAGTCCATCTATCATCACTCTATCATGCAGGAGGAGCCACATGTCTATGGTGCATCCAACAAAATAAGCAGACTCTTGGATGTCACTACTGCCCGGCTCCGGCTGGGTTACAAGTATCTTTGGCAGGTTAAATCACCACCACCAGATGTAGACCAAACGAAATATAAACTTTGCCAGATGGACTATTGTCACACCCTGCGTCATTATGTACTGGAGTGTGATAAAATTAATGAATTTAGAAACAACTCACTCAGAAATGTTCAAGAAATGGCAAAATATTTTATCCACAGTGGTATATTGCAGACCATTCTGGAGAAATACCCTGACTTTGCTAGCTGTAAATAAAGCATTACCACATGTGTGGATGTGTGCATGTGTGCATGTGTGTGTGTGTGTGTGTGTTTGTGTTTGTGTGTGTGTGTGTGTGTGTGTGTGTGTGTGTGTGTGTGTGTGTGTGTGTGTGTGTGTGTGTGTGTGTGTGTGTGTGTGTGTGTGTGCATTCACCTAGTTGAGATTACAGGGGTCGAGTCCAAGCTCCTGTGTGTTTACCTGGAGAGAGTTCCGGGGGTCAACGCCCCCGTGGCCCGGTCTGTGACCAGGCCTCCTGGTGGATCAGAGCATGATCAACGAGCCACAGCCTGGCTGATCAGGAACTGACTTTAGGTGCTTGTCCAGTGCTTGTGTGTGTGTGTGTGTGTGTGTGTGTGTGTGTGTGTGTGTGTGTGTGTGTGTGTGTGTGTGTGTGTGTGTGTGTGTGTGTGTGTGTGTGTTTGTGTTTGTGTGTGCGTGTGTATGTGTATGAGTGTGTATATGTGTATGAGTGGGTGTATGTGTGTACTCACCTATTTGTACTCACCTATTTGTGGTTGAAGGGTTCGAGTCTTAGCTCCTGGCCCCGCCTCTTCACCGGTTGCTCTTCACCGGTATGAGTGTGTGTGCGTGTGTGTGGATGAGATTGTGTATGTGTGTGTGTGTGTGTGTGTGTGTGTGTGTGTGTGTGTGTGTGTGTGTGTGTGTGTGTGTGTGTGTGTGTGTGTGTGTGTGTGTGTGTGTGTGTGTGTGTGTGTGTGTGTGTGTGTGTGTGTGTGTGTGTGTGTGTGTGTGTGTGAGTTTATGTGTGTGTGTGTGTGTGTGTGTGTGTGTGTGTGTGTGTGTGTGTGTGTGTGTGTGTGTGTGTGTGTGTGTGTGTGTGTGTGTGTGTGTGTGTGTGTGTGTGTGTGTGTGTGTGTGTGTGTGTGACTCAACAATCAATATTTGCACTAATAACTCATTACAGTTGTGACCGGGTGTGGAAGTGTTAATTGCTCATTACACTATAATTTGTTCATGATTGTAGCCATGTATAAACGTAAGTAACCATTCTTACAGTATTCATTACCTTTGTAACTTGTGAGTTCATTACCTTGTACCTAGTTCAGCCATCCAAACTTTGGGGCCCAGTCCATGGATCCATTACGTACCTCTGTAATCTGTAAATACCTTTGTAACTTGTCATGATTGTGACTAGACCTACCCGGAGTTCATTACCTTTGTAATTTGTGAGTTCATTACCTTTGTAAATTGTGAATTCATTACCTCTGTAACTTGCTCAGCTATCAAAACTTTGGAGTCCAGTCCCTGGACCAATTATGTACCTCTGTAATATTTTGACTACCGCCCACAGGATGGGTATGGGGTGCATAATAAACATATTAAACTAACTAACTAACTTTTAGCTGAAAATTAAGTTTTTTCTGAAAAACGTTCTAAACAAACCAAATCGTCAAGAAATGCTTGGAAGAGCCTCGAATTGTCGATATATGCCGAAAAATGTCATTTTCGAGCAATTTTCAACAATTTAAAATATATTACATATTTTTAAAAAATCATTCAAAAATTCTATGAAATTCAGAAATAATATTTAATATTTCATATATTTTTTAAAAATTCTTGAATCCTTGAAAAACTTTGATAAATGTGCTAAAATGATGTTTTACTGAATAATTAACATTTTAATTGGAATTAGTGCTGCAATTGAATTTTATGCTAAAAGTAAGCTGAAAGATGATATTTTGGTGAAGTACTCTGTCAATACATATTTCAAGTGTGAAAATCTATATATTTAAGCGAGAAATAAGGTTTTATGAAAAGTGTTCTAAATGCAACAAATCGTCGAAATAAGCAGTAAAACATCATTTAACACATTTTTTCCAATTTTTTGAATAATTCAAGCATTTTTAAAAAATGTATGAAATATTCAAAATTATTACTGAATTTCATCGAATTTTTGTGATTTTTTAAAAATTTGTAATATACTTTAAAATTTTGAAAAAATGCTCGATAATGATATTTTTTTAGCATATATCGACAATTAAAGTTTTTTTTTTAACATTTCTTGAGAAAGCCGGTATTTTTTTCCTTTTAGTTAAAATATGTAATCACAAAATAATTCAGAAAAATGTCATATTTTAGCTTACTTTCAGCATAAAATTGATTTGAGTATAGCTGATGGTGTTGACGTAGATGATGGTGAAGGCAGATTTGAAACATATTTTAGTAAACAGGCTCGGAAAAAAGAACGAGGCTTCCAGAGAAAGCTTGCTGAAAGCAATACAGTGGGCGCACACCCTCCCAAAGCTGTCAGGTTAGATTTCCCTAACAACACTGATCAAGAGACCAAGTGTAACTGGTTTTTCGAAGCTAGTACAGACAACCTAGAGAAAACGATCAAGTTTGTCCACGATGAGGATAACTACGTCTTTGTGCCTAATGAATCAGCATTTATAGACAAACTTCTCACTCGCGAATATGCCAACATCAAACTCCGAGCAGCCCCACCAAGGGCACATAAAGTGCTTATTGTCATCTATAACGTCAACAAGCACTTGAATCCTCAATATCTGGTGTCAGAGCAAGTTGCAAGCCCTCGTCGACTTTCCAACGGTCCGATATTAGCTGAGTGGACTGGCCAGGGGACTCTGCCACGCTATATTCACTCCCGCGCAGCCCTCAACAGACGCTATTACATTGCATTGTACAGACCTCCTCAACGTCGATGTTATAAGTGTCAACGCTGGGGCCACATTGCCAGGAAATGCCCATCTAAGTCACACTGGTGTGCAATGTGTGCCAATGCTCATCCTTCTGAACGGTGTTATGATATGATCAAACAGCAACAGACTGTTGCTAAACAATGTATCAATTGTAAGACCTCAGGAGTCACAGCAGCTCATACTGACTGCAGTGTGAGGGCTGATCGCATCGCAGCCAACCGCACTTCACCCTGTACCCCTCATTATGACCCCCCAGGACTACCAGGTACCTCGAGTCTGAATACTGGCTCATGCCTGCCCTCAGACAATGGGGTTGAGCACCTCACCTGGGGAGCACGTCAACAGACCCCCATCACGTCGGCTGTCAATACCAGCCTAGCTGAGTCAGCTGACAGTCAGCCAACGAGCTCAGCTGAACGGGACTTCACGTCTCCAGATGTTCCAAGTCTTGCTCCTGTGGTATACAACCTGATGTCGCGCATAAAAGTACTGGAAACACAACAATTTCTCCTGAAACAACAACTTGAACAACACAAGGAAAGATGTGTAGAGTGTACCAATAACAAGATTGTCACAATTTGTGAAAGCAAGTATAAGGTTGCTGAACAAGGTGGTGGTGGTATTCTTAATTACAGTAATGACGAATATAATACTTGTGTTGATAACTATAGTGAGCATCATAATGAAGGCTATGGTGTCAATGATGTTAGTAATAATGATGACCGTAATGGAAGTTGTTGTGAAGAGTGTGATGAGGGCAATGGTGTCTATAATGTTAGTAATAGTGATGAGCGTAATATAAGTGGTGGTGAAGAGTGTGATGAGAGCGGTGGTGTCTATAATGTTAGTAATAGTGATGAGCGTAATATAAGTGGTGGTGCAGAGTGTGATGAGGTTAACCACATAGACATTAATGTTGAATACAATACTGTTGATAAATGTAATGAACACAATGTTGGTAGTGGCGCTGGTGATGACAGTTGTAGTGTTGCGTGTAATGTTAGTGGAGGAGGGAATGTGAGTGGTGGTGTCACCTATCATACATTCACACATAAACAGCGTCATGCTCTGGGTTTACGAAGACTCCCACGAGGCCTTACAACTGGAGGTGCACTTAACAAACTCATGGACAAGGGTAGCACTGTTGACATTGATAAGGTCTGCTATTTATTTGAACAATTTTTTCATTATGCTGAGAAACTCAAGATGATCCCAGGACTACTATAATGGATCAAAACTCGTATAAACTTTCTATATTAAGCTGGAATATTGCATCACTTAGAAAAAGACTTCCTGACCTTCATCATAAAGTAACCACCGAACCCATTGATGTTGTATGTCTACAAGAGTGCAGAGTCCCTGAAAAATCCCAACCCCATAAATTACCATCATTTGTTGCATATAACCTCAAATCTACTAACTCTTGTGTTCTATATATTAAAAAATCGCTTCCCCATCAACTTCTTGCACACAAGAAAACAGAGGGGCTACAATATCACGGTGTTAGGATTTATATAGGGAACTCTGCTCTCAACATATTTAACTTGTATGCTCCTGCTGATAAATTTAATTATTTGGAGCTCCCAACTTGTGCTTATTCTGAGCCTACTCTTATTATTGGCGATTACAATGCGAGACACAAAAGCATTGGAAACTCACAGTTTGGTAATCATAATGGCAATCAACTGTTGTCACTCTTAAACAGTCATGATAATGTCCAAATTGTAGGTGACCTTGAACCCACACATATCTATGGAGGCGTCCTTGATCTGTGCCTGGGCTTCAACATTACTTCTGCCAGCTGTGAGTCTTCCATTGTAACAGATATAGCGTCTGATCATTTCCCTAGGCTAACCTCACTAGATATTGGTAATACTATCCTTCCTGGTGGGATATTCAAACGGAAACGTTTTAATGTTCCCACTGATCAGCATGATGACTTTGTTGCACATGTGACTGACTGGTATAATTCCTATGAGTGTTCCTCTGTAGAGACCTTTAACAATGATCTTGTGAGCAGTATTCAGAACTACTTAGAGCCGCCACTGAAACCTCTTGGTACTCTAAACCCAACAAACTTCCATAATAATCGTACCTCCTTCAAAAACCATACTTATTACAATGATTCTAAACTTCGTACACTGAAACGTACTGCTCGCAGACTAGGCCTAGCCTATAGAAAACATCGTACCCCTGGAATGCTGAGGCTCTTCCAAACTGCCCTTGCTGCTGCCAGAGAGCGTATGACAGAGCTGAGGCAAACAGACTGGGAAAAATTTGTCAACGGTCTTAATGCTCACACCCCACTTAGCCGAGCATGGAGGGACATAAATAGAATTAAGGGTAACAGAACTGGGCAGATCGCGCACCCTCATCCCTTACATAGGGCGAATGAGTTAGTCAGTGCTTGGGCTGCTACATCTAGCTATGATAATCTTCCCAGTACCACACAGGCAAAATTAAATAACAAATATGATGCAAGGGAGAGACTTGTTTGCTTTATGCTCAGCAAGGCAGATGATTGCAACATTCCTTTCACTAATTATGAACTTGATGCAGCACTAACTAAGGGCAACTCCACGTCGCCTGGTGAGGATGGTATTACTTACAACATACTCAGATTGCTGTGTCGAGTACCAGGTAATCCATTACTTGAATTATATAACATGAGCTATGTAACTGGGGAGCTCCCTCAATCTTGGACCAACAGCCTCATCATTCCAATTCCTAAGCCCAATCAACAAAATGCATTTCGCCCAATATCTCTTACTAGCTGCTTGTGTAAAACATTTGAGAGAATGATTCTTAATCGTCTCTGTTACAGAATCAAACAATTTTTGTCTCCCCGGTTACATGGTTTCATGCATGGAAGGAGCGTGCATCATTGCATAGCCACATTTCTCACTCTGCACACTGACAGCTCATACACAACCTTCCTTGACCTTAAATCCGCTTTTGATGTAGCCAACCGACATGTAATCATTAGTGAACTTGCCAGAATGGATGTTGGAGGATGGCTTCTCCGCTGGATTAAAGGTTACCTGTCAAACAGAAAATCGTCTGTGTTGTTCCAGGGACATAGAAGTGTAACTAAAGACTTTGAATTAGGAACACCACAGGGAGGTGTGCTCAGTCCCACACTGTTCAATATTGTAATTAATGCATTACTTAATGCTATGCCTAGTCAGCCCCATCATTATGTGATTAGTTTTGCTGATGATATAATGATTCACACCACCGGATTCTCCAATACCCAAAACATTCCTAATCATGTACTAGCCTCGTGTCAGGACCTGGGGTTGATAATCTCTACTGATAAAACAAAGATACTCAATAGGCGTCCTCCTCGACAGAGAGGCACAGTTCGTCAGATCCAGTTGCATGATGGGTCTCTTCTAGAATACGTAAGCAGATACAGGTATCTAGGCTTTGAGGTTCCACTACTTGGACCTGTTGTAACAAGACTTTGTCGCCAATACAAAGAAAGACTAAGAGCACTTAGAGTTGTGGCTGGGTTTCACCCCAGGTATGGTGCTAATGTTAAAATTGTGAAAATGATGTATCTTGCTTATATTAGATCATTGGTTGATTATGCTGCGCCACTACTTGCTCTTGTGTCTGACTGGAAGCTTGGAGGGCTGGAAAAACTGCAGAACGAAGCAATGAGGATCATTTTAGGATGCCCTCGTACTGCCAAAATTTTAAATATGCAAAAAGAACTTGATATTCCAAGCATCAGAGATCGTGTTACTGAAAGAAATATCCTAATTGGGGTTAATATGCTCAGGCAAGCTCATTCAAACCCCTGCACAGAAGCCCTCCAAACTTTCCTCAGCACTGGTGAACACTCCTCCAGATGGATCAAAAAAACTGTAACCGACCTCCGCATGAATCAGATACGTGATCTATGTCAAGTAAGGCAACAGCGGCACTTCTCCGCTCCATGGAATATTACCCCATTCCAAACTACCATTCCTCCATTTCCCCCCAAACTACTTCTTAAATCACAACCAAAACTTCGCCTTGAAGCCAAACATGAGGCCTTAAGCTGTATTGATAACTTAGTCACACAGCACACACTCTCGCAAATTATTTACGCTGATGGTTCTGTTCACCAATCCACTGGTGCAGCTGGTAGTGCTGCTGTTGTCGTACAGAGTGATGGCTCTCTTAAAGAAATTGGAGCACGCATCAATAATTGGGCCTCTACCCTTCAGACAAAACTGTTTGCCATACTCCTTGCACTGAAATGCATCTATGTATCAAAGATTGACAGTTTAATTGTAACTGATTCTCTGTCATCCATAAATGCTCTCAACTCATTAAGCATAAATTGTGGCATGCTTGTGTCAGTACCCAGACACTGGTATGGTAGGATTGTGGACAGTGGAGTCAGAGTGCACATGCTGTGGATTCCATCTCACATTGGTCTTCAGATGCATGATAGAACTGATAAATTGGCTAAGCTGTATGTTTTCAAAGAGGGAGTAGATTACAATCTTGGCTTGTCAGGTAGTAGTTTGAGAACAATAATACGAAAAGAACTTCAACTGGATTTTATGGACTCATGGAGATTGACACCAGTGAGTCCATCTATCATCACTCTATCATGCAGGAGGAGCCACATATCTATGGTGCATTCAACAAAATAAGCAGACTCTTGGATGTCACTACTGCCTTTCTCCGGCTGGGTTACAAGTATCTTTGGCAGGTTAAATCACCACCACCAGATGTAGACCAAACGAAATGTAAACTTTGCCAGATGGACTATTGTCACACCCTGCGTCATTATGTACTGGAGTGTGATAAAATTAATAAATTTAGAAACAACTCACTGAGAAATGTTCAAGAAATGGCAAAGTATTTTATCCACAGTGGTATATTGCAGACCATTCTGGAGATATACCCTGACTTTGCTAGCTGTAAATAAAACATTACCACATGTGTGCATGTGTGCATGTGTGTGTGTGTGTGTGTGTGTGTGTGTTTGTGTTTGTGTGTGTGTGTGTGTGTGTGTGTGTGTGTGTGTGTGTGTGTGTGTGTGTGTGTGTGTGTGTGTGTGTGTGTGTGTGTGTGTGTGTGTGTGTGTGCATTCACCTAGTTGAGATTGCAGTGGTCGAGTCCAAGCTTCTGTGTGTTTACCTGGAGAGAGTTCCGTGGGTCAACGCCCCCGCGGCCCGGTCTGTGACCAGGCCTCCTGGTGGATCAGAGCCTGATCAACCAGGCTGTTGCTGCTGGCTACAAGCAAACCAACGTACGAGCCACAGCCCGGCTGATCAGGAACTGACTTTAGGTGTTTGTCCAGTGCTTGTGTGTGTGTGTGTGTGTGTGTGTGTGTGTGTGTGTGTGTGTGTGTGTGTGTGTGTGTGTGTGTGTGTGTGTGTGTGTGTGTTTGTGTGTGTTTGTGTGTGCGTGTGTATGTGTATGAGTGTGTGTGTGTGTATGAGTGGGTGTGTGTGTGTACTCACATATTTGTACTCACCTATTTGTGGTTGCAGGGGTCGATTCTTAGCTCCTCGCCCCACCTCTTCACCGGTTGCTCTTCACCGGTATGAGTGTGTGTGCGTGTGTGGATGAGATTGTGTAGGTGTGTGTGTGTGTGTGTGTGTGTGTGTGTGTGTGTGTGTGTGTGTGTGTGTGTGTGTGTGTGTGTGTGTGTGTGTGTGTGTGTGTGTTCATGTGTGTGTGTGTGTGTGTGTGTGTGTGTGTGTGTGTGTGTGTGTGTGTGTGTGTGTGTGTGTGTGTGTGTGTGTGTGTGTGTGTGTGTGTGTGTGTGTGTGTGTGTGTGTGTGTGTGTGACTCAACAATCAATATTTGCACTAATAACTCATGACAGTTGTGACCGGGTGCGGAAGTGTGAATTGCTCATTACACTATAATTTGTTCATGATTGTAGACATGTATAAACGTGAGTTTATTACCTTTCATTACCTTTGTAACTTGTGAGTTCATTACCTTGTACCTAGTTCAGCCATCTATACTTTGGGGCCCAGTCCCTGGATCCATTACGTACCTCTGTAATCTGTAAATACCTTTGTAACTTGTCATGATTGTGACTAGACCTACCCGGAGTTCATTACCTTTGTAATTTGTGAGTTCATTACCTTTGTAAATTGTGAATTCATTACCTCTGTAACTTGCTCAGCTATCAAAACTTCGGAGTCCAGTCCCTGGACCAATTATGTACCTCTGTAATCTTTTGACTATCGCCCACAGGATGGGTATTTGGTGCATAATAAACATATTAAACTAACTAACTATTAGCTGAAAATTAAGTTTTGTCTGAAAAACGTTCTAAAGAAACGAAATCGTCAAGAAATGCTTGGAAGAGCCTCGAATTGTCGATATATGCTGAAAAATGTCATTTTCAAGCGATTTTCAACAATTTAAAATATATTACATATTTTTAAAAAATCATTCAAAAATTCTATGAAATTCAGAAATAATATTTAATATTTCATATATTTTTTTTTTTAGAACACTTTGTAGACAAACCTTATTTTATACCTAAAATACGTCGATTTTCACACTTTTTAATCGAAATTACTTGTGCATTTGAGTTTTATGCTGAAAGTAAGCTAAAATTTTATATTTTAGTGAAGTACTTTGTCAATACATATTTCAAGTATTAAAATCCATGTATTTTAGCTAGAAAATGAAGTTTGTCTGAAAATATTCTAAATGCTCCATATAGTCGAAATATGCAGTAAAACATCATTTTAGCACATTTTCTCGATTTTTAATGATTCAAGTATTTTCAAAAAAATATATGAAATATTCAAAATTATTTCTGAATATCATCGAATTTTTGTGTGATTTTTTTAAAAATATCCAATAAACTTTAAAATGTTGAAAAACGCTCGAAAATCACATTTTTTGGCATTGTTCTACGATTCGAGGGTTTTTCAAGTATTTCTTGCATGGCGTCGGTTTTGTTTTTTTAATTAAAGCCTCGAATCGTCGAAATATGCGAGAATTTTTCATCATTTTTTCATCATTACATATTGTTTTTAAAAAATCATACAAAAAATCGCTGAAATTCAGAAACAATTTTGGATATTTTACATATATTTTTTAAAAAATTCTTGAATCTTTGAAAAACTAGGTAAAATGTGCTAAAACGATGTTTTACTTCATATTTCGACGATTTGGAGCATTTAGGACACTTTTCAGACAAACTTCATTTTCACCTAAAACGCATGATTTTGACACTTGAAATATGTATTGACAAAGTACTTCATCAAAATATCATACTTTAGCTTGCGTTTAGCTTAAAACTGAACTGCGGCAGAAATTCTGATTAAAAAGTGTGAAAATCTATGATTTTTAGTTAAAAAGTAATGTTTGTCTGAAAAACGTTCTAAATGCTCCAAATCGACGAAATATGCATTAATGCATCATTTTTGCACATTTATCCTATATTTTCAATAATTCAATGACGTTCAAAATTATTTCTGAATTTCTTCGAATTTTTTTGCAAATTATGGAATTAATGTTGAAAAATGCTCAAACATGATATTTTTGGCATATGTCGACAATTTAAGGCTAATTCATGTATTTTTTGACATTTTGGCACATTTAGTACGATTTTTCAGACATACCTTGTTTTTTTTTAGCTAGACTTCATGGATTTTTATACTTATTAATCAGAATTACTGCTGCAATTGAATTTTATGCTCAAAGTAAGCTAAAATATAATTCGGAGAATCCTTAAATGAAAAAAAAAACGAAGTTTTCAAGAAATGCTTGAAAA
Source organism: Cherax quadricarinatus (assembly GCF_038502225.1). Taxonomy (NCBI): domain Eukaryota; kingdom Metazoa; phylum Arthropoda; class Malacostraca; order Decapoda; family Parastacidae; genus Cherax; species Cherax quadricarinatus. The sequence continues at coordinate 64,391,506 of NC_091295.1, read as the reverse complement.
AGTCTCGAATCGTCGAAATATGCAAAAAATACCATTTCAAGCATTTTTCAACATTTTAAAGAATATTACATATTCTATGCAGTAAAACATTATTTCAGCACATTTTTCTGATTTTTTTCAATGATTCAAATATTTTTAAAAAAATAAAGAAAAGTTCAAAATTATTTTTTAATTTAATGGAATTTTTGTTGGATCTTGTAAAATATGCAGTAAAACATCGTTTTAGCACATTTTACCGAGTTTTTTCAAGAATTAAAGAATTTTTTAAAAGGTATATGAAATATTCAAAATTATTTCATAATTTCACCGAATCTTTGTTTGATTTTATATTTTCATATTTTACCCTACTTTTAGAATAAATTTCGATTGTAGCAGTAAATTTGATGAAAAAGTGTAAAAACCCACGTATTTTAAGTAAAAAATAAGGTTTGTTTGAAAAACGTTCATAATCAACCAAATCGCCAAGATACGCTTGGAAAAGCTTCGAATCGTCGAAATATGCCGAAAAATAAAATTTTCGAGCTTTTTTCAACATTTCAAGGTATATTACGTATTTTTAAAAAATCATAAAAAATTCGATGAAATTCAGAAATAATTTCGAATATTACATGTTTTTCATAAAAATACTTGAATCATTGAAAAATTTGGAAAAATGTGCTAAAATGATGTTTTGATGCATATTTCGAAGATTTGGACCATTTAGAACATTTCTCAGACACATGATTTTTTAGCTATAATGCATGGTTTTTCACACATTTTAATTGGAATTAGTGCTGCAATTGAATTTTATGCTAAAAGTAACCTGAAAGATGATATTTTGGTGAAGTACTCTGTCAATGCATATTTCAAGTGTGAAAATCTATATATTTAAGCGAGAAATAAGGTTTTATGAAAAGTGTTCTAAATGCAACAAATCGTCGAAATAAGCAGTAAAACATCATTTAACACATTTTTTTTCCAATTTTTCGAACAATTAAAGTATTTTTAAAAAATGTATCAAATATTCAAAATTATTTCTGAATTTCATCGAATTTTTGTGTGTAATATACTTTAAAATTTTGAAAAAATACTCGATAATGACATTTTTTAGCAAATATCGACAATTAAAGGTTTTTTTTTAACATTTCTTGAGAAAGCCTTTTTTTTTTTTTGTTTTTAGTTAAAATATGTAATGACAAAATAATTCAGAAAAATATCATATTTTAGCTTACTTTCAGCATAAAATTGATTTTAGTAGTAAATGTGATGAAAAAGTGTGAAAACCCATGTTTTTTAGCTGAAAATTAAGTTTTGTCTGAAAAACGTTCTAAACGAACCAAATCGTCAAGAAATGCTTGAAAGAGCCTCGAATTGTCGATATATGCCGAAAAATGTCATTTTCGAGCAATTTTCAAGAATTGAAAATATATTACATATTTTTAAAAAATCATACAAAAATTCTATGAAATTCAGAAATAATTTTTAATATTTCATATATTTTTTAAAAATTCTTGAATCCTTGAAAAACTTTGATAAATGTTCTAAAATGATGTTTTACTGAATAATTCGACGATTTGTAGCATTTAGAACACTTTGCAGACAAACCTGATTTCATACCTAAAATACGTCGATTTTCACACTTTTTACTCGGAATTACCTCTGCATTTGAGTTTTATGCTAAAAGTAAGCTAAAATATTATATTTTAGTGAAGTACTTTGTCAATACATATTTCAAGTATTAAAATCCATGTATTTTACCTAGAAAATGAAGTTTCTCTGAAAATATTCTAAATGCTCCATATAGTCGAAATATGCAGTAAAACATCATTTTAGCACATTTTCTCGATTTTTAATGATTCAGGTATTTTTAAAAAGATATATAAGAAATATTCAAAATTATTTCTGAATATCATCGAATTTTTGTGTGATTTTTTTTAAAAATATCTAATAAACTTTAAAATGTTGAAAAACGCTCGAACGAACCAAATCGTCAAGAAATGCTTGGAAGAACCTCGAATTGTCGATATATGCCGAAAAATGTCATTTTCGAGCATTTTTCAACAATTTAAAATATATTACATATTTTTAAAAAATCATACAAAAATTCTATGAAATTTAGAAATTTTTTTTTTAATATTTCATATATTTTTTAAAAATTCTTGAATCCTTGAAAAACTTTGAAAAATGTGCTAAAATGATGTTTTACTGAATAATTCGACGATTTGTAGCATTTAGAACACTTTGTAGACAAACCTTATTTTATACCTAAAATACGTCGATTTTCACACTTTTTAATCGGAATTACTTGTACATTTGAGTTTTATGCTAAAAGTAAGCTAAAATTTTATATTTTAGTGAAGTAATTTGTCAATACATATTACAAGTGTTATCCTTTTTCTCATGTACGAATTAATTGCTCTACCATATTGTATTACGACTACTACTACTACAACTTTTGTCTCTACTACTACTACTATTAGTACTAGTATTGCACTTCACTCTGAGCCTATATATACCCTCTGTGTCCATGTATTGTTTGTAATGGATTGATAAAGCTCCTGGAGAGCGAAACGTTGCCACAATAAAATGTCATTAGTTGCACTTGTGTCCTTTTACTTTACTTACCCAAGGTTGTTTGGAGGTCTGGTGGGAGGGCACCTTTTCCCAGGTTGTTTGAAGAAGGTCTGGTCGGAGGGTACCTCTCCCCAGGTTGCTTGAAGAAGGCCTTGTGGTAGGGCACATCTCCCCAGGTTTTTTGAAGAAGGTCTGGTGGGTCGGCACCTCACCCCAGGTTGCTTGAATGTCTGGTAAGAGGCACCTCTCACCAGGTTGTTTGAAGAAGGTCTGGTGGGAGGGCACCTCTCCTCAGGTTGTTTGAAGAAGGTCTGGTGGGAGGCCACCTCTCCCAAGGTTGTTTGACGAAGGTTTTGTGGGAGGGCACATCTCCCCAGGTTGTTTGAAGGTTTGGTTGGAGGGCACCTATCCCCTGATTGTTTGAGGAATGTCTGGTAGGAGTGCACCTTACCCCATGTTGTTTGAAGAAGGTCCGACAGGAGGGCACCTTACCCCATGTTATTTGCAGAAGGTCTGCTCGGAGAGCACCTCACCCCAGGTTGTTTAAGGAAGGTCTGGTGGGAGAACCTCTCTCCCTCGGTTGTTTGAAGAAGTTCTGGTGGGAGGGCATCTCACCCCAGGTTGTTTAAGGAAGGTCTTGTGGAAAGGAACCTTACCCCAGGTTGTTAAGGAAGGACTACTGAGAGGGCACCTTACCCCAGCTTGTTTGAATAAGGTCTTGTGGGAGAGCACTTCGCCCCAGGTTGTTTAAGGAAGGTCTAGTCGGAAAGTTACCCTACCCCAAGTTGTTTAAGGAAGGTTTGGTGGGAGGGCACCTTACATCAGGTTGTTTGAAGGTCTGGTTGAAGGGCACCTTACCCCACGTTGTTTGAAGAAGGTCTGGTGGATAGGCACATTACCCCAGGTTGTTTGAAGAAGGTCTGGTGGGAGGGCACCTCTCTCCAGATTGTCTGAAGAAGGCCTGGTGGGAGGGTACCTCAACCCAGGATCTTTGAAGAAGGTCTTGTGTGATGGCACCTCTCCCTAGGTTGTTTGAAGAAAGTCTGGTGGGAGGGCAACTCACCCCAGGTTGTTTGAGGAAGGTCTGCTTGGAGAGCACCTCTCCCCAGGATGTTGGAAGAAGGTCTGGTGGGAGGGCACCTGTCACCAGGTTGTTTGAAGAAAATCTTGTTGAAGGGCACTTCTCCCCAGGTTGTTTGAAGGTCTTGAGGGATGGCCCCTCACCCCAGAATGTTTGAAAAAGGTCAGTGGGAGGGTGACTCTCCCCAGGTTGTTTGAAGAAGGTCTGGTGGGAGGGCAACTAACCCCAGGTTGTTTGAAAAAGATCTGGTGGGAGAGTGCCTCTCCCCAGGTTGTTTGAAGAAGGTCTGGTGGGAGGGCAACTTACCCCAGGTCGTTTGAAAAAGATCTGGTGGAAGGGCAGCTCCTCCAAGTTGTTTAAGGAAGGTCTGGTGGATGAGCACCCCACCCGAAGTTGTTTAAGGAAGGTTTGGTGGGAGGGCACCTTACCCCAGGTTGTTTTATGAAGGTGTGGTGTTAGGGATCCTCTTCCGAGGATGTTTGAAGAAGGTATGATGGAAGGGCACCTCTCCCCAAGTTGTTTGAAGGTCTTCTGTGGGGCACCTTACCCTGGGATGTTTGAAGAAGGTCTTGTGGGAAGGCACATTACCCCAGGTTGTTTGAAGAAGATCTGGTGGGAGGGCACCTCTCTCTAGTTTGTCTGAAGAAGGCCTTGTGGGAGGGCACCTGTTTCCAGGATCTTTGTAGTTCTGGTAGGATGGCACCTCTCCCAAGGTTGTTTGAAGAAGGTCTGGTGGGAGGGCACCTGTCCCCAGGTTGTTTGAAGAAAGTCTGCTTGAACGGCACGTCTCCCCAGGTTGCTTGAAGATTGTCTGGTGGGATGGCCCCTCACCCCAGGATGTTTAAAAAAGGGCAGTGGGAGGGCACCTCTCTCCAAGTTGTCTGAAGAAGGTCTGGTGGGTTGGCACCTCACACCAGGTTATTTGAGGAAGGTCGGTGTGAGGGCACCTCTCCCCAGGTTGTTTGAAGAAGGCCTGGTGGGAGGGCATCTAACCCCAGGTTTTTTGAAGAAGGTCTGTTGGGAGGGCACCTCACCCCAGGTTGTTTGAAGAAGGTTTAGTGAGAAGGCACCTCAACCCAGGATGTTTGAAAAAGGTCTGGTTGGAGGGCACCTCTCCTCAGGTTGTTTGAAGAAGGTTCAGTTGAAAGGCACCTCTCACCAGGTTGTTTGAAAGTCTGATGGGAGGGCACCTCACCTCAGGTTGTTAAAAGAAGGTCTGATGGGAGGACATCTCATCCCGGGTTGTTTGAGGAAGGTATGGTGGTAGGGTACATCTCCCCAGGTTGTTTGAAGATTGTCTCTTGGGAGGGCACCTCTCCCAATGTTGTTTGAAGAAGGCCATGTGGGAGGGCATATCTCCCCAGGTTGTTTGAAGAAGGTCTCGTGGGAGAGCACCTCTCCCCAGGTTGTTTGAAGAAGGTCTGGTGGGAGGGCACGTCTCCACAGGTTGTTTGTAGAAGGTCTGGAGGGAGGGCACATCACCCCAGGTTGTTTGAGGAAGGTCTGGTAGTGGGCACCTCTCCCAAGGTTGATTGAAGAAGGTCTGGTGGTAGAACATCTCTCCGCAGGTTGTTTGAAGAAGGTCTGGTGTGAGGGCACCTGTCGCCAGGTTGTTTGAAGAAGGTTCTGTGGGAGGGCACATCTCCCCAGGTTGTTTGAAAATGGTCTGGTGGGAGGGCACCTTTCCCAAGGTTGTTTGAAGAAGGTCTGGAATGAGGGCACCTTTCCCCATATTGTTTGAAGAAGGTATGGTGGGAGGGCAACTTGCCCCATGTTATTTGCAGAAGGTCTGATCGGAGAGAACATAAGAACATAAGAACATAAGAAAGGAGGAACACTGCAGGAGGCCTGCTGGCCCATACTAGGCAGGTCCTTTACAATTCATCCCACTAACAAAACATTTGCCCAACCCAATTTTCAATGCCACCCAAGAAATAAGCTCTGATGTGAAAGTCCCACTCAAATCCAACCCCTTCCACTCATGTACTTATCCAACCTAGATTTGAAACTACCCAAAGTCCCAGCCTCAATAACCCAACTAGGTAGACTGTTCCACTCATCAACTACCCTATTTCCAAACCAATACTTTCCTATGTCCTTACTAAATCTAAACTTATCTAATTTAAATCCATTACTGCGGGTTCTCTCTTGGAGAGACATCCTCAAGACCTTATTAATATCCCCTTTATTAATACCTATCTTCCACTTATACACTTCGATCAGGTCTCCCCTCATTCTTCGTCTAACAAGTGAATGTAACTTAAGAGTCTTCAATCTTTCTTCATAAGGAAGATTTCTAATGCTATGTATTAATTTAGTCATCCTACGCTGAATGTTTTCTAACGAATTTATGTCCATTTTGTAATACGGAGACCAGAACTGAGCTGCATAATCTAGGTGAGGCCTTACTAATGATGTATAAAGCTGCAGTATGACCTCTGGACTTCTGTTGCTTACACTTCTTGATATAAATCCCAGTAATCTATTTGCCTTATTACGTACGCTTAGGCATTGCTGTCTTGGTTTAAGGTTGCTGCTCACCATAACCCCCAAGTCCTTTTCGCAATCTGTATGGCTAAGTTCTACACTAGGGTTATGGGCACTCCCAAGCTTCAGAACCTTGCATTTATCTACATTGAACTGCATCTGCCACTTTTCTGACCAAGAATAGAGTTTGTTTAAATCCTCCTGAAGTTCCATAACATCTACGTTTGAATCAATTATCCTACCTATCTTTGTGTCATCGGCGAATTTGCTCATATCACTAATAATTCCCTCATCAAGATCATTGATATATATTATAAACAACAACGGGCCCAAGACTGATCCCTGTGGAACGCCACTTGTTACAGATCCCCACTCGGATTTAACCCCATTTATGGACACTCTCTGCTTCCTGTCAGTGAGCCATGACTCGATCCACGAGAGCACTTTTCCCCCAATGCCATGAGCTGCCACTTTCTTTAACAGTCTATGGTGCGGAACTCCATCAAAAGCCTTACTAAAATCTAAGTAAATAATATCAAATTCTTTATTGTGGTCAACAGCCTCAAAAGCTTTACTGAAGAAAGTTAATAAATTAGTTAGACAAGACCGGCCTCATCCAAGGCTGTTTAAGGATTGTCTTTTGGGAGGGCATTTCTCCCCAGGTTGTTTGAAGATGGTCTGGTGAGAAGGCACCTCAGCCCAGCTTTTTTAAGGAAGGTCTTGTTGAAGGGAACCTTACCCCTGTTTTTTTAAGGAAGGTCTGGTGGTAGCGCACCTTACCCCACGATGTTTGAAGAAGGTCTAATGAGAGGGCACCTTGCCACAGGTTGTTTGAATAAGGTCTGGTGGGAGAGCACCTCACCCCAGGTTGTTTAAGGAAGGTCTGGTCGGAGGGCTAGCCCACCCCAAGTTGTTTATGTAAGGTTTGATAGGAGGGCACCTTACATCAGGTTGTTTGAAGAAGATCTAGTGGGAGTGCACCTCTTCAGAGGTTGTTTGAATGTCTGGCGGGAGGGCACCTTACCCCAGGTTGTTTGAAGAAGATTTGTTGGAAGGGCACCTCTCTCTAGGTTGTTTGAAGAAGGTCTGGTAGGGGGTGCCTCATTCCAGATTGTGTGAAGAAGGTCTGGTGTGATGGCACCTCTCTCCAGGTTGTTTGAAGAAGGGTTGGTGGGATGGCACGTCACCCCAGGTGGTCTAACAAAGTCTGTTGAGAGGGCACCTCTACCCAAGTTTTTTGAAGAAGGTCTGGTGGGGGGGCACCTTACCAAAGGATGTTTGAAAAAGGTCTGATGGGAGGGCATTTCATCACAGGTTGTTTGAAGAAGGTCTGGTGGGAGGGCCCCTCTTCCCAGGTTGTTTGAAGAACGTCTTGTGTGAGGGCATCTCCCAAGGTTGTTTGAAGAAGGTCTGGTGGGAAGGCACTTCTCCCCAGGTTGTTTGAAGAAGGTCTGGTGGGAGGACACGTCTCCACAGGTTGTTTGAAGAAGGTTTAGTAGGAGGGGACATCTTGCCAGGTTGTTTGAAGAAGAACTGGAGGGAGGGCACCTCTCCACAGGTTGTTTGAAGACGGTCTGGTGGGAGGCCACCTCACCACAGGTTGTTTGAAGAAGGTCTGGTGGTAGGGCACCTCTCCCCAGGTTGTCTGAAGAAGGTTCTGTGGGAGAGCACATCTCCCCATTTTGTTTGAAAAAGGTCTGGTGGGAGAGCACCTCACCCCAGGTTGTTTAACGAAGGTCTGGTAGAAGGGCATCTCTCCCTAGGTTGTTTGAAGAAGTTCTGGTAAGAGGGCACCTCACCCAAGGTTGTTTAAGGAAGGTCTTGTGGAAGGGAACCTTACTGCTGGTTGTTTAAGGAAGGTCTCTTTGGAGGGCACCTTACCCCAGGTTGTTTGAAGAAGGTCTTGTTGAAGGGCACCTTACACCAGGATGTTTGAAGAAGGTTTGGTGGGAGAGCACCTCACCCCAGGTTGTTTAACGAAGGTCTGGTAGGAGGGCATCTCTCCCTAGGTCGTTTAAAGTAGGCCTGGTAAGAGGGCACCTCTCCCAAGGTTGTTTAAGGAAGGTCTTGTGGAAGGGAACCTTACCTCAAGTTGTTTAAGGAAGGTTTGGTTGAAGGGCACCTTACTGCAGGTTGTTTAATGAAGGTGTGGTGGTAGGGTACCTCTACCGAGGATGTTTGAAGAAGGTCTGGTAGGAGGGCACATTACCCCAGGTTGTTTGAAGAAGGTCTGGTTGGAGGAAACCTCATCCCAGGTTCTTTGAAGAAGGTCTGGTGGAATAGCACCTCTCTCCAGGTTGTTTTAAGAAGGTCTGGCGGGAGGGCACCTAACCCCAGGTAGCTTAAGGAAGGTCTGCTGGGAGAGCACGTCACCCCAGGATGTTGGAAGAAGGTGTGGTGGGAAGGCACATTACCCCAGGTTGTTCGAGGACGGTCTGGTGGGAGGGCACCTCTTCCAAGGCTGTTTGAAGAACGTCTGGGGGGAGGGCACCTCTCCCCAGGTTGTTTGAAGAAGGTCTTGTGGGAGGGCAGATCTCCCCAGGTTGTTTGAAGAAGGTCTGGAGGGAGGACACCTCTCCCCAGGTTGTTTGAAGAAGATCTGGTTGGAGAGCACCTTACCCCAAGTTGTTTGAAGAAGATCTTGTTTTAGGGCAACTTACCCCAGGTTGTTTAAAGAAGGTCTGGTGGGAGAGCACCCAAACCCAGGTTGTTTAAAGAATGTTTGGTGGGAGGGAATCTTACCCAAGGTTGTTTGAAGAAAGTTTGGTTGGAGGGTACCTCTCCCAAGGGTGCTTAACGAAGGTCTGGTGGGAGGGCACCTTATCCCAGATTGTTTGAAGAAGTTCTGGTGCAAAGGCACATTACCCCAGGTAATGTGCCTTTACACCAGAAGGTCTGGTGGGATGGCACCTCTCCGCAGGTTGTTTGAAGAAGGTTTGGCGGGAGGGCACCTCACCCCAGGTTGCTTAAGGAAGGTCTACTGGCAGAGCACCTCACGCCAGGTTGTTGGAAGAAGGTCTGGTGGGATGGCACCTGTGCCCAGGTTGTTTGAAGAATGTCTGGTGGGCAGGCACCTCACCTAATGTTGTTTGAGGAAGGTCGGTAGGAGGGCACCTCTCCTCAGGTTGTTTGAAGAAGGCCTGGCATGAGTGCATCTTACCCCAGGTTGTTTGAAGAAGGTCTGTTGGGAGGGCACGTTACCCCAGGTTGTTTGAAGAGGGTCCAGTGGAAGGACAGCTCTCACCAGGTTGTTTGAAAGTCTGGTGGGAGGGCACCTCACCCCAGGTTGTTAGAAGAAGGTCTGGATGGAGGGCACCTCACCCCAGGTTGTTTGAAGAAGGTCTGATGGGAGGGCACCTCTCCCCAGTTTGTTTGAAGTAGGTCTGGTTGGAGGACACCTCTCCCCAAGTTGTTTGAAGAAGGTATGGTGGGAGGGCACCTCTCTCCAGGTTGTTTGAAGAAGGTTTTGTGGGAGGGCACATCTCCCCAGGTTGTTTGAAGAAGGTCTGGTGGGAGGGCACCTCTCCACAGGTTGCTTGAAGAAGGTCTGGAGGGAGGGCACCTCACCCAAGGTTGTTTGAAGAAGGTCTGGAGGAAGGGCACCTCTCTCCAGCTTGTTTGAAGAAGGACTAGTGGGAGGGTACCTCTCCCCAAGTTGTTTGAAGGTCTGCTGGGAGGGCACCTCTCCCCAGGTTGTTTGAAGAAGGCCTGGTATGAGTACATCTTACCCCAGGTTGTTTGAAGAAGGTCTGTTGGGAGGGCACCTCACCCCAGGTTGTCTGAAGATGGTCTGGTGGGAGGGCACTTCAACCGAGGGTATTTGAAGAAGGTCTGTCGGGAGGGCACGTCTCTCCGGGTTGTTTGAAGAAGGTCCAGTGGAAGGGCACCTTTCACCAGGTTGTTTGAAAGTCTGGTGGGAGGGCACCTCTCCCCAGGTTGTTAGAAGAAGGTCTGGATGGAGGGCACCTCACCCCAGGTTGGTTGAAGAAAGTCTGATGGGAGGGCACCTCTCCCCAGTTTGTTTGAAGAAGGTCTGGTTGTAGGGCACTGTTACGCAAAAATGTGGGATAGCTGGGGGCTTGAGCCTTGTCTAAGGGCAAAGGTAAAAGTTACACACATCTGAAGCCCAAACCGGCCACCCCGGGCTATCCCAGTCAAAAACAGAAAGCGCTAAACCAGTATGTGTTACTTCAAGGGGTTGGTTAACAGAGGGTTAGGCAAAAATCCCAATTAGGAAAATATATCTATTTATTCACCATAACATAAAAACCTTAATTCTAAACGCCCAAATGAGGGTACACACAGCTGGCTGGAGGTTCAGCCACCATAACAATAGGCTTCCATCAGCGTCAGGCCGTCAATACACTACAAACCTCATTTCTTACTTCATCACTCATCCCACAGCACCCTGACCATGTCAGAGCCTGGGTGAACATACAGGTAAGCCATACGAAAGCCTATAGCTTGAGTTGGATAAACAAAATGAGTGTACTACTACAAACTTATCTTAAATACACATCATCTCCGACGCCAGCCTCTACACACCATGCTAACGTCACGTGACTCCCCCCCCACGCTTACTCTGCGTACCCAAACAACCTTGGAAAATAAATCACTAACACAATTTCTTTATAATTACAGTTAAAGTACTTTACAGTACCCCCAAAAGCACATTATAAATTATAAAATTATTCTTTACAATTATAACATTCATATTATTTTGGCACACTTCTCCACTATATGTACATTACGATGTCATGCAGAACCCTGCAAAACACCCCCACCCCCAGACCATAGGTCTCACTCTGCTAGCGGGGTCCCTACGGACACCGCTAGGCAAAAAGAAAAAAAAAGAAAATAAGCCCCACATTAAGGTCTGAGGCAACTGGCAAAATGACAACTGGGGAATGACCACCATACAATCACGGTCTTTTGGTACTACAAATATGCCATATTTACAAACTGAGGTACTAGATTGCAGACATATGAAACTCGTCGAACATAAAAGTGATCAAGTTCTATGCCCAACGAGCTCACAGTCACACTCTTAGACAGCTGTTTTAGGAAAAGGCACCATTACAACACAGCGCTGGCCAGGCGCTGGCGTTGATGCATTTTACCTAAATTACATCAAGCAAACTTATAAACTAGCAAGTAAACTTTGTACAAAGTGCCCCTGAGGAATGCCGTTTTATGAAGTAACACCAAAGTTCAGTATGTTGCAAGGCAGACCAAACTGTAGGTGCCACCAAAAAAAAAAACTTTTAAACAGTAAGTACATTTGCCAGGAGTTCAAAGAAAAGAAAAACATATGTTACATGTTAAATTCTACGGAGAAAACAACATCACATTATCACTCCCATCTCACAGCAATCTTTAGTAAACAAAACTGGTTCCCCATGACACCTCTGTGAGAATCAGGAGAGCACAGGAGAGGGGAAAATATCAGGCCCCCAAAAACAAGGGGTGGATAGGCACATAAAACTTGTTGGTGGGACTGCGGCCGTAAAACCCTGGAGTCATCACTGAAGACCCCCAAATATGCATTGCCCTGAGAGACTGGGAAAACCATGGAGCTTTTCTTTGACTCCTAGGATGATATAGATTGGTAAATTTAACCTCAAGTAAGCCTCTCAAAACTACATGACATTTCATAAAATATGACTTCTGGGTGATTTGTGCAAAGCCTAAGAGACAAAAATGTTTCACCAGAAATCTCAAAACCACACACACAAAATTATTCAGAAAGGGTACAGACTCTGGTAACCTGTTAGAAAAGGAATTTATTATTAAACACTGATTATTTAGCTCTCCCAACTTAACACGAAAATGCCGTTCCTTCAGAATCTGTAAAAAATACTGACAAAGACACTTTAATAGTTCTGCCGCGTCCACGTAAGCACAGGTCCTCTTAAAAAGAGTCTTGCTCATTTGATCAACTCTGCAAAATAAACACTTGAGAAATTTGGGAACCACATCCTCCGCGACAACTGATAAATGAATAGCGTTCCGGAGGTCACAACCTTCCCGGGCCTCACTCAGCTGCTGCAGAGTCAGGGGATTTTTTCCCACATCAGCACCAAGACCACTTCTCCAACCGAGTTCCAGTTGAGCCGGTTCATCACTGCTCAGAGTCTCCTGCAGGTCAGACTCAATGAACAGGCTCCCCATGCCCAAACCATCACCACAGTGTGCAGAAGGGTCACAGGGAGGCACAGCTCCTGCCTTCTTCCCCTGTTTAGTCCGAAAGCACATTGAAAATTTTTCAGGTACCGTTGCTCCAATTGGGTCATTACCACCTTGTAAAGCAGGGTCCTGCAAAACCAAACATTCCTCACTTTTGAGGAGTCCCACAACGTTGTTGCCTACTAGAAGGTCAACTCCTGCAAAAGGTACATCTTCTGCAATACCTACAGGTAGGTACCCAGACTGGTACTCAGACTCTATCCATAACCTGTGCACTGGAGTCCTGACAGGGACTCCAGTTATCCCTTTAAGAAAAATGTCCAATCCGGTGTAGGTGTCATCCGACACTGGCAATACACCCCTGCGAAGCAAGGTGTATGTGCTACAAGTGTCCCTCAAAGACATAACACCCGTGACCCTACCTTCATTTTGGTGTAAGGCCACAGTAGACTTACTTGGATAGACCTTCATCCGAGGGTCAAAGACAGCTGGTCTTCTTTGGATACCTTGGGGCAAAACTGCAATGCAAGCCACATCATGTGTAATCGGTGTATTTACTGGAGAAGCATCTGCCGCAGCCTGGTCCCTAAGCATCTTTCGACAATATGGCTGCAGGTGGCCCTGTTTATTGCAATATGTACAGTGATAAGATTTAAAGGCCCCCTGCCCATCTGACCTAGGGTGGATCCCTTGGTTCTGGGGAACTGGGCTCGTCCCACCTGTTCCTTGTAGTCCTGGACCTGTGACAGCTGACTTAAAACCTCCTCGAGTGGGTACTGGAAAATTAGGGTTATTAAAACCCTTGTGGTTATTAGGCTGATAAATGGGTGGCTTAAACTTCTGAAATTTCTTATTCCTATTGGTGGGTGGAGAAAACTTACCATTATTAGTATGTAGGGTGTGGTAACTGCTACCAAATTTTTGGTTAGTTAAAAATCTGTCACCCAGCTCTAAAGCATTATTAAAATCATCAAGATCCTTCTCCTCAAGATATGCCTTAAGGTCAGGAGGAACATTTCTCAAAAGATCCTCTAACAAAATTAAGGTAATTACACCTTCATAATTGCCTACCACCCCCTTTGAGCGACACCACCTATTTAGAAGTGACATCTTCTCCTTACCATATTCCACCAAAGATTGCCCTGACCGAAACTTTAGTCCTCTGAATTTCTGCCTGTACCTTTCCGGCAACATTTGATAAGCCAGTAAAACTACCTCTTTTAGCTTATGATAATCAGAAAAGGCAGATCCTTCTAAAGAACTAATAGCCTGTAACCCTTTACCAACTAATTGGGTTCTTGCTAATGTCGCCCATTCCTTTTCCGGCCAAACTTGGGATTTGGCCGTACTTTCAAATAACAGAAAAAACTGGTCTGGGTCTTTCTCTAGGAATTTGGGCACAAATTTTATGGCTTTATCCAAATGAAAAACATCTACTTTTGTGTCTGTGGCTGGGTGAGAAGCAAGCTGCCTCTCTTTAGCTCTTTCTTGAGCCCTAAGCTCCTCTAAGGCTCTCTGTTCCTGAATCTTTGTGCGCTCAATCCTTAACCGTTCCTTTTCTTCTGCAACTAGGGTTAATTTCATTTGTAAAATTACTACTTCCTTATCCAGGTCCCTATCATGGGGATGTGATTCAATGTCACCTTCCAAATGCATGTCATCCTCAGAATTTTCACCAGTGTCAGCCATTTTGGGAAATAATAGCACCAAATCTTACTACCAGCCACAGAACTTACTGATATAAAATAATAAAGCACACAGCAAGGTGTATATTCACAAGGAGTTGTCATTTGACTCCCCCAAATTAAACAGGATTGCACACAAAAAGAAAATCCTGGCAGAAAAAAAATAAGAGCTACTGCACCTGCAAAGGTAAATTATTTCCAGAAATTTAGGTGAGCACAACCTCCCAAAAATCAGCAAGATTGTACCTGCAAAGGTAAATTATGCACAAAACATCAAGCATTAATAACACCCTAAAAATCAACAATATGGTACAGAAAGGTAAATGATTTATAGAGCATTAATTAATAATAACACCCTAAAACCAGCAATATTATACAGAAAGGGAAATTATTCACAGGGTATTAATTAATAATAACACCCTAAAAACTAGCAATGTTTCACACAAAAATAAATTATTCACAGGGTATTAATTAATAATAACACCCTAAAAACCAGCAATATTGCAAACAAAGGTAAATTATTCACAGGGTATTAGTTAATAATAACACCCTAAAAACTAGCAATATTACACACAAAAGTAAATTATTCACAGCGTATGAATTAATAATAACACCCTAAAAACTAGAAATGTTGCACACAAAAGTAAATTATTCACAGGGTATTAGTTAATAATAACACCCTAAAAACCAGCAATATTACAAACAAAGGTAAATTATTATTTTAGTGGGAGTGTTATAGTGAATGCTTCCTCTGACCAACCCAGTAAAGAATGATTATTGACTTTCCAGGTTGCAAACTTGAATTACCACAAAAATTTGATAATTCTCCCATATACAGGCCCCCATGTTACGCAAAAATGTGGGATAGCTGGGGGCTTGAGCCTTGTCTAAGGGCAAAGGTAAAAGTTACACACATCTCAAGCCCAAACCGGCCACCCCGGGCTATCCCAGTCAAAAACAGAAAGCGCTAAACCAGTATGTGTTACTTCAAGGGGTTGGTTAACAGAGGGTTAGGCAAAAATCCCAATTAGGAAAATATATCTATTTAATCACCATAACATAAAAACCTTAATTCTAAAAGCCCAAATGAGGGTACACACAGCTGACTGGAGGTTCAGCCACCATAACACTAGGCTTCCGTCAGCGTCAGGAGGTCAATACACTACAAACCTCATTTCTTACTTTATCACTCATCCCCCAGCACCCTGACCATGTCAGAGCCTGGGTGAACATACAGGTAAGCCATATGAAAGCCTATGGCTTGAGTTGGATAAACAAAGTGAGTGTACAACTGCAAACTTATCTTAAATACACAGCATCTCCGACGCCAGCCTCTACACACCATGCTAACGTCACGTGACTCCCCCCCACGCTTACTCTGCGTACCCAAACATCCTTGGAAAATAAATCACTAACACAATTTCTTTATAATTACAGCTAGAGTACTTTAGAGTACCCCCAAAAGCACATTATAAATTATAAAATTATTCTTTACAATTATAACATTCATATTATTATGGCACACTTCTCCACTATATGTAGATTACGATGTCATGCAGAACCCTGCATAACAGGCACCTCTCCCCAAGTTGTTTGAAGAAGGTATTGTGTGAGGGCACCTCTCTCCAGGTTGTTTGAAGAAGGTCTTGTGGGAGTGCACATCTCCCTAGGTTGTTTGAAGAAGGTCTGGTGGGTGGGCACCTCTCCACAGGTCGCTTGAAGAAGGTCTGGAGGGAGGGCACCTCACCCCAGGTAGTTTAAGGAAGATCTGCTTTGAGAGCACGTCACCCCAGGATGTTGGAAGAAGGTGTCGTGGGAAGGCACATTACCCCAGGTTGTTTGAGGACGGTCTGCTGGGAGGGCACCTCTTCCCAGGTTGTTTGAAGAACGTCTGGAGGGAGGGCACCTCTCCCAAGGTTGTTTGAAGAAGGTCTTCTGGGAGGGCACATCTCCCTAGGTTGTTTGATTAAGGTCTGGAGGGAGGACACCTCTCCCCAGGTTGTTTGAAGAAGATCTGGTTTGAGAGCACCTTACCCCAAGTTGTTTGAAGAAGGTCTTGTTTTAGGGCAACTTTCCTCAGGTTTTTTAAAGAAGGTCTGGTGGGAGTGCACCTAAACCCAGGTGGTTTAAAGAATGTTTAGTTGGAGGCAACCTTACCCAAGGTTGTTTGAAGAAAGTTTGGTTGGAGGGTACCTCTCCATAGGGTGCTTGACGAAGATTTGGTGGGAGGGCACCTTATCCCAGATTGTTTGAAGAAGTTCTGGTGTAAAGGCACATTACCCACGGTTGTTTAAAGAAGGTCTGGTGGGAGGGCACCTTATCCCAGATTGTTTGAAGAAGTTCTGGTGTAAAGGCACGTTACCCAAGGTTGTTTTGAGAAGGTCTGGTTGGAGGGCACCTTACCCCAGGTTGTTTGAAAAAGATCTGGTGGCAGGGAATCTAACTCCACGTTGTTCAAGGAAGGTCTTGATGAAGTGAACCTTACCCCAGGTTGTTTAAAGAAGGTCTGGTTGGAGGGTACCTTACACCAGGTTGTTTGAAGAAGGTCATGTTGAAGGGCATGTTACCCCAGGATGTTTGAAGAACGTCTGGTGGGAGAGCACCCCACCCCAGGTTGTATAAGGAAGGTTTGGAAAGAGGGCACCTTACCCCTGGTAGTTTGATGAAGGTGTCTCCGTAGGGTACCTCTCCCGAGGATGCTTGAAGAAGGTCTGATGGGAGGGCACCTCTCCCAAAGTTGTTTGAAGATCTGTTGGGAGAGCACCTTACTTCGGGTTGTTTGAAGAAGGTCTGGTGGGAAGGCACATTACACCATGTTGCTTGAAGAAGGTCTTGTGGGAGGGCACCTCTCTCAAGGTTGTCTGAAGAAATCCTGGTCGGAGGGCACCTCATCTCAGTTTCTTTAAAGAAGGTCTGGTGGAATAGCACCTCTCACCAGGTTGTTTGAAGAAGGTCTGGTAGGAGGGCACCTTACCCCAGGTAGTTTAAAGAAGGTGTGCTGTTAGAGCACCTCACCCCAGGTTGTTGGAAGAAGGTCTGGTGGGAGGGCATCTGTCCACAGGTTGTTTGAAGAAGGTCTGGAGGGATGGCACCTCACTCCAGGTTGTTTGAAGAGTGGTTGGAGGGCACTAAAACGCAGGTTGTTTCAAGAAGGTCTGGTGGGAGGGCACCTCTCCCAAGGCCGTTTGAAGAAGGTCTGGTGGGAAGGCACTCCTCCCCAGGTTGTTTGAAGGTCTGGAGGGAGGGCATATCTCACCAGGTTGTTTGTAGAAGGTCTTGTGGGAGGGCACATCTCCCCATGTTTTTTGAAGAAGGTCTGAAGGGAGGACACCTCTCCCCAGGTTGTTTGAAGAAGGTCTTGTGGGAGGGCACATCTCTGCAGGTTGTTTGAAGAAGGTCTGGTTGGAGGGCATCTTACCCCAAGTTGTTTGAAGAAGGTCTTTTTGGAGGGCACCTTACCCAAGTTTGTTTGAAGAAGGACTGGTAGTAGAACACCCCATCCCTGGTTGTTTAAGGAAGGTTTGGTGGGAGGGAACCTTACCCCAGATTGTTTGAAGGTGTGGTGGGAGGGTACATCTCCCCAGGTTGCTTGACGAAGGTCTGGCAGGAGTGCACCTTACCCTGGGTTGTTTGAAGAAGTTCCAGTGGGAAGGCACATTACCCAGGTTGTTTAAAGAAGGTCTCGTGGGAGGGCACATCTCTCTATGTTGTCTGAAGGAGGCCTGGTGGGAGGGTACCTCATCCTAGGTTCTTTGAAAAGGTCTGGTTGGATGGCACCTCTCTGCAGGTTGTTTGAAGAAGCTCTGGTGGGAGGGCACCTCACCCCAGGTTGTTTAAGGAAGGTCTGCTGGGAGAGCACCTCATGCCAGCTTGTTGGAAGAAGGTCTGGTGGGAGGACACCTTTCCCCAGGTTGTTTGAAGAAGGTCTCATTGGCGGGCACCTCTCCTAATGTTGTTTGAAGTAGGCTTGGGATGAGTGCATCTTACCCCAGGTTGTTTGAAGAAAGTCTGTTGGGAGAACACCTCACCGTAGGTTGTTTCAAAAGGGTCTGGCGAGAGGGCACCTGAACCCAGGGTGTTTGAAGAAGGTCTGGGGGGAGGGCACATCTCCCCAGGTTGTTTGAAGAAGGTCCAGTGGAAGGGCACCTCTCACCAGGTTGTTTGAAAGTCTTGTGGGAGGGCACCTCACCCTAGGTTGTTAGAAGAAGGTCTGGATGGAGGGCTCCTCACCCCAGATTGTTTGAAGAAGGTCTGGTGTGAGGGCACCTCTCACCAGGTTGCTTGAAGAAGGTCTTGTGGGAGGGCACCTCTCCCAACGTTGTTTGAAGAAGGTATGGTGGGAGGGCACCTCTTCACAGGTTATTTGAAGGTCTTCTGGGAGGGCACATCTCCCTAGGTTGTTTGAAGAAGGTCTAGTGGGAAGGCACCTCTCAACAGGCTGCTTGAAGAAGGTCTGGTGGGAGGGAACCTCATTCCAGATTGTTTGAAGAATGTCTGGTGGGAGGGAACCTCACACCATGTTGTTTAAGAAAGGTCTTATTGGAGGTCACCTTACCCAAGGTTGTTTAAAGATCTGGTGGGAGGGCACATCAATCTAGGTTGTTTAAGGAAGGTCTGGTTGGATGGCACCTTACCCTAGGTTGTTTGAAGAAGTTGTGGTGGTACGGTACCTCTCCCCAGGTTGTTTGAAGGTCTGGTTGGAGGGCACCTCTCCACAAGTTGTTTGAAGGTCTGGTGGGAGGGCACCTTACCCCGGGTTGTTTGAAGAAGGTCTGGTGGGAATTCACATTACCCCAGGTTGTTTGAAGGTCTGGTGGGAGGGCGCCTCTCCGCAGGTTTTTTGAAGGTCTGGATGGAGCGCACCTCTCACCATGTTGTTCAAGGTCTGGTGGAAGGGCACCTTACCCCAGGTTGTTTGAAAAAGACTGGTTGGAGGACACCTCGCACCAGGTTTTTTGAAGAGGGTCTGGTGTGAGGGTACCTCTCTCCATGTTGTTTGTAGAATATCTGTTAGGAGTGCACCTCTCGCCCGGTTGTTTGAGGAAGGTCTAGTGATAGGACACGTCCCCCCAGGATGTTTGAAGAAGGTCTGGTGGGAGTGCACCTATCCCAAGGGTATTTGAAGAAGGTCTGGCAGCAGGGCACCTCACTCCAGGTTGTTTGTAGAAGGTCTGGTGGAAAGGGCATATCTCCCCAAGTTGTTAGAAAGCCTTGAGGTAGGGCACCTTTCCCCAGGTTGTTTGAAGAAGTTCTGCTGGGATGGCACCTTAGCCTAGGTTGTTTGAAGAAGGTCTGGAGACAGGGCACGTGTCCCCAGTATGTTGAAGAAGTTCTCGAGGAAGGGCAATTTACCCCAGGTTGTTTGAATGTCTGGTGGGAGGGAACCTCTCCCCATGTTGTTTGAAGAAGGTCTTGTGGGAGGGTACTTCTCACCAGATTGTTTGAAGAAGGTCTGGTGGGAGGGCACCTTACCCCAGGTAGTTTGACGAAGGTCTGATTGGATTGATCCTTACCATAGGTTGTTTGAATTTCTTGTGGGAGGACATTTCTAACAAGGTTGTTTGAAGAAGGTCTTGTGGGAGGGCACCTCTCCCCAGGTTGTTTTAAGGTCCGTGGGCAGGGCAACTTACCTCTGGTTGCTTGAAGAAGGTCTGGTAGCAGGGCACCTTATCACAGATTGTTTAAGGAAGGTCTGGTGGTAGGGCACCTCTCCCCAGGTTGTTTGAAGGTCTGGTAGGAGGGCACCTCTCCCAACGTTGTTTGAAGTAGGTCTGGTTGGAGGGCACATCTAACCAGGTTTTTTAAAGAAGTTCTGGTAGGAGTGCACCTCACCACTGATTGTTTAAGGAAGGTCTTGATGAAGTGAACATTACCCCAGGTTCTTTAAGGAAGGTCTGGTGGGTGGGCACCTTACACCAGGTTGTTTGAAGAAGGTCTTGTGGGAGGGCACCTTTCCCCAGATTGTTTAAGGAAGGTTTAGCATAGGGACACCTTACCCCATCTTGTTTGAAGAAGGTCTGGTGGAAGGGCACCTTACCCTAGGATGTTTGAAGGTCTGGTGGGAGAGTGCCTCACCCTACGTTGTTTAAGGAAGGTCTTGATGAAGTAAACCATACCCCAGGTTGTTTAAGGAATGTCTGTTGGGAGGGCACCTTACTCCATGTTCTTTGAGGAAGGTCTTGTGGGAGGGCACCTTACACCAGGTTGCTTGAAGAAGGTCTGGTGGGAGAGCACCTCACCCCGGGTTGTTTGAGGAAGGTCTGGGTGGAGGGGAACCCAACCCCTGGTTGTTTAAGGAAGGTTTGGTGGGAGGGCACCTTACCCCAGGTTGTTAGGGAAGGTCTGGTGGGAGGGAACCTCGCACCAGGTTGTTTAAGGAAGTTTTTGTTGATGGGAACCTTACTGCAGGTTGTTTAAGGCAGGTCTGTTGGGATTGCACCTTACCCCAGGTTGCTGGAAGAAGGTCTTGTGGGAGAGCACCTCACCCAAGGTTGTTTAAGAAAGGTCAGGTCGGAGGGCAACCCAACCCCAGGTTGTTTAAGAAAGGTTTGGTTTGGAGGGCACCTTACCCTAGGTTGTTTGAAGAAGGTATGGATTGAGGGCACCTCTCCCCAGGTTGTTTGATGAAGGTCTGCTGGGAGGGCACATCTTCCCAGGTTGTTTGAATAAGGTCTGGTGGGAGTGCACCTCTCCTGAGGTTGTTTGAAGAAGATCTGGTGGGAGGGCACCTCACCCCAGGTTGTTTAAGGAAGGTGTGGTGGGAGTGCTCCTTACCCCATCTTGTTTGAAGAAGATCTTCTGGGAGGGCACATCTCCCGAGGTTGTTTTAAGGAGGTCTGGTGGGAGGGCACCTCTCCAGAGGTTGCTTGAAGAAGGTCTTGTGTAAGGGCACCTCACCCCAGATTGTTTGAAGAAGGTCTGGTGAGAGGGCTCCTCTCCCCAGTTTGTTTGAAGAAGAACTGGTGTTAAGGTACCTCTCCCCAGATTGTTTGAATGTCTGGTGGAATGGCACCTTACCCCGAATTGTTTGAAGAAGTTCTGGTGGAAATGCACCTTTAACAAGGTAGCTTGAAGAAAATCTGTTGGCAGGGCACCTCTCTCCAGGTTGTTTGACGACGGTCTGGTGGGAGGGAACATAATCCCAGGTTGTTTGAACAAGGTCTGGTGGGATGGCACCTCTCATCACATTGTTTGAAGAAGTTCTGTGGTAAGGGCACCTCTCCCCAGGTTGTTTGAAGGTCTGGTAGGAGGGCACCTCTCCCAACGTTGTTTGAAGTAGGTCTGGTTGGAGGGCACATCTAACCAGGTTTTTTAAAGAAGTTCTGGTAGGAGTGCACCTCACCACTGATTGTTTAAGGAAGGTCTTGATGAAGTGAACATTACCCCAGGTTCTTTAAGGAAGGTCTGGTGGGTGGGCACCTTACACCAGGTTGTTTGAAGAAGGTCTTGTGGGAGGGCACCTTTCCCCAGATTGTTTAAGGAAGGTTTAGCATAGGGACACCTTACCCCATCTTGTTTGAAGAAGGTCTGGTGGAAGGGCACCTTACCCTAGGATGTTTGAAGGTCTGGTGGGAGAGTGCCTCACCCTACGTTGTTTAAGGAAGGTCTTGATGAAGTAAACCATACCCCAGGTTGTTTAAGGAATGTCTGTTGGGAGGGCACCTTACTCCATGTTCTTTGAGGAAGGTCTTGTGGGAGGGCACCTTACACCAGGTTGCTTGAAGAAGGTCTGGTGGGAGAGCACCTCACCCCGGGTTGTTTGAGGAAGGTCTGGGTGGAGGGGAACCCAACCCCTGGTTGTTTAAGGAAGGTTTGGTGGGAGGGCACCTTACCCCAGGTTGTTAGAGAAGGTCTGGTGGGAGGGAACCTCGCGCCAGGTTGTTTAAGGAAGTTTTTGTTGATGGGAACCTTACTGCAGGTTGTTTAAGGCAGGTCTGTTGGGATTGCACCTTACCCCAGGTTGCTGGAAGAAGGTCTTGTGGGAGAGCACCTCACCCAAGGTTGTTTAAGAAAGGCCAGGTCGGAGGGCAACCCAACCCCAGGTTGTTTAAGAAAGGTTTGGTTTGGAGGGCACCTTACCCTAGGTTGTTTGAAGAAGGTATGGATTGAGGGCACCTCTCCCCAGGTTGTTTGATGAAGGTCTGCTGGGAGGGCACATCTTCCCAGGTTGTTTGAATAAGGTCTGGTGGGAGTGCACCTCTCCTGAGGTTGTTTGAAGAAGATCTGGTGGGAGGGCACCTCACCCCAGGTTGTTTAAGGAAGGTGTGGTGGGAGTGCTCCTTACCCCATCTTGTTTGAAGAAGGTCTGGTGGGAGAGCACCTCACCCCAGGTTGTTTGAAAGTCTGGTGGGAGAGCACCTCACCCCAGGTTGTTTGAAGAAAGTCTAGTGAGAGGGCACCTTCGCATAGGTTGTCTGAAGAAGGTCTAATGGTAGGACACCTCACACCAGGTTGTTTGCTGAAGATTTGCTGATTGGACACGTCTCCCCAGTTTGTTCCAAGAAGTTCTCGAGGTAGAGCTCCTTACCCCAGGTTGTTTGAAGGTCTGGTGGGAAAGCACCTCTCCCCAAGTTGTCTGAAGAATGTCTATTGGGAGGGCACCTCTCACCAGGTTGTTTAAAGGTCTAATGGGAGGGCACCTCACCTCAGGTTGTTTTGAGAAGGTCTGGCAGGAGGGCACCTTACCACAGGTTGTTTCAAGAAGGTATGGTGGGAGGACACCTCTAGCCAGGTTGTTTGAAGGTATGGTGGGAGGGCAACTTACCCCTGGTTGCTTAAAGAAAGTATGGTGGGAGGGCACCTGACCACAGATTGTTTAGGGAAGGTCTGCTGGAAAGGCACATCTACCCTTGTTGTTTGAAGAAGGTCTGGTGGGAGGGCAATTCTTCTCAGATTGTTTTAATCTGGTATGGTTTGAGTGCAAATCTCCCCAGGTTCTTTGAAGAAGGTCTGGTGGGAGGGCACCTTACCCCTGGTTGGTTGAGGAAGGTCTGGTGGGAGGGCACCTCTTACCTGGATGTTTTAGGAAGGTCTGGTGGGAGGGCACCTTTCCCCACGGTGTTTGAAGAAGGTCTTGTAGGAAAGCACCTCTCCCCAGGATGTTTGAAGGTCTGTGGGGAAGTAATCTCTCCCCACGATGTTTGAAGAATGTATGGTGGGAGGGCAATTTTCCCCTGGTTGTTTGAAAGTCTGGTGGGAGAGCACCTCACCCCAGGATGTTTTAGGAAGGTCTGGTGGGAGGGCACCTAACCCGTTTTTGGTTGAAAAAGGTCTGGTAGGAGGGCACCTAACGTCAGGTTGTTTAAGGAAGGTTTTGATGAAGTGAACCTTACCCTAGGTTGTTTGAGGAAGGTCTGGTGGGAGGGCACCTAACCCGTTTTTGGTTGAAAAAGATCTGGTAGGAGGGCACCTAACCCCAGGTTGTTTAAGGAAGGTTTTGATGAAGTGAAGCTTACCCTAGGTTGTTTAAGGAAGGTCTGGTGTGATGGCACCTCACCGCAGGTTGTTTGAAGAAGGTCTGGTGTGAGGGCACCTCACCGCAGGTTGTTTGAAGAAGGTCTTTTAGGAGGGACCTTAACCCAGGTTGTTTGAAGAAGGTCTGGTGAGAGAGCACCTCACCCTGGGTTGTTTAAGGAAGGTCTGGTGGGAGGGCACCTCTCATTAGGTTATTTGAAGAAGGTATGGTTGGAGGGTACCTCTCCCTAGGTTGTTTGAAGAAGGTCTTCGTGGAGGGCACATCTCCCGAGGTTGTTTGAAGGTCTCGTGGGACAGCACCTCTCCACACGTTGCTTGAAGAAGGTCTGGTGGGAGGGCACCTTACCCAAGGTTGTTTGAGGAAGGTCTCGCGGGAGGGCACCTCTCCCCATGTTGTTTGAAGAAAGACTAGTGGGAGGGTAACTTTCCCCAGGTTGTTTGAATTCTGGTGGGAGGGCACTTTACCCCGGGTTGTTTGAAGAAGTTCTGGTGGAAGAGCACCTTTCCCTAGGTTGCTTGAAGAAGATCTGTTGGGAGGGCACATTTCTCTAGGTTGTTTGACGAAGGTCTGGTGGGAGGGCGCCTAATCCCAGATTGTTTGCACAAGGCCTGGTGAGATGGCGCATTTCACCACATTGTTTGAGGAAGGTCTGTGGGAAGGGCACCTCTCCCCAGGATGTTTGAAGAAGGTCTGGTGGGAGAGCACCTCACTCCAGGTTGTTTAAGAAAGGTCTGGTGGGAGGTCAAGTTACCCCAGGTTGTTTGAAGAAGATCTGGTAGGAGGGCACCTCACTGCATGTTGTTTAAGGATGGTCTGGTTCGAGGGCACCTTACCCCAGGTTGCTTGAAGAAGGTCTTTTTGGAGAGCACCTTACCCCAGGTTGTTTGAAGAAGGTCTGGTGGGAGAGCACTGCACCCCAGGTTGTTTAAGGAAGGTTTGGTGTGAGGGCACCTAACCTCAGATTGTTTGAAGAAGTTGTCGTGGTATGGTACCTCTCCCCAGGTTGTTTGAAGAAGGTCTGGTGGGATGGCAGCTCACCCTATGTTGTCTGAATGTCTAGTGGGAGGGCACCTTACTCCGGGTTGTTTGAAGGAGGTCTGGAGGGAAAGCACATTACCCAAGGTTGTTTGAAGGTCTGGTTGGAGGGCACCTCTCCTCAGGTTTTTTCAAAAAGGTCTGAATGGAGAGCACCTCTCACCAGGTTGTTTAAAGTCTGGTGGGAGGGCACCTTACCCCAGGTTGTTTGAAGAAGGTCTTGTGGTAGGGCACCTCAACCTAGATTGTTTGAAAAAGTCTGGTTGGAGGGCACCTAGTACAAGGGTTTTTGAAGAAGGTCTGATGGGAGGGTACCTCTCCCCACGTTGTGTGTAGAATGTCTGGTAGAAGGGCACCTCTCTCCTGGCGGTTTGAGGAAGGTCTGGTCGGAGGGCACCTCACCCCAGGTTGTTTGAAAGTCTGGTGGGAGACACCTCACCCCAGGTTGTTTGAAGAAGGTCTAGTGGGAGGGCACCTTCGCCTAGGTTGTTTGAAGAAGTACTAATGGTAGGACACCTCACACCAGGTTGTTTGCAGAAGGTTTGCTGATAGGGCACGTCTCCCCAGTTTGTTCGAAGAAGTTCTCGACGTAGAGCACCTTACTCCAGGTTGTTTGAAGGTCTGGTGGGAAAGCACCTCTCCCCAGGTTGTCTGAAGAATGTCTATTGGGAGGGCACCTCTCCCCAGGTTGTTTAAAGGTCTAATGGGAGGGCACCTCACCTCAGGTTGTTTTGAGGTCTGGCAGGAGGGCACCTTACCACAGGTTGTTTAAAGAAGGTCTGATGGGATGGAACCTTTCGCAAGGTTGTTTGAAGGTCTGGTGGGAGGGCACTTCTCCCAAGGTTGTTTCAAGAAAGTCTGGTGGGAGGACACCTCTAGCCAGGTTGTTTGAAGGTATGGTGGGAGGGCAACTTACAACAGATTGTTTAGGGAAGGTCTGCTGGAAAGGTACATCTACCCTTGTTGTTTGAAAAAGGTCTGGTAGGAGTGCAATTCTTTTCAAATTGTTTTAATCTGGTATGGTTTGAAAGCAAATCTTCCCAGGTTCTTTCAAGAAGGTCTGATGGGAGGGCACTTTACCCCTGGTTGGTTGAAGAAGGTCTGGTGGGAGGGCACCTCTTACCTGGATGTTTGAGGAAGGTTTGGTAGGAGGGCACCTTTCCCCATGGTGTTTGAAGAAGGTCTGGTAGGAAAGCACCTCTCCCCAGGATATTTGAAGGTCTGTGGGAAGGTAATCTCTCCCCAGGATGTGTGAAGAATGTATGGTGAGAGGGCAATTTTCCCCTGGTTGTTTGAAAGTCTGGTGGGAGAGCACCTCACCCCAGGTTGTTTTAGGAAGGTCTGGTGGGAGGGCACCTTACCCATTTTTGGTTGAAAAAGGTCTTGTAAAAGGGCACCTAACCCCAGGTTGTTTAAGGAAGGTTTTGATGAAGTGAACCTTACCCTAGGTTGTTTATGGAAGGTCTGGTGGGAGGGTACCTCACCGCAGGTTGTTTGAAGGTCTTTTGGGAGCGACCTTACCCCAGGTTGTTTGATGAAGGTCTGGTGGGAGAGCACCTCACCCCGGGTTGTTTAAGGAAGGTCTGGTGGGAGGGCACCTCTCCCCAGGTTATTTGAAGAAGGTATGGCTGGAGGGTACCTCTCCCCAGGTTGTTTGAAGATGGTCTTCTTGGAGGGCACATCTCATGAGGTTGTTTGACGACGGTCTCGTGGGACAGCACCTCTCCACAGGTTGCTTGAAGAAGGTCTGGTGGGAGGGCACCTTACCCAAGGTTGTTTGAAGAAGGTCTGGTGGGAGGGCACCTCTCCCCAGCTTGTTTGAAGAAGGACTAGTGGGAGGGTACCTTTCCCCAGGTTGTTTGAATGTCTGGTGGGATGGCACCTTTCCACAGGTTGTTTGAAGAAGATCTATTGGGAGGGCACATCTCTCTAGGTTGTTTGACGAAGGTCTGGTGGGAGGGCACCTAATCCCAGAGTGTTTGCACAAGGCCTGGTGAGATGGCACATTTCACCACATTGTTTGAAGAAGGTCTGTGGGGAGGGCACCTCTCCCCAGGATGTTTGAAGAAGGTCTGGTTGGAGAGCACCTCACACCAGGTTGTTTAAGAAAGGTCTGGTGGGAGGTCAAGTTACCCCAGGTTGTTTGAAGAAGATCTGGAATGAGGGCACCTCACTGCATATTGTTTAAGGAAGGTCTGGTTGGAGGGCACCTTACCCCAGGATGCTTGAAGAAGGTCTTTTTGGAGAGCACCTTACCCCAGGATGTTTGAAGAAGGTCTGGTGGGAGAGCACCGTACCCCAGGTTGTTTAAGGAAGGTTTGGTGGGAGGGCACCTTACCTCAGATTGTTTGAAGAAGTTGTGGTGGTATGGTACCTCTCCCCAGGTTGTTTGAAGAAGGTCTGGTGGAAGGGCACCTCACCCCTTATTGTTTGAATGTCTGGTGGGAGGGCACCTTACCCCGGGTTGTTTGAAAGAGGTCTGGAGGAAAGGCGCATTACCCAAGGTTGTTTGAAGGTCTGGTTGGAGGGCTAATGTCCTCAGGTTTTTTGAAAAAGGTCTGGATGGAGGGCACCTCTCACGAGGTTGTTTAAGGTCTGGTGGAAGGGCACCTTACCCCAGGTTGTTTGAAGAAGGTCTTGTGGTAGGGCACCTCAACCTATGTTGTTTGAAAAAGTCTGGTGAGAGGGCACCTAGTACCAGATTTTTTGAAGAAGGTCTGATGTGAGGGTACCTCTCCCCAGGTTGTGTGTAGAATGTCTGGTAGGAGGGCACCTCTCCCCTGGTGGTTTGAGGAAGGTCTGGTGGGAGGGCATCTCTCCTTAGTTTGTGTGAGGGAGGTCTAGTGGTAGGATACGTCCTCCAAGGTTGTTTGAATAAGGTCTGGTGGGAGGGCACCTCTCCCCAGGGTATTTGAAGGTCTGACAGCAGGTCACCTCACTACATGTTGTTTGTAGAAGGTCTGGGGGGAAGGGCATATCTCCCCAGGTTGTTTGAAGGCCTTGTGGGAGGGCACATTTCCCAGGGTTGTTTGAAGAAGGTCTGCTGGGATGGCACCTTACCCCTGGTTGCTTGAAGAAGGTCTGGAAATAGGGCACGTGTCCCCAGTTTGTTTGAAGAAGTTCTCGAAGTAGAGCACCTTTCCCCAGGTTTCTTAAAGGTCTGGTGGGAGGGAACCTCTCCCCAAGTTGTTTGCAGGTCTGGTGGTAGGCCACCTTACCCCGGGTTGTTTGAAGGTCTGGTGGGAAGGCACATTACCCCAGGTTGTTTGGAGGTCTGGTGGGAGGGCACCTCTCCCCAAGTTTTTTGAAGAAGGTCTGAGTGGAGGGCACCTCTCACAAGGTTGTTTAAGTTCTGGTGGGAGGGCACCTTAAACCAGGTTGTTTGAAGGTCTGGTGGTAGGGCACCTCAACCCAGGTTGTTTGAAAAAGTCTGGTGGGAGGGCACCTCGCATCAGTTTCTTTGAAGAAGGTCTGGTGGGAGGGTACCTCTCCCCAGGTTGTTTGTAGAATGTCTGGTAGGAGGGCACCTCTTCCCAGGTTGTTTGAGGAAGGTCTGGTGTGATGGCACATCTCCCCAGGGTATTTGAAGAAGGTCTGGCAGCATGGAACCTAACTCCAGGTTTTTTGTAGGTCTGGTAGGAAGGGCATATCTCCCCAGGTTGTTTGAAGGCCTTGTGGGAGGGCACCTTTCCCCAGGTTGTCTGAAGAAGGTCTGCTGGGATGGCACCTTACTCCAGGTTGCTTGAAGAAGGTCTGGTGAGAGGGCACGTGTCCCCAGTTTGTTTGAAGAAGTTCTTGAGGTAGAGAACCTTACCACAGGTTGCTTGAAGGTCTGGTGGGAGGGCACCTCTCCCCAGGTTGTTTGAAAAAGGTCTGGTGGGAGGGCACCTATCCCATGTTGTTTAAAGAAGGTCTGGTTTGAGGGTACTTCTCACCCGATTGTTTGAAGAAGTTCTGGTGTTAGGGCACCTCTCCCCAGGTTGTTTGAAATTCTGATGGGAGGGCGCCTCACCCCTGTTTGTTTTAAGAAGGTGTGGTGGGAGGGCACCTTACCCAAGGTAGTTTTACGAATATCTGATGGGATTGAACCTTACCCTAGGTTTGTTGAAGGTCTGGTGGGAGAGCATTTCTAACAAGGTTGTTTGAAGAAGGTCTGGTGGGAGGGCACCTCTCCCCAGGATGTTTGAAGGCCTGGTGAGAGGGCAACTTACCTCTGGTTGCTTGAAGAAGGTCTGGTAGGAGGGCACCTTACCACAGATTGTTTAAGGAAGGTCTGGTGGGAGGGCACCTCTCCCCAGGTTGTTTGAAGGACTGATATGAGGGCACCTCCCCCAACGTTGTTTGAAGTAGGTCTGCTTGAAGGGCACATCTAACCAGGTTGTTTGAAGAAGTTCTGGTAGGAGTGCACCTCACCACTGGTTGTTTAAGGAAGGTCTTGATGAAGTGAATCTTTCCCCAGGTTGTTTAAGGAAGGTCTGGTGCGTGGGCACCTTACCGAGGATGTTTGAAGAAGGTCTTGCGGGAGAGCACCTTTCCACAGATTGTTTAAGGAAGGTGTGGTAGGAGGACATCTTACCCCATCTTGTTTGAAGGTCTGGTGGAAGGGCACCTTATTCCAGGATGTTTGAAGGTCTGGTGGGAGAGCACCTCACCCTATGTTGTTTAAGGAAGGTCTTGTGGGAGGGCACCTTACCCCAGGTTGTTTGCAGAGGGTCTGGTAGTAGGGCACCTAACCCCAGGATGTTTAAGGAAAGTCTTGATGAAGTGAACCTTACACCAGGTTGTTTATGGAAGGTCTGGTGGGAGGGCACCTTACCCCATGTTGTTTGAAGAAGGTCCTGTGGGAGGGCACCTTACCCCAGGTTCCTTGAAGAAGGTCTCGTGGGAGAGCACCTCTTCCTGGGTTGTTTGAGGAAGATCTGGGCGGATGGCAACCCTATCCCAGGTTGTTTAAGGAATGTTTGGTGGGAGGGAAACTTTTCCCAGTTTGTTTGAAGAAGGTCTGGTGGGAGGGAACCTCACCCCAGGTTGTTTAAGAAAGGTTTTGTTGATGGGAACCTTACTGCTTGCTGTTTAAGGCAGGTCTGTTGGGAGTGCACTTTATCCCAGGATGTTTGAAGAAGGTCTGGTGGGAGGGCACTTCTTACCTGGTTATTTGAAGAAGGTCTTGTGGGAGGGCACCTCTCCACATGATGTTTGAAGGTCTGTGGAGAGAAAAACTCTACCCAGGTTGTTTGAAGAATGTCTGGAGGGATGGCAACTTTTCCCTGGTGGTTTGAAAGTCTGGTGGGAAAGCACCTCACCCCAGGTTGTTTTAGGAAGGTCTGGTGGGAGGGCACCTCTCCAGAGGTTGCTTGAAGAAGGTCTTGTGGGAGGGCACCTCACCCCAGATTGTTTGAAGAAGGTCTGGTGAGAGGGCTCCTCTTACCTGGTTATTTGAAGAAGGTCTTGTGGGAGGGCACCTCTCCACATGATGTTTGAAGGTCTGTGGAGAGAAAAACTCTACCCAGGTTGTTTGAAGAATGTCTGGAGGGATGGCAACTTTTCCCTGGTGGTTTGAAAGTCTGGTGGGAAAGCACCTCACCCCAGGTTGTTTTAGGAAGGTCTGGTGGGAGGGAACCTCATCCGTTGTTGTTTGAAGAAGGTCTGGTAGTAGGGCACCTCAACCCAGGTTGTTTAAGGAAGGTTTTGATTAAGTTAACCATACCCCTGGTTGTTTAAGGAAGGTCTGGTGGGAGGGAACCTTTCCCCAGGTTGTTTGATGAAGGTCTTTTGGGAGGGACCTTACCCTAGGTTGTTTGAAGAAGGTCTTGTGGGAGAGCACCTCACCCCTGGTTGTTTGAGTAAGGTCTGGGTGGAGGGCAAACCCACCCCAGGTTGTTTAAGGAAGGTTTGGTGGAAGGGCACCTTACCCCTGTTTGTTTTAAGGTCTGGATGGAGGGTACCTCTCCCCAGGTTGTATGAAGAAAGTCTGCTTGGAGTGCACCTCTTCACAGGTTTTTTGAATAAGGTCTGTTTGGAGGGCACCTCTCCCAAGGTTGTTTGAGGAAGGTCTGACAGGAGGGCACCTCTCACCACACTGTTTGAAGGTCTGGTGGGAGGGCACCTTACCCCAGGTTGTTTGAAGGTCTGGTGGGAGTGCACCTTAACCCAAGTTGTTTCAAAAAGGACTTGGGGGAGAACACCTCTCCCAAGGTTGTTTAAAGAATGTCTGGTCGGAGGGCTCCTCTCCCCAGGTTGTTTAAAAAAGGTCTGGTGGGAGAGCACCTAAACCAAGGTTGTTTGAAAAATTTCTAGTGGGAGGGCACTTCTCCCCATGTTGTTTGAAGAATGTCTGGTGGGAGTGCACGTTACCTCAGGTTGTTTCAAGAAAGTCTAGAGGGAGAGCACCTCACCCCAGGTTGTTTAAGGAAGGTCTGGTGGGAGGGCACCTTACCCTAGGTTGTTTGAAAAAGATCTTGTGGGAGGGCAGCTCACTCCAGGTTGTTTAAGGAAGGTCTTGATGAAGTTAACCTTAACCCAGGTTGTTTAAGGAAGGTCTGGTTCGAGGGCACCTTACCCCAGGTTGTTTTAAGAAGGTCTTGTTGGAGGGCATCTTACCCCAGGATGTTTGAAAAAGGTCTGTTGGGAGGGCACCCCACCTCAGGTTGTTTAAAGAAGGTTTGGTGGGAGGGCAACCCCACCCCAGGTTGTTTAAGGAAGGTTTGGTGGGTGGGCACCTTACACCGGGTTGTTTGAAGACGGTCTGTTGGGAAGGCACATTACCCCAGGTTGTTTGAAGAAGGTCTGGTGGGAGGGCAACACCACCCCAGGTTGTTTAAGGAAGGTTTGGTGGGTGGGCACCTTACCCCAGTTTGTTTGAAGAAGGTCTGGATTGAGGGTACCTCTCTAAAGGCCGTTTGAAGAAGGTCTGTTGAGAGGGCTCCTCTTCCCAGGTTGTTTGAATATGGTCAGGTGGGAGAGCACCTCTCCCCAGGTTGTTTAAAGGTCTTGTGGGAAAGCACCTCTCACCAGGATATTTGAAGAAGGTCTATTGGGAGGGCATCTCTCCCAATGTTGTTTGAAGAAGGACTATTGAGAGGGTACTTCTCACCAGATTGTTTGAAGGTCTGGTGGGAGAGCACCTCTCCCAGGTTGTTTGAAGGTCTGATGGGAGGGCACCTCACCCTAGGTTGTTTGAATGTCAGGTGGAAAGGAACCTCTCCCAAGGTTGTTTCAAAAAAGTCTTGTGGGAGGACACCTCTCCCCATGTTGTTTTAAGGTATGGAGGGAGGTCAACTTACCCCTGGTTGTTTGAAGATCTTGTGGGAGGGGGCGTCTCGCCAGGTTGTTTGTAGAAGGTCCAGTGGAAGGGCACCTCTCACCAGGTTTTTTGAAAGTCTTGTGGGAGGGCACCTCATCCTAGGTTGTTATAAGAAGTTCTGGATGAAGGGCACCTCACCACACGTTGTTTGAAGAAGGTCTGGTGGAAGGGCACCTCTCCCCAGGATGTTTGAAGAAGGTCTGGTGGGAGGGCACCTCTACCAACGTTGTTTGAAGAAGGTATGGTGGGAGGGCACCTCTCCACAGGTTGTTTGAAGAAGATCTTCTGGGAGGGCACATCTCCCGAGGTTGTTTTAAGGAGGTCTGGTGGGAGGGCACCTCTCCAGAGGTTGCTTGAAGAAGGTCTTGTGGGAGGGCACCTCACCCCAGATTGTTTGAAGAAGGTCTGGTGAGAGGGCTCCTCTCCCCAGTTTGTTTTAAGAAGAACTGGTGTTAGGGTACCTCTCCCCAGGTTGTTTGAATGTCTGGTGGAATGGCACCTTACCCCGAATTGTTTGAAGAAGTTCTGGTGGAAATGCACCTTTCCCAAGGTAGCTTGAAGAAGATCTGTTGGCACGGCACCTCTCTCCAGGTTGTTTGACGACGGTCTGGTGGGAGGGAACATAATCCCAGGTTGTTTGAACAAGGTCTGGTGGGATGGCACCTCTCATCACATTGTTTGAAGAAGTTCTGTGGTAAGGGCACCTCTCCCCAGGTTGTTTGAAGGTCTGGTAGGAGGGCACCTCTCCCAACGTTGTTTGAAGTAGGTCTGGTTGGAGGGCACATCTAACCAGGTTTTTTAAAGAAGTTCTGGTAGGAGTGCACCTCACCACTGATTGTTTAAGGAAGGTCTTGATGAAGTGAACATTACCCCAGGTTCTTTAAGGAAGGTCTGGTGGGTGGGCACCTTACACCAGGTTGTTTGAAGAAGGTCTTGTGGGAGGGCACCTTTCCCCAGATTGTTTAAGGAAGGTTTAGCATAGGGACACCTTACCCCATCTTGTTTGAAGAAGGTCTGGTGGAAGGGCACCTTACCCTAGGATGTTTGAAGGTCTGGTGGGAGAGTGCCTCACCCTACGTTGTTTAAGGAAGGTCTTGATGAAGTAAACCATACCCCAGGTTGTTTAAGGAATGTCTGTTGGGAGGGCACCTTACTCCATGTTCTTTGAGGAAGGTCTTGTGGGAGGGCACCTTACACCAGGTTGCTTGAAGAAGGTCTGGTGGGAGAGCACCTCACCCCGGGTTGTTTGAGGAAGGTCTGGGTGGAGGGGAACCCAACCCCTGGTTGTTTAAGGAAGGTTTGGTGGGAGGGCACCTTACCCCAGGTTGTTAGAGAAGGTCTGGTGGGTGGGCACCTTACACCAGGTTGTTTGAAGAAGGTCTTGTGGGAGGGCACCTTTCCCCAGATTGTTTAAGGAAGGTTTAGCATAGGGACACCTTACACCATCTTGTTTGAAGAAGGTCTGGTGGAAGGGCACCTTACCCTAGGATGTTTGAAGGTCTGGTGGGAGAGTGCCTCACCCTACGTTGTTTAAGGAAGGTCTTGATGAAGTAAACCATACCCCAGGTTGTTTAAGGAATGTCTGTTGGGAGGGCACCTTACTCCATGTTCTTTGAGGAAGGTCTTGTGGGAGGGCACCTTACACCAGGTTGCTTGAAGAAGGTCTGGTGGGAGAGCACCTCACCCCGGGTTGTTTGAGGAAGGTCTGGGTGGAGGGGAACCCAACCCCTGGTTGTTTAAGGAAGGTTTGGTGGGAGGGCACCTTACCCCAGGTTGTTAGAGAAGGTCTGGTGGGAGGGAACCTCGCGCCAGGTTGTTTAAGGAAGTTTTTGTTGATGGGAACCTTACTGCAGGTTGTTTAAGGCAGGTCTGTTGGGATTGCACCTTACCCCAGATTGCTGGAAGAAGGTCTTGTGGGAGAGCACCTCACCCAAGGTTGTTTAAGAAAGGTCAGGTCGGAGGGCAACCCAACCCCAGGTTGTTTAAGAAAGGTTTGGTTTGGAGGGCACCTTACCCTAGGTTGTTTGAAGAAGGTATGGATTGAGGGCACCTCTCCCCAGGTTGTTTGATGAAGGTCTGCTGGGAGGGCACATCTTCCCAGGTTGTTTGAATAAGGTCTGGTGGGAGTGCACCTCTCCTGAGGTTGTTTGAAGAAGATCTGGTGGGAGGGCACCTCACCCCAGGTTGTTTAAGGAAGGTGTGGTGGGAGTGCTCCTTACCCCATCTTGTTTGAAGAAGGTCTGGTGGGAGGGCACCTCACCCCAGGTTGTTTGAAAGTCTGGTGGGAGAGCACCTCACCCCAGGTTGTTTGAAGAAAGTCTAGTGAGAGGGCACCTTCGCATAGGTTGTCTGAAGAAGGTCTAATGGTAGGACACCTCACACCAGGTTGTTTGCTGAAGATTTGCTGATAGGACACGTCTCCCCAGTTTGTTCCAAGAAGTTCTCGAGGTAGAGCTCCTTACCCCAGGTTGTTTGAAGGTCTGGTGGGAAAGCACCTCTTCCCAAGTTGTCTGAAGAATGTCTATTGGGAGGGCACCTCTCACCAGGTTGTTTAAAGGTCTAATGGGAGGGCACCTCACCTCAGGTTGTTTTGAGAAGGTCTGGCAGGAGGCCACCTTACCATAGGTTGTTTGAAGAAGGTCTGATGGGATGGCACCTTTCCCTAGGTTGTTTGAAGGTCTGGTGGGAGGGCACCTCTCCCAAGGTTGTTTGAAGAAGGTATGGTGGGAGGGCACCTCTCCACAGGTTGTTTGAAGAAGATCTTCTGGGAGGGCACATCTCCCGAGGTTGTTTTAAGGAGGTCTGGTGGGAGGGCACCTCTCCAGAGGTTGCTTGAAGAAGGTCTTGTGGGAGGGCACCTCACCCCAGATTGTTTGAAGAAGGTCTGGTGAGAGGGCTCCTCTTACCTGATTATTTGAAGAAGGTCTTGTGGGAGGGCACCTCTCCACATGATGTTTGAAGGTCTGTGGAGAGAAAAACTCTACCCAGGTTGTTTGAAGAATGTCTGGAGGGATGGTAACTTTTCCCTGGTGGTTTGAAAGTCTGGTGGGAAAGCACCTCACCCCAGGTTCTTTTAGGAAGGTCTGGTGGGAGGGAACCTCATCCCTTGTTGTTTGAAGAAGGTCTGGTAGTAGGGCACCTCAACCCAGGTTGTTTAAGGAAGGTTTTGATTAAGTTAACCATACCCCTGGTTGTTTAAGGAAGGTCTGGTGGGAGGGAACCTTTCCCCAGGTTGTTTGATGAAGGTCTTTTGGGAGGGACCTTACCCTAGGTTGTTTGAAGAAGGTCTTGTGGGAGAGCACCTCACCCCTGGTTGTTTGAGTAAGGTCTGGGTGGAGGGCAAACCCACCCCAGGTTGTTTATGGAAGGTTTGGTGGAAGGGCACCTTACCCCTGTTTGTTTTAAGGTCTGGATGGAGGGTACCTCTCCCCAGGTTGTATGAAGAAAGTCTGCTTGGAGCGCACCTCTTCACAGGTTTTTTGAATAAGGTCTGTTTGGAGGGCACCTCTCCCAAGGTTGTTTGAGGAAGGTCTGATGGGAGGGCACCTCTCACCACACTGTTTGAAGGTCTGGTGGTAGGGCACCTTACCCCAGGTTGTTTGAAGGTCTGGTGGGAGTGCACCTTAACCCAAGTTGTTTCAAAAAGGACTTGGGGGAGAACACCTCTCCCAAGGTTGTTTAAAGAATGTCTGGTCGGAGGGCTCCTCTCCCCAGGTTGTTTAAAAAAGGTCTGGTGGGAGAGCACCTAAACCAAGGTTGTTTGAAAAATTTCTAGTGGGAGGGCACTTCTCCCCATGTTGTTTGAAGAATGTCTGGTGGGAGTGCACGTTACCTCAGGTTGTTTCAAGAAAGTCTAGAGGGAGAGCACCTCACCCCAGGTTGTTTAAGGAAGGTCTGGTGGGAGGGCACCTTACCCTAGGTTGTTTGAAAAAGATCTTGTGGGAGGGCAGCTCACTCCAGGTTGTTTAAGGAAGGTCTTGATGAAGTTAACCTTAACCCAGGTTGTTTAAGGAAGGTCTGGTTGGAGGGCACCTTACCCCAGGTTGTTTTAAGAAGGTCTTGTTGGAGGGCACCTTACCCCAGGATGTTTGAAAAAGGTCTGGTGGGAGGGCACCCCACCTCAGGTTGTTTAAAGAAGGTTTGGTGGGAGGGCAACCCCACCCCAGGTTGTTTAAGGAAGGTTTGGTGGTTGGGCACCTTACACCGGGTTGTTTGAAGACGGTCTGTTGGGAAGGCACATTACCCCAGGTTGTTTGAAGAAGGTCTGGTGGGAGGGCAACCCCTCCCCAGGTTGTTTAAGGAAGGTTTGGTGGGTGGGCACCTTACCCCAGTTTGTTTGAAGAAGGTCTGGATTGAGGGTACCTCTCTAAAGGCCGTTTGAAGAAGGTCTGTTGAGAGGGCTCCTCTTCCCAGGTTGTTTGAATTTGGTCTGGTGGGAGAGCACCTCTCCCCAGGTTGTTTAAAGGTCTTGTGGGAAAGCACCTCTCACCAGGATATTTGAAGAAGGTCTATTGGGAGGGCATCTCTCCCAATGTTGTTTGAAGAAGGACTATTGAGAGGGTACTTCTCACCAGATTGTTTGAAGGTCTGGTGGGAGAGCACCTCTCCCCAGGTTGTTTGAAGGTCTGATGGGAGGGCACCTCACCCTAGGTTGTTTGAATGTCAGGTGGAAAGGAACCTCTCCCAAGGTTGTTTCAAAAAAGTCTTGTGGGAGGACTGCTCTCCCCATGTTGTTTTAAGGTATGGAGGGAGGTCAACTTACCCCTGGTTGTTTGAAGATCTGGTGGGAGGGGGCGTCTCGCCAGGTTGTTTGTAGAAGGTCCAGTGGAAGGGCACCTCTCACCAGGTTTTTTGAAAGTCTTGTGGGAGGGCACCTCATCCTAGGTTGTTATAAGAAGTTCTGGATGAAGGGCACCTCACCACACGTTGTTTGAAGAAGATCTGTTGGCAGGGCACCTCTCTCCATGTTGTTTGACGACGGTCTGGTGGAAGGGAACATAATCCCAGGTTGTTTGAACAAGGTCTGGTGGGATGGCACCTCTCATCACATTGTTTGAAGAAGTTCTGTGGTAAGGGCACCTCTCCCCAGGTTGTTTGAAGAAGGTCTGGTGGGTGGGCAACTTTCCCCAGATTGTTTGAAGAAGGTCTGGTGCGAGAGCACCTCAGACCAGGTTGTTTAAGAAAGGTCTGGTCGTAGGTCACCTTACCCAAGGTTGTTTGAAGAAGATCTGGTGGGAGGGCACCTCACTCCAGGTTGTTTAAGGAAGGTCTGGTTGGAGGGCACCTTACCCAAGGTTGCTTGAGTTAGGTCTTTTTGGAGGGCACCTTACCCCAGGTTGTTTGAAGAAGGTCTGGTGGGAGAGCACCCCACCCCAGGTTGTTTAAGGAAGGTTTCCTAGGAGGGCACCTTACCCCAGGTGGTTTTAATAACTTGTGGTGGTATGGTACCTCTCCCCAGGTTGTTTGAAGAAGGTCTGGTGGAAGGGCACGTCTTCCCATGTTGTTTGAAGGTCTGTTGGAAGGGCAGCTTACCCTGGGTTGTTTGAAGAAGGTCTTGTGGGAAGGCACATTACCCCTGGTTCTTTGGAGGTCTGGTGGGAGGGCACCTCTCCCCAGGTTTTTAGAGGAAGGTCTGGATGGAGGGCACCTCTCACCAGGTTGTTTAAGGTGTTGTGGGAGAGCACTTTACCCCAGGTTGTTTGAAGAAGGTCTGGTTGTAGGGTACCTCAACCCAGGTTGCTTGAAATAGTCTGATGGGAAGGCACCTCGCACCAGGCTTTTTGAAGAAGGTCTGTTAGGAGGGCACCTCTCCCCAGGTTGTTTGAGGAAGGTCTGGTGGGAGGGCACCTCACCCCAGGGTATTTGAAGAAGGTCTGGCAGCAGGGCACCTAACTCCATGTTGTTTGTAGAAGGTCTGGTGGGAAGGGCATATCTTCCCAGGTTGTTTGAAGGCCTTGTGGGAGGGCACCTTTCCCCAGGTTGTTTGAAGAAGGTCTGCTGGGATTGCACCTTACCCCAGGTTGTTTGAAGAAAGTCTGGTGATAGGGCACGTGTCCCCAGTTTGTTTGAAGAAGTTCTCAAGGTAGAGCACCTTACCCCAGGTTGTTTGAAGGTTTAGTGGGAGGGCACCTCTCCCCAGGTTGTTTGAAGAAGGTCTTGTGGGAGGGTACTTCTCACCAGATTGTTTGAAGAAGGTCTGGTGTTAGGGCACCTTTCCCAAGGTTGTTTGAAATTCTGATGGTAGGGCACCTCACCCCTGTTTGTTTTAAGAAGTTGTGGTGGTAGGGCACCTTACCCAAGGTAGTTTTACGAAGGTCTGATGGGATTGAACCTTACCCTAGGTTGTTTGAAGGTCTGGGTGGAGAACATTTCTACCAAGGTTGTTTGAAAAAGGTCTAGTGGGAGGGCACCTCTCCCCAGGTTGTTTGAAGGTCTGGTGGGAGGGCAACTTACCTGTGGTTGCTTGAAGAAGGTCTGGTAGGAGGGCACATCACCTCTGGTTGTTTAAGGAAGGTCTTAATTAAGTGAACCTTACTCCAGGTTGTTTAAGGAAGGTCTGGTGGGTGGGCACCTTTCCCAAGGTTGTTTGAAGAAGGTCTTGTTGGAGAGCACCTTTCTCCAGATTGTTTAAGGAAGGTGGCACCTTGCCCGTTCTTGTTTGAAGAAGGTCTGGTGGGTGGGCACCTTTCCCAAGGTTGTTTGAAGAAGGTCTTGTGGGAGAGCACCTTTCTCCAGATTGTTTAAGGAAGGTGGCACCTTGCCCATTCTTGTTTGAAGAAGGTCTGGTGGAAGGGCACCTCACCCTACATTGTTTAAGGAAGGTCTTCTGGGAGGGCACCTTACTCCAGGTTGTTTGAAGAAGGTCTAGTAGGAGCGCACCTCACCTCTGGTTGTTTAAAGAAGGTCTTGATAAAGTGAACCACACCCCAGGTTGTTTAAGGAAGGTCTGGTGGGTGGGCACATTACCCAAGGCTGCTTGAAGAAGGTCTTTTGTTAGAGCACCTTTCCCCAGATGGTTTAAGGAAGGTGGCACCTTGCCCCTTGTTCTTTGAAGAAAATCTGGTGGAAGAGCACCTCACCCTACGTTGTTTAAGGAAGGTTTTGTGGGAGGGCACCTTACCCCATGTCGTTTGAAGAAGGTCTTGTGGGAGGGCACCTTACCCCAGGTTACTTGAGGAAGGTCTGGAGGGAGAGCACCTCACTCCGGGTTGTTTGAGGAAGGTCTGGGTGGACGGCAACCCCAACCCAGGTTGTTTAAGGAAGGTTTGGTGGGAGGGCACCTTTCCCCAGTTTGTTTGAAGAAGATCTGGTGGGAGGGAACCTCACCCCAGGTTGTTTAAGGAAGGTTTTTTGGATGGGAACCTTACCGCTGGTTGTTTAAGGCAGGTCTGTTTGGAGTGCTCTTTATCCCGGGTTGTTTGAAGAAGGACTGGTGGGAGAGCACCTCACCCCAGGTTGTTTAAGAAAGGTCAGGTAGGAGGGCAAACCCAACCCCAGGTTGTTAAAGGAAGGTTTGGTTTGGTGGGAACCTTGCCCCAGTTTGTTTGAAGAAGGTCTGGATTGAGGTCACCTCTCCCCAGGTTGTTTGAAGAAGGTCTGCTTATAGGGCACATCTTCCCAGGATGTTTGAATAAGGTCTGATGGGAGTGCACCTCTCCCCAGGTTGTTTGAAGACAGTCTGGAGGAAGGGCACCTCACCCCAGGTTGTTTATGAAAGGTGTGGTGGAAATACACCTTACCCCATCTTGTTTGAAGAAGGTCTGGTGGGAGGGCACCTTACCCAAGGTTGTTTGAAAGTCTGGTGGGAGGGCACCTTACCACAGATTGTTTAAAGAAGGTCTGGTGGGAGTGCACATCTCCCCTTGTTGTTTGAAGATGGCCTAGTAAAAGGGCAATTCTCCTCAGACTGTTTGAATCTGTTATGGTTTGAGGGTAAATCTCCCCAGGTTCTTTGAAGAAGGTCTGGTGGGAGTGCACCTTGCCCCTGGTTGGTTGAAGAAGGTCTTGTGGGAGGGCACTTCTCCCCATGGTGTTTGACAAAGGTCTGGTAGGAAGGCACCTCTCCCCAGGATGTTTGAAGGTCTGTGGGGAGGTAACCTCTCCCCAGGTTGTTTGAAAAATGTCTGGTGGGAGGGCACCTTCCCCCTGGTTGTTTGAAAGTTTTGTGGGAGGGCACCTCATCCTAGGTTGTTATAAGAAGTTCTGGATGAAGGGCACCTCACCACAGGTTGTTTGAAGAAGGTCTGGTGGAAGGGCACCTCTCCCCAGGTTGTTTCAAGAAGGTATGGTGGGAGGGCACCTCTCCACAGGTTGTTTGAAGAAGATCTTCTGGGAGGGCACATTTCCCGAGGTTGTTTTAAGGAGGTCTGGTGGGAGGGCACCTCTCCAGAGGTTGCTTGAAGAAGGTCTTGTGGGCGGGCACCTCACCCCAGTTTGCTTGAAGAAGAACTGGTGTTAGGGTACCTCTCCCCAGGTTGTTTGAATGTCTGGTGGAATGGCACCTTACCCCGAGTTGTTTGAAGAAGTTATGGTGGAAAGGCACCTTTCCCAAGGTTGCTTGAAGAAGATCTGTTGGGAGGGCACCTCTCTCCAGGTTGTTTGACGACGGTCTGGTGGGAGGGAACATAATCCCAGGTTGTTTGAACAAGGACTGGTGGGATGGCACCTCTCATCACATTGTTTGAAGAAGTTCTGAGGTAAGGGCACCTCTCCCCAGGTTGTTTGAAGGTCTGGTGGGTGGGCAACATTCCCCAGATTGTTTGAAGAAGGTCTGGTGCGAGAGCACCTCAGACCAGGTTGTTTAAGAAAGGTCTGGTCGTAGGTCACCTTACCCCAGGTTGTTTGAAAAAGATCTGGTGGGAGGGCACCTCACTCCAGATTGTTTAAGGAAGGTCTGGTTGGAGGGCACCTTACCCAAGATTGCTTGAGGAAGGTCTTTTTGGAGGGCACTTTACCCCAGGTTGTTTGAAGAAGGTCTGGTGGAAGGGCATCTTACCCCAGTTTGTTTGAAGAAGGTCTGGATGGAGGGTACCTCTCCCCAGGTTGATTGAAGAAGGTCTGCTGGGAGGGCACCTCTTCCCAGGTTGTTTGAATAATGTCTGGTTGGAGGGCACCTCTCCCCAGGTTGTTTGAAGAAGGTCTGGTTGGAGGGCACCTCTCCCCACACTGTTTGAAGGTCTGGTGGGAGGGCACCTTACCCCAGGTTGTTTGAAGATCTGGTGGGAGGGCACCTCACTCCAGATTGTTTAAGGAAGGTCTGGTTGGAGGGCACCTTACCCAAGGTTGCTTGAGGAAGGTCTTTTTGGAGGGCACTTTACCCCAGGTTGTTTGAAGAAGGTCTGGTGGGAGAGCACCCCACCCCAGGTTGTTTAAGGAAGGTTTCCTAATAGGGCACCTTACCCCAGGTGGTTTTAGGAAGTTGTGGTGGTATGGTACCTCTCCCCATGTTGTTTGAAGAATGTCTCGTGGGAGGGCACTTGCCCAAGGTTGTTTGAAGAAAGTCTGGTGGGAGAGCACCTCACCCCAGCTTGTTTAATGAAGGTCTGGTGGGAGGGCACTTCTCCCCATGTTGTTTGAAGAATGTCTGGTGGGAGTGCACCTTACCTCAGGTTGTTTGAAGAAAGTCTAGAGGGAGACCACCTCACCACAGGTTGTTTAAGGAAGGTCTGGTGGGAGGGCACCTTACCCTAGGTTGTTTGAAAAAGATCTGGCGGGAGAGCACCTCACCCCAGGTTGTGTAAGGAAGGTCTGGTGGGAGGGCACCTTACCCTAGGTTGTTCGAAAAAGGTCTGGTTGGAGAGCACCTTACCCCAGGTTGTTTTAAGAAGGTTTTGTTGGAGGGCACCTTACCCCAGGATGTTTGAAAAAGGTCTGGTGGGAGGGCACCCCACCTTAGGTTGTTTAAGGAAGGTTTGGTGGGAGGGCAACCCCACCCCAGGTTGTTTAAGGCAGGTCTGTTGGGATTGCACCTTACCCCAGGTTGCTGGAAGAAGGTCTTGTGGGAGAGCACCTCACCCAAGGTTGTTTAAGAAAGGCCAGGTCGGAGGGCAACCCAACCCCAGGTTGTTTAAGAAAGGTTTGGTTTGGAGGGCACCTTACCCTAGGTTGTTTGAAGAAGGTATGGATTGAGGGCACCTCTCCCCAGGTTGTTTGATGAAGGTCTGCTGGGAGGGCACATCTTCCCAGGTTGTTTGAATAAGGTCTGGTGGGAGTGCACCTCTCCTGAGGTTGTTTGAAGAAGATCTGGTGGGAGGGCACCTCACCCCAGGTTGTTTAAGGAAGGTGTGGTGGGAGTGCTCCTTACCCCATCTTGTTTGAAGAAGGTCTGGTGGGAGGGCACCTCACCCCAGGTTGTTTGAAAGTCTGGTGGGAGAGCACCTCACCCCAGGTTGTTTGAAGAAAGTCTAGTGAGAGGGCACCTTCGCATAGGTTGTCTGAAGAAGGTCTAATGGTAGGACACCTCACACCAGGTTGTTTGCTGAAGATTTGCTGATAGGACACGTCTCCCCAGTTTGTTCCAAGAAGTTCTCGAGGTAGAGCTCCTTACCCCAGGTTGTTTGAAGGTCTGGTGGGAAAGCACCTCTTCCCAAGTTGTCTGAAG
Organism: Cherax quadricarinatus; assembly: GCF_038502225.1. Taxonomy (NCBI): domain Eukaryota; kingdom Metazoa; phylum Arthropoda; class Malacostraca; order Decapoda; family Parastacidae; genus Cherax; species Cherax quadricarinatus. The sequence continues at coordinate 64,349,101 of NC_091295.1, read as the reverse complement.
AATGTCTATTGGGAGGGCACCTCTCACCAGGTTGTTTAAAGGTCTAATGGGAGGGCACCTCACCTCAGGTTGTTTTGAGAAGGTCTGGCAGGAGGCCACCTTACCATAGGTTGTTTGAAGAAGGTCTGATGGGATGGCACCTTTCCCTAGGTTGTTTGAAGGTCTGGTGGGAGGGCACCTCTCCCAAGGTTGTTTGAAGAAGGTATGGTGGGAGGGCACCTCTCCACAGGTTGTTTGAAGAAGATCTTCTGGGAGGGCACATCTCCCGAGGTTGTTTTAAGGAGGTCTGGTGGGAGGGCACCTCTCCAGAGGTTGCTTGAAGAAGGTCTTGTGGGAGGGCACCTCACCCCAGATTGTTTGAAGAAGGTCTGGTGAGAGGGCTCCTCTTACCTGATTATTTGAAGAAGGTCTTGTGGGAGGGCACCTCTCCACATGATGTTTGAAGGTCTGTGGAGAGAAAAACTCTACCCAGGTTGTTTGAAGAATGTCTGGAGGGATGGTAACTTTTCCCTGGTGGTTTGAAAGTCTGGTGGGAAAGCACCTCACCCCAGGTTCTTTTAGGAAGGTCTGGTGGGAGGGAACCTCATCCCTTGTTGTTTGAAGAAGGTCTGGTAGTAGGGCACCTCAACCCAGGTTGTTTAAGGAAGGTTTTGATTAAGTTAACCATACCCCTGGTTGTTTAAGGAAGGTCTGGTGGGAGGGAACCTTTCCCCAGGTTGTTTGATGAAGGTCTTTTGGGAGGGACCTTACCCTAGGTTGTTTGAAGAAGGTCTTGTGGGAGAGCACCTCACCCCTGGTTGTTTGAGTAAGGTCTGGGTGGAGGGCAAACCCACCCCAGGTTGTTTATGGAAGGTTTGGTGGAAGGGCACCTTACCCCTGTTTGTTTTAAGGTCTGGATGGAGGGTACCTCTCCCCAGGTTGTATGAAGAAAGTCTGCTTGGAGCGCACCTCTTCACAGGTTTTTTGAATAAGGTCTGTTTGGAGGGCACCTCTCCCAAGGTTGTTTGAGGAAGGTCTGATGGGAGGGCACCTCTCACCACACTGTTTGAAGGTCTGGTGGTAGGGCACCTTACCCCAGGTTGTTTGAAGGTCTGGTGGGAGTGCACCTTAACCCAAGTTGTTTCAAAAAGGACTTGGGGGAGAACACCTCTCCCAAGGTTGTTTAAAGAATGTCTGGTCGGAGGGCTCCTCTCCCCAGGTTGTTTAAAAAAGGTCTGGTGGGAGAGCACCTAAACCAAGGTTGTTTGAAAAATTTCTAGTGGGAGGGCACTTCTCCCCATGTTGTTTGAAGAATGTCTGGTGGGAGTGCACGTTACCTCAGGTTGTTTCAAGAAAGTCTAGAGGGAGAGCACCTCACCCCAGGTTGTTTAAGGAAGGTCTGGTGGGAGGGCACCTTACCCTAGGTTGTTTGAAAAAGATCTTGTGGGAGGGCAGCTCACTCCAGGTTGTTTAAGGAAGGTCTTGATGAAGTTAACCTTAACCCAGGTTGTTTAAGGAAGGTCTGGTTGGAGGGCACCTTACCCCAGGTTGTTTTAAGAAGGTCTTGTTGGAGGGCACCTTACCCCAGGATGTTTGAAAAAGGTCTGGTGGGAGGGCACCCCACCTCAGGTTGTTTAAAGAAGGTTTGGTGGGAGGGCAACCCCACCCCAGGTTGTTTAAGGAAGGTTTGGTGGTTGGGCACCTTACACCGGGTTGTTTGAAGACGGTCTGTTGGGAAGGCACATTACCCCAGGTTGTTTGAAGAAGGTCTGGTGGGAGGGCAACCCCTCCCCAGGTTGTTTAAGGAAGGTTTGGTGGGTGGGCACCTTACCCCAGTTTGTTTGAAGAAGGTCTGGATTGAGGGTACCTCTCTAAAGGCCGTTTGAAGAAGGTCTGTTGAGAGGGCTCCTCTTCCCAGGTTGTTTGAATTTGGTCTGGTGGGAGAGCACCTCTCCCCAGGTTGTTTAAAGGTCTTGTGGGAAAGCACCTCTCACCAGGATATTTGAAGAAGGTCTATTGGGAGGGCATCTCTCCCAATGTTGTTTGAAGAAGGACTATTGAGAGGGTACTTCTCACCAGATTGTTTGAAGGTCTGGTGGGAGAGCACCTCTCCCCAGGTTGTTTGAAGGTCTGATGGGAGGGCACCTCACCCTAGGTTGTTTGAATGTCAGGTGGAAAGGAACCTCTCCCAAGGTTGTTTCAAAAAAGTCTTGTGGGAGGACTGCTCTCCCCATGTTGTTTTAAGGTATGGAGGGAGGTCAACTTACCCCTGGTTGTTTGAAGATCTGGTGGGAGGGGGCGTCTCGCCAGGTTGTTTGTAGAAGGTCCAGTGGAAGGGCACCTCTCACCAGGTTTTTTGAAAGTCTTGTGGGAGGGCACCTCATCCTAGGTTGTTATAAGAAGTTCTGGATGAAGGGCACCTCACCACACGTTGTTTGAAGAAGATCTGTTGGCAGGGCACCTCTCTCCATGTTGTTTGACGACGGTCTGGTGGAAGGGAACATAATCCCAGGTTGTTTGAACAAGGTCTGGTGGGATGGCACCTCTCATCACATTGTTTGAAGAAGTTCTGTGGTAAGGGCACCTCTCCCCAGGTTGTTTGAAGAAGGTCTGGTGGGTGGGCAACTTTCCCCAGATTGTTTGAAGAAGGTCTGGTGCGAGAGCACCTCAGACCAGGTTGTTTAAGAAAGGTCTGGTCGTAGGTCACCTTACCCAAGGTTGTTTGAAGAAGATCTGGTGGGAGGGCACCTCACTCCAGGTTGTTTAAGGAAGGTCTGGTTGGAGGGCACCTTACCCAAGGTTGCTTGAGTTAGGTCTTTTTGGAGGGCACCTTACCCCAGGTTGTTTGAAGAAGGTCTGGTGGGAGAGCACCCCACCCCAGGTTGTTTAAGGAAGGTTTCCTAGGAGGGCACCTTACCCCAGGTGGTTTTAATAACTTGTGGTGGTATGGTACCTCTCCCCAGGTTGTTTGAAGAAGGTCTGGTGGAAGGGCACGTCTTCCCATGTTGTTTGAAGGTCTGTTGGAAGGGCAGCTTACCCTGGGTTGTTTGAAGAAGGTCTTGTGGGAAGGCACATTACCCCTGGTTCTTTGGAGGTCTGGTGGGAGGGCACCTCTCCCCAGGTTTTTAGAGGAAGGTCTGGATGGAGGGCACCTCTCACCAGGTTGTTTAAGGTGTTGTGGGAGAGCACTTTACCCCAGGTTGTTTGAAGAAGGTCTGGTTGTAGGGTACCTCAACCCAGGTTGCTTGAAATAGTCTGATGGGAAGGCACCTCGCACCAGGCTTTTTGAAGAAGGTCTGTTAGGAGGGCACCTCTCCCCAGGTTGTTTGAGGAAGGTCTGGTGGGAGGGCACCTCACCCCAGGGTATTTGAAGAAGGTCTGGCAGCAGGGCACCTAACTCCATGTTGTTTGTAGAAGGTCTGGTGGGAAGGGCATATCTTCCCAGGTTGTTTGAAGGCCTTGTGGGAGGGCACCTTTCCCCAGGTTGTTTGAAGAAGGTCTGCTGGGATTGCACCTTACCCCAGGTTGTTTGAAGAAAGTCTGGTGATAGGGCACGTGTCCCCAGTTTGTTTGAAGAAGTTCTCAAGGTAGAGCACCTTACCCCAGGTTGTTTGAAGGTTTAGTGGGAGGGCACCTCTCCCCAGGTTGTTTGAAGAAGGTCTTGTGGGAGGGTACTTCTCACCAGATTGTTTGAAGAAGGTCTGGTGTTAGGGCACCTTTCCCAAGGTTGTTTGAAATTCTGATGGTAGGGCACCTCACCCCTGTTTGTTTTAAGAAGTTGTGGTGGTAGGGCACCTTACCCAAGGTAGTTTTACGAAGGTCTGATGGGATTGAACCTTACCCTAGGTTGTTTGAAGGTCTGGGTGGAGAACATTTCTACCAAGGTTGTTTGAAAAAGGTCTAGTGGGAGGGCACCTCTCCCCAGGTTGTTTGAAGGTCTGGTGGGAGGGCAACTTACCTGTGGTTGCTTGAAGAAGGTCTGGTAGGAGGGCACATCACCTCTGGTTGTTTAAGGAAGGTCTTAATTAAGTGAACCTTACTCCAGGTTGTTTAAGGAAGGTCTGGTGGGTGGGCACCTTTCCCAAGGTTGTTTGAAGAAGGTCTTGTTGGAGAGCACCTTTCTCCAGATTGTTTAAGGAAGGTGGCACCTTGCCCGTTCTTGTTTGAAGAAGGTCTGGTGGGTGGGCACCTTTCCCAAGGTTGTTTGAAGAAGGTCTTGTGGGAGAGCACCTTTCTCCAGATTGTTTAAGGAAGGTGGCACCTTGCCCATTCTTGTTTGAAGAAGGTCTGGTGGAAGGGCACCTCACCCTACATTGTTTAAGGAAGGTCTTCTGGGAGGGCACCTTACTCCAGGTTGTTTGAAGAAGGTCTAGTAGGAGCGCACCTCACCTCTGGTTGTTTAAAGAAGGTCTTGATAAAGTGAACCACACCCCAGGTTGTTTAAGGAAGGTCTGGTGGGTGGGCACATTACCCAAGGCTGCTTGAAGAAGGTCTTTTGTTAGAGCACCTTTCCCCAGATGGTTTAAGGAAGGTGGCACCTTGCCCCTTGTTCTTTGAAGAAAATCTGGTGGAAGAGCACCTCACCCTACGTTGTTTAAGGAAGGTTTTGTGGGAGGGCACCTTACCCCATGTCGTTTGAAGAAGGTCTTGTGGGAGGGCACCTTACCCCAGGTTACTTGAGGAAGGTCTGGAGGGAGAGCACCTCACTCCGGGTTGTTTGAGGAAGGTCTGGGTGGACGGCAACCCCAACCCAGGTTGTTTAAGGAAGGTTTGGTGGGAGGGCACCTTTCCCCAGTTTGTTTGAAGAAGATCTGGTGGGAGGGAACCTCACCCCAGGTTGTTTAAGGAAGGTTTTTTGGATGGGAACCTTACCGCTGGTTGTTTAAGGCAGGTCTGTTTGGAGTGCTCTTTATCCCGGGTTGTTTGAAGAAGGACTGGTGGGAGAGCACCTCACCCCAGGTTGTTTAAGAAAGGTCAGGTAGGAGGGCAAACCCAACCCCAGGTTGTTAAAGGAAGGTTTGGTTTGGTGGGAACCTTGCCCCAGTTTGTTTGAAGAAGGTCTGGATTGAGGTCACCTCTCCCCAGGTTGTTTGAAGAAGGTCTGCTTATAGGGCACATCTTCCCAGGATGTTTGAATAAGGTCTGATGGGAGTGCACCTCTCCCCAGGTTGTTTGAAGACAGTCTGGAGGAAGGGCACCTCACCCCAGGTTGTTTATGAAAGGTGTGGTGGAAATACACCTTACCCCATCTTGTTTGAAGAAGGTCTGGTGGGAGGGCACCTTACCCAAGGTTGTTTGAAAGTCTGGTGGGAGGGCACCTTACCACAGATTGTTTAAAGAAGGTCTGGTGGGAGTGCACATCTCCCCTTGTTGTTTGAAGATGGCCTAGTAAAAGGGCAATTCTCCTCAGACTGTTTGAATCTGTTATGGTTTGAGGGTAAATCTCCCCAGGTTCTTTGAAGAAGGTCTGGTGGGAGTGCACCTTGCCCCTGGTTGGTTGAAGAAGGTCTTGTGGGAGGGCACTTCTCCCCATGGTGTTTGACAAAGGTCTGGTAGGAAGGCACCTCTCCCCAGGATGTTTGAAGGTCTGTGGGGAGGTAACCTCTCCCCAGGTTGTTTGAAAAATGTCTGGTGGGAGGGCACCTTCCCCCTGGTTGTTTGAAAGTTTTGTGGGAGGGCACCTCATCCTAGGTTGTTATAAGAAGTTCTGGATGAAGGGCACCTCACCACAGGTTGTTTGAAGAAGGTCTGGTGGAAGGGCACCTCTCCCCAGGTTGTTTCAAGAAGGTATGGTGGGAGGGCACCTCTCCACAGGTTGTTTGAAGAAGATCTTCTGGGAGGGCACATTTCCCGAGGTTGTTTTAAGGAGGTCTGGTGGGAGGGCACCTCTCCAGAGGTTGCTTGAAGAAGGTCTTGTGGGCGGGCACCTCACCCCAGTTTGCTTGAAGAAGAACTGGTGTTAGGGTACCTCTCCCCAGGTTGTTTGAATGTCTGGTGGAATGGCACCTTACCCCGAGTTGTTTGAAGAAGTTATGGTGGAAAGGCACCTTTCCCAAGGTTGCTTGAAGAAGATCTGTTGGGAGGGCACCTCTCTCCAGGTTGTTTGACGACGGTCTGGTGGGAGGGAACATAATCCCAGGTTGTTTGAACAAGGACTGGTGGGATGGCACCTCTCATCACATTGTTTGAAGAAGTTCTGAGGTAAGGGCACCTCTCCCCAGGTTGTTTGAAGGTCTGGTGGGTGGGCAACATTCCCCAGATTGTTTGAAGAAGGTCTGGTGCGAGAGCACCTCAGACCAGGTTGTTTAAGAAAGGTCTGGTCGTAGGTCACCTTACCCCAGGTTGTTTGAAAAAGATCTGGTGGGAGGGCACCTCACTCCAGATTGTTTAAGGAAGGTCTGGTTGGAGGGCACCTTACCCAAGATTGCTTGAGGAAGGTCTTTTTGGAGGGCACTTTACCCCAGGTTGTTTGAAGAAGGTCTGGTGGAAGGGCATCTTACCCCAGTTTGTTTGAAGAAGGTCTGGATGGAGGGTACCTCTCCCCAGGTTGATTGAAGAAGGTCTGCTGGGAGGGCACCTCTTCCCAGGTTGTTTGAATAATGTCTGGTTGGAGGGCACCTCTCCCCAGGTTGTTTGAAGAAGGTCTGGTTGGAGGGCACCTCTCCCCACACTGTTTGAAGGTCTGGTGGGAGGGCACCTTACCCCAGGTTGTTTGAAGATCTGGTGGGAGGGCACCTCACTCCAGATTGTTTAAGGAAGGTCTGGTTGGAGGGCACCTTACCCAAGGTTGCTTGAGGAAGGTCTTTTTGGAGGGCACTTTACCCCAGGTTGTTTGAAGAAGGTCTGGTGGGAGAGCACCCCACCCCAGGTTGTTTAAGGAAGGTTTCCTAATAGGGCACCTTACCCCAGGTGGTTTTAGGAAGTTGTGGTGGTATGGTACCTCTCCCCATGTTGTTTGAAGAATGTCTCGTGGGAGGGCACTTGCCCAAGGTTGTTTGAAGAAAGTCTGGTGGGAGAGCACCTCACCCCAGCTTGTTTAATGAAGGTCTGGTGGGAGGGCACTTCTCCCCATGTTGTTTGAAGAATGTCTGGTGGGAGTGCACCTTACCTCAGGTTGTTTGAAGAAAGTCTAGAGGGAGACCACCTCACCACAGGTTGTTTAAGGAAGGTCTGGTGGGAGGGCACCTTACCCTAGGTTGTTTGAAAAAGATCTGGCGGGAGAGCACCTCACCCCAGGTTGTGTAAGGAAGGTCTGGTGGGAGGGCACCTTACCCTAGGTTGTTCGAAAAAGGTCTGGTTGGAGAGCACCTTACCCCAGGTTGTTTTAAGAAGGTCTTGTTGGAGGGCACCTTACCCCAGGATGTTTGAAAAAGGTCTGGTGGGAGGGCACCCCACCTTAGGTTGTTTAAGGAAGGTTTGGTGGGAGGGCAACCCCACCCCAGGTTGTTTAAGGAAGGTTTGGTGGGTGGGCACCTTACACCGGGTTGTTTGGAGACGGTCTTTTGGGAAGGCACATTACCCCAGGTTGTTTGAAGAAGGTCTGGTGGGAGGGCAACCCCACCCCAGGTTGTTTAAGGAAGGTTTGGTGGGTGGGCACCTTACCCCAGTTTGTTTGAAGAAGGTCTGGAATGAGGGTACCTCTCTCCAGGCCGTTTGAAGAAGGTCTGTTGAGAGGGCTCCTCTTTCCAGGTTTTTTGAATATGGTCTGGTGGGAGAGCACCTCTCCCCAGGTTGTTTAAAGGTCTCGTGGGAAAGCACCTCTCACCAGGATATTTGAAGAAGGTCTATTGGGAGGGCATCTCTCCTCATGTTGGTTGAAGAAGGACTATGGAGAGGGTACTTCTCACCAGATTGTTTGAAGGTCTGGTGGGAGAGCACCTCTCCCAAGGTTGTTTGAAGGTCTGATAGGAGGGCACCTCTCCCAAGGTTGTTACAAGAAAGTCTTGTTTGACGACACCTCTCCCCATGTTGTTTTAAGGTATGGAGGGAGGTCAACTTACTCCTGGTTGTTTGAAGAAGATCTGGTGGGAGGGCGCGTCTCGCCAAGTTGTTTGAAGAAGGTCCAGTGGAAGGGGACCTCTCACCAGGTTGTTTGAAAGTCTTGTGGGAGGGCACCTCATCCTAGGTTGTTATAAGAAGCTCTGGATGAAGGGCACCTCACCACAGGATGTTTGAAGAAGGTCTGGTGGAAGGGCACCTCTCCCTAGGTTGTTTGAAGAAGGTCTGGTGGGAGGGCACCTCTCCCAACGTTGTTTGAAGAAGGTATGGCGGGAGGGCACCTCTCCCCAGGTTGTTTGAATGTCTGGTGGGAGGGCAACTTACCTGTGGTTGCTTGAAGAAGGTCTGGTAGGAGGGCACTTTGTCACAGATTGTTTAAGGAAGGTCTGGTGGGAGGGCACCTCTCCCCAAGTTGTTTGAAGGTCTATTAGGAGGGCACCTCTACCAACGTTGTTTGAAGTAGGTCTGGATGAAGGGCACATCTAACCATGTTGTTTGAAGAAGTTTTGGTAGGAATGCACCTCAACTCTGGTTGTTTAAGGAAGGTCTTGATGAAGTGAAACTTACCCCTGGTTGTTTAAGGAAGGTCTTGTGGGCGGGCACCTTACCCAAGGTTGTTTGAAGAAGGTCTTGTGGGAGAGCACCTTTCCCCAGATTGTTTAAGGAATGTGGCACCTTGCCCGTTCTTGTTTGAAGAAGGTCTGGTGGAAGGGCACCTCACCCTACGTTGTTCTGGGAGGGCACCTTACTCCAGGTTGTTTGAAGAAGGTCTAGTAGGAGCGCACCTCACCTCTGGTTGTTTAAAGAAGGTCTTGATGAAGTGAACCTTACCCCAGGTTGTTTAAGGAAGGTCTGGTGGGTGCGCACATTACCCAAGGCTGCTTGAAGAAGGTCTTGTGTTAGAGCACTTTTCCCCAGATGATTTAAGGAAGGTGGCACCTTGCCCCTTCTTCTTTGAAGAAAATCTGGTGGAAGAGCACCTCATCCTACGTTGTTTAAGGAAGGTTTTGTGGGAGGGCACCTTACCCTATGTCGTTTGAAAGTCTTGTGGGAGGGCACCTCACTCCGGGTAGTTTGAGGAAGGTCTGGGTGGACGGCAACCCCACCCCAGGTTGTTTAAGGAAGGTTTGGAGGGAGGATACCTTTCCCCTGTTTGTTTGAAGAAGGTCTGGTGGGAGGAAACCTCACCCCAGGCTGTTTAAGGAAGGTTTTTTGGATGGGAACCTTACTGCTGGTTGTTTAAGGCAGATCTGTAGGGATTGCTCTTTATCCCGGGTTGTTTGAAGAAGGACTGGTGGGAGAGCACCTCACCCCAGGTTGTTTAAGAAAGGTCAGGTCGGAGGGCAAACCCAACCCCAGGTTGTTAAAGGAAGGTTTGGTTTGGTGGGAACCTTACCCCAGTTTGTTTGAAGAAGGTCTGGATGGAGGGCACCTCTCCCCAGGTTGTTTGAAGAAGGTCTGCTTGGAGGGCACCTCTTCCCAGGTTGTTTGAATAAGGTCTGATGGGAGTGCACCTCTCCCCAGGTTGTTTGAAGACAGTCTGGTGGGAGGGCACCTCACCCCAGGTTGTTTAAGAAAGGTGTGGTGGAAGGACACCTTATCCCATCTTGTTTGAAGAAGGTCTGAAGGGAGGGCACTTTACCCAAGGTTGTTTGAAAGTCTGGTGGGAGAACACCTCACCCCAGGTTGTTTGAAGAAGGTCTGGTGGGAAAGCACCTTTCACAAGATTGTTTGAAGAAGGTCTATTGGGAGGGTACCTCTCCCCAGGGTACTTCTCACCAGATTGTTTGAAGAAGGTCTGGTGGGAGAGCACCTCACCCAAGGTGTTTTAAGATCTGATGGGAGTGCACCTCTCCCCATTATGCTTTGTGAAGGTCTGGTGGGAGTGCACCTTACCACACGTTGTTTGAAGAAGGTCTGATGGGATGGCACCTTTCCCTAGGTTGTTTGAAGGTCTTGTGGGAGGGCACCTATCCCAAGGTTGTTTGAAGAATTTCTGGTGGGACGACAATTCTCCCTAGGTTGTTTTTAGGTATGGTGGGAGTTCAACTTACCCCTTGTTGTTTGAAGAAGGTATGTTGGGAGGGCACCTTACCACAGATTGTTTAAAGAAGGTCTGGTGGGAGTGCACATCTCCCCTTGTTGTTTGAAGATGGCCTAGTAAAAAGGCAATTCTCCTCAGACTGTTTGAATCTGTTATGGTTTGAGGGTAAATCTCCCCAGGTTCTTTGAAGAAGGTCTGGTGGGAGTGCACCTTGCCCCTGGTTGGTTCAAGAAGGTTTGGTGGGAGGGTACTTCTCCCCATGGTGTTTGACGAAGGTCTGGTAGGAAGGCACCTCTCCCCAGGATGTTTGAAGGTCTGTGGGGAGGTAACCTCTCCCCAGGTTGTTTGAAAATGTCTGTTGGGAGGGCACCTTTCCTCTGGTTGTTTGAAAGTCTGGTGGGAGAGCACCTCACTCCAGGTTGTTTTAGGAAGGTCTGGTGGGAGGGCACCTTACCCCTTGTTGTTTGAAGAAGGTCTGATAGGAGGGCACCTCACCCCAGGTTGTTTAAGGAAGGTTTAGATGAAGTGAAACTTACCCCTGATTGTTTAAGGAAGGTCTGGTGGGAGTGCACTTTACCCCAGGTTGTTTGAAGAAGGTCTGGTGGAAGAGCACCTCACCCAACATGTTTTGAGTAAGGTCTGGGTGAAGGGCAACCCCACGCCAGGTTGTTTAAGGAAGGTTTGGTGGGAAGGCACCTTACCCCAGTTTGTTTGAAGAAGGTCTGGATAGAGGGTACCTCTGTCCAGGCTGTTTGAAGAAGGTTTGTTGAGATTGCACCTCTTCCCAGGTTGTTTGAATAAGGTCTGGTGGAAGGGCACCTATCCCCATGTTGTTTGAAGAAGGTCTGGTGGGAGGGTACTTCTCACCAGATTACTTAAAGAAGGTCTGGTGTTAGGGCGCCTCTCCCCAGGTTGTTTGATATTCTGATGGGAGGTCACCTCACCCCTGGTTGTTTTAAGAAGGAGTGGTGGGAGGGCACCTTACACAAGGTAGTTTGACGAATGTCTAATCGGATTGTACCTCACTCTAGGTTGTTTGAAGGTCTAGTGGGAGGGCATTTCTAACAAGGTTGTTTGAAGAAGGTCTGGTGGGAGGGCACCTCTCACTAGGTTGTTGGAAGGTCTGGTGTGAGGGCAACTTGCCTCTGATAGCTTGAAGAAGGTCTGGTAGGAGGGCACCTTACCACAGATTGTTTAAGGAAGGTCTGCTGGGAGGGCACCTCTTCCCAGGTTGTTTGAAGGTCTGGTAGGAGGGCACCTCTCCCAACGTTGTTTGAAGTAGGTCTGGTTGAAGGGCACATCTAACCAGGTTGTTTGAAGAAGTTCTGGTAGGAGTGCACCTCACCACTGGTTGTTTAAGAAAGGTATTGATGAAGTGAACCTTACCCCAGGTTGTTTAAGAAAGGTCTGCTGGGTGGGCACCTTACCCCATGTTGTTTGAAGAAGGTCTAGTGGGAGGGCACCTTACCCCAGGTTGCTTGAAGAAGGTCTGGTGGGAGAGAACCTCACCCTGCTTTGTTTGAGGAAGGTTTGGGTGGACGGCAACCCCAACCCAGGTTGTTTAAAGAAGGTTTGGTGGGAGGGCACCTTTCCCCAGGTTGTTTGAAGAAGGTCTGGTGGGAGGGAACCTCACCCTAGGTTGTTTAAGGAAGGTTTTGTGGATGGGAACCTTACCGCTGGTTGTTTAAGGCAGGTCTGTTGGGAGTGCACCTTACCCCAGGTTGTTTGTAGGTCAGGTAGGAGAGCACCTCAATCCCAAGTTGTTTAAGAAAGGTCAGGTCGGAGGGCAACCAAACCCCAGGTTGTTAAAGGAAGGTTTGGTTTGGAGGGCACCTTACCCCAGTTTGTTTGAAGAAGGTCTGCAAGGAGGGTTCCTCTCCACAGGTTGTTTGAAGAAGATCTGCTGGGAGGGCACCTCTTCCCATGTTGTTTGAATAAGATCTGGTGGGAGTGCACCTCACCCCAGGTTGCTTAAGGAAGGTGTGGTGGGAGGACACCTTACCCCATCTTGTTTGAAGAAGGTCTGGTTGGAGGGCACCTTACACCAGGTTGTTTGAAAGTCTGGTGGGAGTGCACCTTACCCCAGGTTGTTTGAAGAAGGTCTGGTGGGAGAGGACCTCACCCCAGGTTGTTTAAGAAAGGTCAGGTCGGAGGGCAACCCAACCCCAGGTTGTTAAAGGAAGGTTTGGTTTGGAGGGCACCTTACACCAGTTTGTTTGAAGAAGGTCTGGATGGAGGGCACCTCTCCCCAGGTTGTTTGAAGAAGGTCTGCTGGGAGGGCAGCTCTTCCAAAGTTGTTTGAATAAGGTATGGTAGGAGTGCACCTCTCGCCAGGTTGTTTAAAGAAGGTCTGGTGGGAGGGCACATCCCCCAAGGTTGTTTAAGGAAGGTGTGGTGGGAGGACACCTTACCCCATCTTGTTTGAAAATGGTCTGGTGGGAGGGCACCTTACCCAAGGTTGTTTGAAACTCTTGTGGGAGAGCACATCACCATACGTTGTTTGAAGAAGGTGTGCTGGGAGGGAACCTCTCCCTAGGTTGTTTGAAGGTCTAGTGGTAGGACACCTCACCCCAGGTTGTTTGAAGAAGGTCTGCTGACGGGGAACGTCTCCACAGTTTGTTTGAAGAAGTTCTCGAGGGAGAGCACCTTACCCCAGGTTGTTTGAAGGTCTGGTGGGAAAGCACCTCTCCCAAGGTTGTTTAAGGAAGGTCTATTGGGAGGGCACCTCTTCCCATGTTGTTTAAAGAAGATCTGTTGGGAGAGTACTTCTCACCAGATTGCTTGAAGAAGGTCTGGTGGGAGAGCACTTCTCCCCAGGATGTTTGAAGGTCTGATTGGAGTGCACCTCACCCTAGGTTGCTTTGAGAAATTCTGGTGGGAGTGCACCTTACCACAGGTTGCTTGAAGAAGGTCTGATGGGTCGGCACCTTTCCCTAGGTTGTTTGAAGGTCTGGTGGGAGGGCACCTTTTCCAAGTTTGTTTCAAGAAGGTCTGGTGGGAGGACATCTCTCCCTAGGTTGTCTGAAGGTATGGTGGGAGTGCAACTTACCCCTGGTTGTTTGAGGAAGGTATGGTGGGAGGGCACCTTACCACAGATTGTTTAAAGAAGGCCTGGTGGGAGAGCACATCTCCCCTTGTTGTTTCAAGAATGTCTGGTAGGAAGGCAATTCTCTTCAGATTGTTTGAATCTGGAATAGTTTGAGGGCAAATCTCCCAAGGTTCTTTGAAGATGGTCTGGTGGTATTGCACGTTGCGTATGGTTGGTTGAAGAAGGTCTGGTAGGAAGGCACATCTCCCCTTGTTGTTTGAAGAAGGTCTGGTAGGAGGGCAATTCCCCTCAGATTTTTTGAATCTGGTATGGTGTGAGGGCTCCTATCCCCAGGTTCTTTGAATATCTGGTGGGAAGGCACCTTACCCCTGGTTGGTTGAGGAAGGTCTGGTGGGAGGGCACCTCTTACCTGGTTGTTTTAAGAAGGTCTGGTGGGAGGGCACCTCTCCCCATGATGTTTGAATGCCTGTGGGGAGGTAAACTCTCCCCAGGTTGTTTGAACAATGTTTGTTGGGAGGGCACCTTTCGCCTGGCGGTTTGAAAGTCTGGTGAGAGAGCACCTCACCCCAGGTTGTTTCAGAAAGGTCTGGTGGGAGGGCACCTCATCCCTTGTTGTTTGAGGAAGGTCTGACAGCAAGGCCCCTCACCCTAGGTTGTTTAAGGAAGGTTTTGATGAAGTGAACCTTACCCCTGGTTGGTTAAGGAAGGTCTGGTGGGAGGGAACCTTACCCCAGGTTGTTTGACAAAGGTCTTTTGGTAGAGACCTTACCCCAGGTTGTTTGAAGAAGGTCTGGTGGGAGAGCACCTCATCCAAGGTTGTTTGAGTAAGGTCTGGGTGGAGGGCAACCCCTCCCCAGGTTCTTTAAGGAAGGTTTGGTGGAAGGGCACCTTACACCAGTTTGTTTGAAGAAGGTCTGGATGGAGGGTACCTCTCCCCAGGTTGTATGAAGAAAGTCTGCTGGGAGGGCACCTCTTCCCAGGTTGTTAGAAGAAGATCTGGTGGGAGGGCACCTCTCCCCACACTGTTTGAAGGTCTGGTGGGAGTGCACCTTAACCCAGGTTGTTTGAAAAAGGACTGGTGGGAGGACACCTCTGCCAAGGTTGTTTGAAGAATGTCTGGTGGTAGGGCTCCTCTCTCCAGGTTGTTTAAGGAATGTCTGGTGGGAGGGCACATTACCCAGGTTGTTTGAAAAAGATCTGGTGGGAGGGCAGCTCACTCCAGATTGTTTAAGGAAGGTCTTGATGAAGTTAAAGTGTCCCCAGGTTGTTTAAGGAAGGTCATGTTGGAGGGCACCTTATCCTAGGTTGTTTAAAGAAGGTCTTGTTGGAGGGCACCTTACCCCAGGATGTTTAAAGAATTTCTGGTGGGAGGGCACCCCACCCTAGGTTGTTTAAGGAAGGTTTGGTGGGAGGGCACCTTACCCCAGTTTGTTTGAAGAAGGTCAGGTTGGAGTGCACCTTAACCCAGGTTGTTCGAAAAAGGACTGGTGGGAGGACATCTCTCCCCAGGTCGTTTGAAGAATGTCTGGTGGGAGGGCTCCTCTCTCCAGGTTGTCTGAAGAAGGTCTGGTGGGAGAGCACCTAAACCAAGGTTGTTTGAGAAAGGTCTGGTGGGAGGGCACTTCTCCCCATGTTTTAAGAATGTCGGGTTGAAGGGCACCTTTCCCCAGGTTGTTTGAAGAAAGTCTGGTGGGAGAGCACCCCACCCCAGGTTGTTTAAGGAAGGTTTCGTGGGAGGGCACCTTACCCCAGGTTGTTTAAAGAAAATCTTGTTGGAGGGCACCTTACCCCAGGATGTTTGAAGAATTTCTGGTTTGAGGGAACCTTACTCTAGGTTGTTTAAGGAAGGTTTGGTGGGAGGGCAACTTACCACAAATTGTTTGATGAAGGTGTGGATTTAGGGTTCTTCTCCCGATTATGTTTGAAGAAGGTTTGATGGGAGGGCACCTCTCCCTAAGATGTTTGAAGGGCTGGTGGGAGGGCACCTTACCCCAGGTTGTTTGAAGAAGGTCTGGTGGGAAGGCACATTGCCCCAGGTTGTTTGAAGAAGGTCTGGTGGGATGGCATCCCCACCCCAGGTTGTTTAAGGAAGGTTTGGTGAGGAGGGCACCTTACCCCAGATTGTTTGAAGAAGGTTTGGATGGAGGGTACCTCTCCCCAGGTTGTTTGAAGAAGGTCTGGTGGGTGGGCAACTTTCCCCAGATTGTTTGAAGATGGTCTGGTGCGAGAGCACCTCAGACCAGGTTGTTTAAGAAAGGTCTGGTCGTAGGTCACCTTACCCAAGGTTGTTTGAAGAAGATCTGGTGGGAGGGCAACTCACTCCAGGTTGTTTAAGGAAGGTCTGGTTGGAGGGCACCTTACCCAAGGTTGCTTGAGGAAGGTCTTTTTGGAGGGCACCTTACCCCAGGTTGTTTGAAGAAGGTCTGGTGGGAGGGCACGTCTCCCCAAGTTGTTTGAAGGTCTGTTGGAAGGGCAGCTTTCCATGGGTTGTTTGAAGAAGGTCTTGTGGGAAGGCACATTACCCCAGGTTCTTTGGAGGTCTGCTGGGAGGGCACCTCTCCCCAGGTTTTTTGAGGAAGGTCTGGATGGAGGGCACCTCTTGTTATGCAGGGTTCTGCATGACATCGTAATGTACATATAATGGAGAAGTGTGCCATGATAGTATGAATGTTATAGTTGTAAAGAATAATTTTATAATTGATAATGTGCATTTGGGGGTACTGTAAAGTACTCTAACTGTAATTATAAAGAAATTCTGTTAATGATTTATTTTCCAAGGATGTTTGGGTATGCGGAGTAAGCGTGGTTTGGGAGAGTCACGTGACGTTAGCATGGTGTGTAGAGGCTGGCATCGGAGATGCTGTGTTAAATACACAGATAAGTTTGTAGTTGTGCACTTATTTTGTTTATCCAACTTAAGCCATAGGCTCTCATATGGCTTACCTGTATGTTCACCCAGGCTCTGACGTGGTCAGGGTGCTGTGGGAGGAGTGAGGAAATAAATGAAGCTGGGAGTGTAGTAGTGTGGGCCTGGCGCTGACGAGCCATAGTGGTTGGTGGCTGGACCTCAAGCCAGCTGTTGTTAGTGTACCTTCATTTGGGCGTTTAGGATTAAGGGTTTTCTGTTATGTTATGTTATGGTGACTAAATAGATATATTTTCCTAATTGGGATTTTTGCCTAACCCTCTGTTACCCAACCCCTTTAAGTACACATACCAGTTTAGCGCTTTCTGTTTTGTCTGGGATAGCCCTGGGTGGCCGGTTTGGGCTAGTATGTGTGTAACTTTTACCTTTGCCCGTAGACCAGGCTCAAGCCCCCAGCTATCCAACATTTGTGCATAACATGGGCGCCTGTCCGGGAGAATTATCAAATTTTATATGGTAATTCAAGTTTGCAACCTGGAAAGTCAATAATCATTCTTTACTGGGTTGGTCAGAGGAAGCATTCACTATAACACTCACGCTAAAATAATAATTTACCTTTGTTTGCAATATTGCTGGTTTTTAGGGTGTTATTATTAATTAATTCCCTGTGAATAATTTACTTTTGTGTGCAACATTGCTGGTTTTTAGGGTGTTATTATTAATTAATACCCTGTGAATAATTTACTTTTC
Source organism: Cherax quadricarinatus (assembly GCF_038502225.1). NCBI lineage: Eukaryota > Metazoa > Arthropoda > Malacostraca > Decapoda > Parastacidae > Cherax > Cherax quadricarinatus. The sequence continues at coordinate 64,332,415 of NC_091295.1, read as the reverse complement.
TGTGCAACATTGCTAGTTTTTAGGGTGTTATTATTAATTAATACCCTGTGAATATTTTACTTTTGTGTGCAACATTGCTGGTTTTTAGGGTGTTGTTATTAACTAATACCCTGTGAATAATTTACCTTTCTGTATAATATTGCTGGTTTTAGGGTGTTATTATTAATTAATACTCTATAAATCATTTACCTTTCTGTTCCATATTGTTGATTTTTAGGGTGTTATTAATACTTGATATTTTGTGCATAATTTACCCTTCCAGGTACAATCTTGCTGATTTTTAGGGGGTTATGCTCACCTAAATTTCTGGGAATAATTTACCTTTGCAGGTGCAGTAGCTCTTATTTTTTTTTCTGCCAGGGTTTTCTTTTTGTGTGCAATCCTGTTTAATTTGAGGGAGTCACATGACAACTCCTTGTAAATATACTACTTCAGTATATGTACCTTGCTGTGTGCTTTATTATTTTATATCAGTATGTTCTGTGGCTGGTAGTAAGATTTGGTGCTATTATTTCCCAAAATGGCTGACACTGGTGAAAATTCTGAGGATGACATGCATTTGGAAGGTGACATTGAATCATATCCCCATGATAGGGACCTGGATAAGGAAGTAGTAATTTTACAAATGAAATTAGCCCTAGTTGCAGAAGAAAAGGAACGGTTAAGGATTGAGCGCACATAGATCCAGGAACAGAGAGCCTTAGAGGAGCTTAGGGCTCAAGAAAGAGCTAAAGAGAGGCAGCTTGCTTCTCACCCAGACACAGACACAAGGGTAGATGTTTTTGCATTTGGATAAAGCCATAAAATTTGTGCCCAAATTCATAGAGAAAGACCCAGACCAGTTTTTTCTGTTATTTGAAAGTACGGCCAAATCCCAAGTTTGGCCGGAAAAGGAATGGGCGACATTAGCAAGAGCCCAATTAGTTGGTAAAGGGTTACAGGCTATTAGTTCTTTAGAAGGATCTGCCTTTTCTGATTATCATAAACTAAAAGAGGTAGTTTTGCTGGCTTATCAAATGTTGCCAGAAAGGTACCGGCAGAAGTTTAGAGGACTAAAGTTTCAGTCAGGGCAGTCTTTGGTGGAATATGGTAAGGAGAAGATGTCACTTCTAAATAGGTGGTGTCGCTCAAAGGGGATGGTAGGCAATTATGAAGGTGTAATTACCTTAATTTTGTTAGAGGATCTTTTGGGAAATGTTCCTTCTGACCTTAAGGCATATCTTGAGGAGAAGGATCTTGATGATTTTAATAATGCTTTAGAGCTGGGTGACAGATTTTTAGCTAACCAAAAATTTGGTAGTAGTTACCACACCCCACATACTAATAATGGTAAGTTTTCTCCTCCCACCAATTGGAATAAGAAATTTCAGAAGTGTAAGTCACCTATCAGCTGTCACAGGTCCAGGACTACAAGGAACAGGTGGGACGCGCCCAGTTCCCCAGAACCAAGGGATCCAACCTAGGTCAAAAGGGCAGGGGGCTTTTAAACCATATTACTGTACTTATTGTCATAAACAGGGCCATCTGCAGCCGTATTGCAAGAAGATGCGTAGAGATCAGGCGCTTGCTAGAGTTTCTCAGGTAGATACACCAGGTACCCACACGGTAGCTAATATTTAAGCACCACCTCCGGGTATATCAGGTAACTCAGCAGGTTTGGACCCTCGGATGAAGGTCTTTACAAGCAAGTCCACCGTGGCCTTACACCAAAATGAAGGTAGGGTAACAGGTGTTATGTCTTTGAGGGACACTGGTAGCACGTACACTTTGCTTCGTAGGGGCATACTGCCAGTGTCGGATGACACATACACTGGGTTGGACGTTTTGCTCAAAGGAATTACAGGATGCCCTGTCAACACTCCAGTGCACAGGTTATGGGTGGAGTCTGCATACCAGTGTGGTTACTTAGCTGTAGGTATCACAGAGGATATACCTTGTGCAGGGGTTGACCTACTCTTAGGCAATAATGTCATGGGTTGTCTTGAAAGTGAAGAACCTCTGGTTTGGAGGGACCCAGCCTCACAGAGTTGGGAGGAAAAAGCTAGGGCTACCTTGCCCGAGTTATTTCCGGTGTGTGCAGTAACCAGGAAAATGTCAAAAGATAAGAGGGCAGTCTCTCTCTGTGACTCATTAGATCCTGGGGATGATTTGGGTTTGGGAAATCTATTCCTAGAGCCTAGCCTGCAGTTGGCTCGGGGTTGTGATGAACCATCCCAGGCAAGACCCTGTTTGAGTGGGGGTCTTGGAGCTGGTATAGGGGGGGCGACTCCTACTCGAGAGCAGGGGCAGGGGTGTGACGACACCCTAAAAGCTATTCGGTCATCTGCTGTTAGCGAGGAAGAGGCCTCTCAACTAACTAAATGTTTCTTTTTTGCAGACGGTATTTTAATGCGAAAGACCTTATCAGATGCGACATCTAATGATGGAGCACGGCAGGCACTCTACCAAGTGGTGGTGCCGGAACCATTTAGGTATCAGGTTTTGTGTTTGGCCCACGATGTTCCCATGGGAGGACATTTAGGTGTTAAAAAGACTATGGGCAAGATTTCTAAACATTTTTACTGGCCCCAGGTATGGGAATCAGTGGGTAAGTATGTAGAATCATGCCCAGTTTGCCAAAGGGTAGGAAAACCTAATCAGGGAATTAAACCTGCCCCTCTTAACCCTATTACAGTCGCCGGAGAGCCTTTTAGCAGGCTGGTGGTGGATTGTGTGGGGCCGCTACCCAGGACCAAGATGGGAAACCAGTACTTACTTACTATTATTTGTTCCTCTACCAGGTTTCCGGAGGCCATTCCACTACATAAGGTTACAACACGCGTGGCCTTGAGAGCACTGGTGAAATTTTTTACGCAGGTCGGGATCCCTAAGGAAATTCAAACAGATCAGGGGTCAAATTTTACATCTAAAAATTTTTGCACGGTTTTGGGGGAGTTTAATATTAAAATGACGACCTCCACTGCCTATCACCCAGAGAGTCAAGGGGTTGTGGAGCGGTTTCACCAGTCTCTCAAAACTATGCTGCGGGCTTATTGTGCCCAGTACCAGAAGGACTGGGATGAGGGTATCCCCCTCCTTTTATTTGCCATGCGGGACAGCACTCAGGATTCATTATGCTATAGTCCCTTCGAACTGATCTATGGTCACCAGGTACGGGGACCACTGATGATTTTGAAGGATTACTGGCTTGGTGAAGATTGTGAGGCTGCCCCCTCGGAGGATTTTCTCGCTTTCAGAGATCGTTTGGCTCGCATGAAGCATCTGGCGGCTGCGAACCTGCACATCAGCCAAACCAAGATGAAGAAACAATTTGACCGCAAGGCAGTGCCTCGTACCTTTGAAGTAGGAGAGGAGGTACTAGCATTGGAGCCGGTGCCTGGTAATGCCTTAAAAGCAAAGTTCAGTGGGCCGTACAAGGTCGTGGAAAAGGTCACAGATCAAAATTACAGAATTCACACACCTGGGCGACGGAAGTCTGAACGGGTGGTACATATAAACAGGCTGAAAAGGTACCACCAAAGAGGTGTGGCGTGTGTCAATATAGTAGGTGACCCAGGGATGGACACTGATGCGCAGGGGGCCACAGATGTACACCTTAGTAACAGGGCATTGTTAAAAGATCCTTCACAATGTATGTTAGGTCTTAGTAAGGAAAGGGTTGCTGAGATGGTTCAGCTTCTCTGGAATTTTGAGGATTTGTTTGGGGATATCCCTCGTGTAAGCAAGCTAAAGCCCCATGATATAGATGTAAGGGAAGCTGAACCAATTCGGCAGGTCCCTTACAGAATGAACCCACAAAAGAGAAAAAGTATGGAGAAGGAGGTGAAATTTTTACTTGACAATGATTTAATAATACCAAGAAGAGCGAGTGGGCATCCCCCTGTCTGATGGTTCCCAAACCAGATGGCACCATGAGGATGTGCACTGACTACCGTAAGGTTAATTTAATAAGTAAGGCTGATTGTTTTCCTCTTCCTAGAATGGATGATGTCATTGATGCAGTGGGGGGAGCTAAATATGTAAGTAAGTTAGACCTGTTGAAGGGTTATTACCAGATACCTTTAACCCCACGTGCCAGTGACATCTCTGCTTTTGTAACGCCGGATGGGCTTTTTCAGTACAAAGTTCTCCCCTTTGGGCTTAGTAATGCACCCTCCTGTTTTCAACGCAGAATGCAGGAGGTTATACGTGGCCTAAAGGGCGTGAGGTGTTATATTGATGACCTGGTTATTTTTAGCGACTGTTGGACAGAGCATGTGAGGCAGCTTAGAGAGCTTTTCTCTAGGCTCGCTGGTGCTCAGCTCACAGTTAATTTGGCAAAGAGTGTTTTTGGACAAGCCCAGGTAACTTTTCTAGGACATGTTATTGGCCAGCGGAAGGTGGCCCAGTGAATGCCAAGGTGGAGGCAATAGACAATTATCCTGTACCAAAGAACCGAAAGGAGGTTATGCATTTTGTGGGCATGGTAACATTTTATAGGAAGTTCTGTCCATATTTGTCAAAGGTGATCTCTCCACTCACTGACCTGAATAGCCTCAAGCGTATATTTTTGTGGGATATGAAGTGTCAGAGGGCATTTGAACATGTAAAAGCTTTGCTTACAAGTGCTCCTGTGCTGGCTATTCCTAATTTCACATTGCCATTTTCTCTACAAGTAGATGCCAGTGATACTGGTGTTGGGGCTGTACTACTGCAAGAAGTAGAGGGACAATTGTTGCCAGTCAGCTACTTTTCGGCAAAACTGCAGCACTATGCCACCATAGAAAAGGAGGCTCTTGCTTTAGTGTTAGCAGTGCAACATTTTGAGGTGTATATATCATCATCAGTTCACCCTATAACTGTGTATAGTGACCATAATCCCTTACGTTTCCTTCACTTAATGAGGAACCACAATCAGAGACTTACGAGGTGGGCCTTGTTTCTCCAACCTCTTAATCTGGTGATTCATTATGTGAAGGGAGCGGAGAATGTGGTTGCTGATGCCTTGTCTCGTGTTTAAAGTGCACAATGTAGTGTATAGATCACTTATCTATTATTGTTTTGCAGTGATTTGCGGTAGACGAGTAGATGGAACCCTGGACCTCCCAAAGGAGAAGGGCAGGTTGAGCTGGAGCTGGAGGTATCAGGATTCCCTAGTGTGTGTGTGTATTTAGGGGGGTAGTCACATCAAAGGCCATGCCTAGGTAAGGTATGCTACGTTTTTTAGGTGTTGGCTGGAATGCCTCGCCTCTGTTTTATGTTGGTATAGGGACTGTTGAACCTAACGTTTTAGTGAATGTGGGGCTGGCGGTGATGCCCTCCACTTTTTGGGTCATGTCTTTTGATCCGAGGTGTTTTGGTTCTCCAGGACTCTTTTTCAATTTTTCCTTTTTGGATCACCACTGGGGTGACTCCAGGGTCCTTGGAATGACATGTAGGTGACGGCCTGGGAGGTCCACCTTTTGGGGGTCTTCAGTGATGACTCCAGGGTTTCACGGCTGCAGTCCCACCAACAAGATTTATGTGCCTATCCACCCGTTGGTTTTGGGGGCCTGATATTTTCCCCTCTCCTGTGCTCTCCTGATTCTCGCAGAGGTGTGTCATGGGGAACCAGTTTTGTTTACTAAAGATTGTTGTGAGATGGGAGTGATAATGTGATGTTGTTTTCTCAGTAGAATTTAACATGTAACATCTGTTTTTCTTTTCTTTGAACTCCTGGAAAATGTACTTACTGTTTAAAAGTTTTTTTGGTGGCACCTACAGTTTGGTCTGCCTTGCAACATACTGAACACTGGTGTTACTTCATAAAACGGCATTCCTGAGGGGCACTTTTGTTCAAAGTTAACTTGCTTGTTTATAAGTTTTCTTGATGTAATTTAGGTAAAATACATCAACGCCAGCGCCTGGCCAGCGCTGTCTTGTAATAGTGCCTTTTCCTAAAACAGCTGTCTAAGAGTGTGACTGTGAGCTCGTTGGGCATAGAACTTGATCACTTTTATGTTCGGCGAGTTTCATATGTCTGCAATCTAGTACCTCAGTTTGTAAATATTGCATATTTGTAGTATCAAAAGACCGTGATTGTATGGTGGTCATTCCCCAGTTATCATTTTGCCCGTTGCCTCAGACCTTAATGTTGGGTTTATTTTCTTTTTTTTTTCTTTTTGCCTAGCAGTGTCTGTAGGGACCCCGCTAGCAGAGTGAGACCTATGGTCTGGGGGGGGGGGGTGTTATGCAGGGTTCTGCATGACATCGTACTGTCCATATAGTGGAGAAGTGTGCCATGATAGTATGAATATTATAGTTGTAAAGAATAATTTTATAATTGATAATGTGCATTTGGGGGTACTGTAAAGTACTCTAACTGTAATTATAAAGAAATTCTGTTAATGATTTATTTTCCAAGGATGTTTGGGTACGCGGAGTAAGCGTGGTTTGGGAGAATCACGTGACGTTAGCATGGTGTGTAGAGGCTGGCGTCGGAGATGCTGTGTATTTAAGATAAGTTTGTAGTTGTGCACTTATTTTGTTTATCCAACTTAAGCCATAGGCTCTCATATGGCTTACCTGTATGTTCACCCATGCTCTGACGGGGTCAGGGCGCTGTGGGAGGAGTGAGGAAATAAATGAAGCTGGGAGTGTAGTAGTGTGGGCCTGGCGCTGACGAGCCATAGTGGTTGGTGGCTGGACCTCAAGTCAGCTGTTGTTAGTGTACCTTCATTTGGGCATTTAGGATTAAGGGTTTTCTGTTATGTTATGTTATGTTATGGTGACTAAATAGATATATTTTCCTAATTGGGATTTTTGCCTAACCCTCTGTTACTCAACCCCTTTAAGTACACATACCAGTTTAGCGCTTTCTGTTTTGTCTTGGATAGCCCTGGGTGGCCGGTTTGGGCTAGTATGTGTGTAACTTTTACATTTGCCCGTAGAACAGGCTCAAGCCCCCAGCTATCCCACATTTCTGCATAACACCTCTCACCAGGTTGTTTAAGGTGTCGTGGGAGGGCACCTTACCCCAGGTTGTTTGAAGAAGGTCTGGTTGTAGGGTACCTCAACCCAGGTTGTTTGAAAAAGTCTGATGGGAAGGCACCTCGCACCAGGCTTTTTGAAGAAGGTCTGGTAGGAGGGCACCTCTCCCCAGGTTGTTTGAGGAAGGTCTGGTGGGAGGGCACCTCTCCCCAGGGTATTCAAAGAAGGTCTGGCAGCAGGGCACCTAACTCCATGTTGTTTGTAGAAGGTCTGGTTGGAAGGGCATATCTCCCCAGGTTGTTTGAAGGCCTTGTGGGAGGGCACCTTTCCCCAGGTTGTTTGAAGAAGGTCTGCTGGGATTGCACCTTACCCCAGGTTGTTTGAAGAAAGTCTGGTGATAGGGCACGTGTCCCCAGTTTGTTTGAAGAAGTTCTCAAGGTAGAGCACCTTACCCCAGGTTGTTTGAAGGTTTGGTGGGAGGGCACCTCTCTCCAGGTTGTTTGAAGAAGGTCTTGTATGAGGGCACCTATCCGCATGTTGTTTGAAGAAGGTCTGGTGGGAGGGTACTTCTCACTAGATTGTTTGAAGAAGGTCTGGTGTTAGGGCACCTTTCCCAAGGTTGTTTTAAGAAGTTGTGGTGGTAGGGCACCTTACCCAACGTAGTTTGACGAAGGTCTGATGGGATTGAACCTTACCCTAGGTTGTTTGAAGGTCTGGTGGGAGGACATTTCTAACAAGGTTGTTTGAAGAAGGTCTAGTGGGAAGGCACCTCTCCCCAGGTTGTTTGAAGGTCTGGTGGGAGGGCAACTTACCTGTGGTTGCTTGAAGAAGGTCTGGTAGGAGGGCACCTTGCCACAGATTGTTTAAGGAAGGTCTGGTGGAAGGGCACCTCTCCCCAAGTTGTTTGAAGGTCTGTTAGGAGGGCACCTCTACCAACGTTGTTTGAAGTAGGTCTGGATGAAGGGCACATCTAACCATGTTGTTTGAAGAAGTTCTGGTAGGAATGCACCTCACCTCTGGTTGTTTAAGGAAGGTCTTGATGAAGTGAAACTTTCCCCAGGTTGTTTAAGGAAGGTCTGGTTGGTGGGCACCTTACCCAAGGTTGTTTGAAGAAGGTCTTGTGGGGGAGCACCTTTCCCCAGATTGTTTAAGGAAGGTGGCACCTTGCCCGTTCTTGTTTGAAGAAGGTTTGGTGTAAGGGCACCTCACCCTACGTTGTTTAAGGAAGGTCTTCTAGGAGGGCACCTTACTCCATGTTGTTTGAAGAAGGTCTGGTAGGAGTGCACCTCACCTCTGGTTGTTTAAAGAAGGTCTTGATGAAGTGAACCTTACCCCAGGTTGTTTAAGGAAGGTCTGGTGGGTGGGCACATTACCCAAGGCTGTTTGAAGAATGTCTAGTGTTCGAGCACCTTTCCCCAGATGGTTTAAGGAAGGTGGCACCTTGCCCCTTGTTCTTTGAAGAAAATCTGGTGGAAGAGCACCTCACCCTACGTTGTTTAAGGAAGGTTTTGTGGGAGGGCTCCTTACCCCATGTCGTTTGAAGAAGGTCTTGTGGGAGGGCACCTTACCCCAGGTTACTTGAAGAAGGTCTGGTGGGAGAGCACCTCACTCCGGGTTGTTTGAGGAAGGTCTGGGTGGACGGCAACCCCACCCCAGGTTGTTTAAGGAAGGTTTGGTGGGAGGGCACCTTTCCCCGGTTTGTTTGAAGAAGGTCTGGTGGGAGGGAACGTCTCCCCAGGTTGTTTAAGGAAGGTTTAGTGGATGAGAACCTTACCGCTTGTTGTTTAAGGCTCTTTATCCCGGGAGTGCTCTTTTTCCCGGGTTGCTTGAAGAAGGACTGGTGGGAGAGCACCTCACCCCAGGTTGTTTAAGAAAGGTCAGGTCGGAGGGCATACCCAACGCCAGGTTGTTAAAGGAAGGTTTGGTTTGGAGGGCACCTTACACCAGTTTGTTTGAAGAAGGTCTGGATGGAGGGCACTTCTCCCCAGGTTGTTTGAAGAAGGTGTGCTGAGAGGGCATCTCTTCCAAAGTTGTTTGAATAAGGTCTGATGGGAGTGCACCTCTCCCCAGGTTGTTTGAAGACAGTCTGGTGGGAGGGCACCTCACCCCAGGTTGTTTAAGAAAGGTGTGGTGGAAGGACACCTTACCCCATCTTGTTTGAAGAAGGTCTGGTGGGAGGGCACCTTACCCAAGGTTGTTTGAAACTCTTGTGGGAGAGCACATCACCATAGGTTGTTTGAAGAAGGTCTGCAGGGAGGGCACCTCACCCCAGGTTGTTTGAAGAAGGTCTGCTGACAGGGAACTTCTCCACAGTTTGTTTGAAGAAGTTCTCGAGGGAGAGGACCTTATCCCAGGTTGTTTGAAGGTCTGGTGGGAAAGCACCTCTCCCAAGGTTGTTTAAAGAAGGTCTATTGGGAGGGCACCTCTTCCCATGTTGTTTAAAGAAGGTCTGGTGGGAAGCTACTTGTCACCAGATTGCTTGAAGAAGGTCTGGTGGGAGAGCACCTCTCCCCAGGATGTTTGAAAGTCTGATTGGAGTGCACCTCACCCCAGGTTGCTTTGAGAAGGTCTGGTGGGAGTGCACCTTATCACACGTTGCTTTAAGAAGGTCTGATGGGTTGGCACCTAGGTTGTTTGAAGGTCTGGCTGGAGGGCACCTTTCCCAAGTTTGTTTCAAGAAGGTCTGGTGGGAGGACATCTCTCCCTAGGTTGTTTGAAGGTATGGTGGGAGTGCAACTTACCCCTGGTTGATTGAGGAAGGTATGGTGGGAGGGCACCTTACCACAGATTGTTTAAAGAAGGTCTGGTGGGAGAGCATATCTCACCTTGTTGTTTCAAGACGGTCTGGTAGGAAGGCAATTCTCTTCAGATTGTTTGAATCTGGTATTGTTTGAGGGGAAATCTCCCAAGGTTCTTTGAAGATGGTCTGGTGGTATTCCACCTTGCGTATGGTTGGTTGAAGAAGATCTGGAAGGAAGGCACATCTCCCCTTGTTGTTTGAAGAAGGTCTGGTAGGAGGGCAATTCTCCTCAGATTGTTTGAATCTGGTATGGTGTGAGGGCACCTATCCCAAGGTTCTTTGAATGCCTGGTGGGAGGGCACCTTACCCCTGGTTGTTTGAAGAAGGTCTGGTGGGAGGGCACCTCTCTCCATGATGTTTGAAGGTCTGTGGGGAGGTAAACTCTCCCCAGGTTTTTTGAACAATGACTGGTGGGAGGGCACCTTTCCCCTGGCGGTTTGAAAGTCTGGTGGGAGAGCACCTCACCCCAGGTTGTATCAGGAAGGGCACCTTACACCAGTTTGTTTGAAGAAGGTCTGGATGGAGGGTACCTCTCCCCAGGATGTACGAAGAAAGTCTGCTGTGAGGGCACCTCTTCCCAGGTTTTTTGAATAAGGTATGGTGGGAGGGCACCTCTCCCCAGGTTGTTTGAAGAAGATCTGGTGGGTGGGCACCTCTCCCCACACTGTTTGAAGGTCTGGTGGGAGTGCACCTTAACCCAGGTTGTTTGAAAAAGGACTGGTGGGAGGACACCTCTCCCAAGGTTGTTTGAAGAATATCTGGTGGGAGGGCTCTGCTCTCCAGGTTGTTTGAAGAAAGTCTGGTGGGAGAGCACCTCATACCAGGTTGTTTAAGGAATGTCTGGTGGGAGGGCACATTACCCAGGTTGTTTGAAAAAGATCTGGTGGGAGGGCAGCTCACTCCAGATTGTTTAAGGAAGGTCTTGATGAAGTTAACCTTACCCCAGGTTGTTTAAGGAAGGTCATGCTGGAGGGCACCTTACCCCAGGTTGTTTAAAGAAGGTCTTGTTGGAGGGCACCTTACCCCAGGATGTTTAAAGAATTTCTGGTGGGAGGGAACCCCACCCTAGGTTGTTTAAGGAAGGTTTGGTGGGAGAGCAACTTACCACAAATTGTTTGATGAAGGTGTGGTTTAAGGGTTCTTCTCCCGATTATGTTTGAAGAAGGTTTGATGGGAGGGCACCTCTCCCCAAAATGTTTGAAGGGCTGGTGGGAGGGCACCTTACCCCGGGTTGTTTGAAGAAGGTCTGGTGGGAAGGCACATTACCCCAGGTTGTTTGAAGAAGGTCTGGTGGGATGGCATCCCCACCCCAGGTTGTTTAAGGAAGGTTTGGTGAGGAGGGCACCTTACCCCAGTTTGTTTGAAGAAGGTTTGAATGGAGGGTACCTCTCTCCAGGCTGTTTGAAGAAGGTCTGTTGAGAGGGCACCTCTTCCCAGGTTGTTTGAATAAGGTCTGGTGGGAGGCAGCTCTCCCCAGGTTGGTTGAAGGTCTAGTGGGAAAGCACCTCTCAACAAGATGTTTGAAGAAGGTCTATTGGGAGGGCACCTCTCCCCATGTTGTTTGAAGAAGGTCTGGTGGGAGGGTACTTCTCACCAGATTGTTTGAAGAAGGTCTGGTGGGAGAGCACCTCTTTCCAGGTTGTTTGAAGGTCTGATGGGAGGGCACCTCTCCCCAGGTTGTTTTGAGAAGGTCTGGTGGGAGGGCACCTTACCACAGGTTGCTTGAAGAAGGTCTGATGGGATGGCACCTTTCCTTAGGTTGTTTGAATGTCTGGTGGAGGGGACCCTCTCCCAAGGTTGTTTCAAGAAAGTCTGGTGGGAGGACACCTCTCCCAATGTTGTTTGAAGGTAGGGAGGGAGGTCAACTTACCCCTGGTTGTTTGAAGAAGATCTTGTGGGAGGGCACGTCTCCCCAGGTTGTTTGAAGAAGGTCCAGTGGAAGGGCATCTCTCACCAGGTTGTTTGAAAGTCTTGTGGGAGGTCACCTCGTTCTAGGTTGTTTGAAGAAGGTCTGGATGAAGGGCACCTCACCCCAGGTTGTTTGAAGATCTGGTGTAAGGGCACCTCTCCCCAGGTTGTTTGAAGAAGGTCTGGTGGGAGGGCACTTCTCCCCACATTGTTTGAAGAAGGTATGGTGGGAGGGCACCTCTCCACATGTTGTTTGAAGAAGATCTTCTGAGAGGGCATATCTCCCGAGGTTGTTTTAAGGAGGTCTGGTGGGAGGGCACCTCTCCACAGGTTGCTTGAGGAAAGTCTGGTGGGTGGGCACCTCACCCTAGATTGTTCGAAGAAGGTCTGGTGGGAGGGCACCTCTCCCCAGCTTGTTTGAAGAAGAACTGGTGGGAGGGTACCTCTCCCCAGGTTGTTTGAATGTCTGGTGGGAGGGCACCTTACCCCGGGTTGTTTGAAGAAGTTCTGGTGGAAAGGCACCTTCCCAAGGTTGCTTGAAGAAGATCTGTTGGGAGGGCACCTCTCTCTAGGTTGTTTGACGAAGGTTTGGTGGGTGGGCGCATAATCCCAGGTTGTTTGAACAAGGTCTGTGGGGAGGACACCTCTCCCCAGGTTGTTTGAAGAAGGTCTGGTGGGAGGGCAACTTTCCTAAGATTATTTAAGGAAGGTCTGGTGGGAGGGCACCTTACCCCAGATTGTTTGAAGAAAGTCTGGTGGGAGAGCACCTGACACCAGGTTGTTTAAAAAAGGTCTGGTGGTAGGACACCTTACCCCAGCTTGCTTGAGGAAGGTCTTTTTGGAGGGAACCTTACCCCAGGTTGTTTGAAGAAGGTCTTGTGGGAGAGCACCCAACTGCTGGTTGCTTACGGAAGGTTTGGTGGGAGGACACCTTACCCCAGGTGGTTTGAGGAAGTTGTGGTTGTATGGTACCTCTCCCGAGGTTGTTTGAAGAAGGTCTGGTGGGAGGGCACATCTCCGCAATTTGTTTGAAGGTCTGGTGGGTGGGAACCTTACCCCGGGTTGTTTTGAAGAAGGTCTGGTGGGAGAACACCTCTCCCTAGGTTGTTTGAAGGTATGGTGGGAGGGCAACTTACCCCTGGTTGTTTGAAGAAGGTCTGGTGGGAGAGCACATCTCCCCTTGTTGTTTGAGGAATATCTGGTAGGAAGGCAATTCTCTTTAGATTGTTTGAATCTGGTATGGTTTGAGGGCAAATCTGCCCAGGTTCTTTGAAGAAGATCTGGTTGGATTGCACCTTGCCCCTGGTTGGTTAAAGAAGGTCTAGTGGGAGGGCACCTCTCACCCCGGTGTTTGAAGAAGGTCTGGTAGGAAGGCACCTCTCCCCAAGATGTTTGAAGGTCTGTGGGGAGGTAACCTCTCCACAGGTTGTTTGAAGTATGTCTGGTGGGAGGGCACCTTTCTCCTGGTTGTTTGAAACACTGGTGGGAGAGCACCTCACCCAAGGTTGTTTTAGGAAGGTCTGGTGGGAGGGCACCTTACCCCTTGTTGTTTGAAGAAGGTCTGGAAGGAGGGCACCTCACCCCAGGTTGTTTAAGGAAGGTTTTGATAAAGGGAAACTTACCCCTGGTTGTTTAAGGAAGGTTTGGTGGGAGGGCACCTTACCCCAACTTGTTTTAAGAAGGTCTTTTTGGAGGGACCTTATGCCAGGTTGTTTGAAGAAGGTCTGGTGGAAGAGCACCTCACACCAGGTGTTTTGAGTAAGGTCTGGGTGGAGGGCAACCCCTCCTCAGGTTGTTTAATTAAGGAAGGTTCGGTGGGAGGGCACCTTACCCCAGTTTGTTTGAAGAAGGTCTGGTTGGAGGGCACCTCTCTCCAGGCTGTTTGAAGAAGGTATGTTGAGAGGGCACCTCTTCCCAGGTTGTTTGAAGGTCTTGTGGGAAAGCACCTCTCCCCAGGTTGTTTGAAGAAGGTCTATTAGAAATGCACCTCTCCCCATGTTGTTTGAAGAAGGTCTGTTGTGAGGGTACTTATCACCAGATTGTTTGAAGAAGGTCTGGTGCTAGAGCACCTCTAAGCAGGTTGTTTGAAGGTCTGATGGGAACACCACTCACTGCAGGTTGTTTTGAGAAGGTCTGGTGGGAGGGCACCTTACCACAGCTTGTTTGAAGAAGGTCTGATGGGATGGCACCTTTCCCTACGTTGTTTGAATGTCTGGTGGGAAGAAATCTCTCCCAAGGTTGTTTCAAGATGGTCTGGAGGGAGGGCACCTCTCCCCATGATGTTTGAAGGTCTGTGGTGAGGTAACCTCTCCCCAGATTGTTTGAAGAATGTCTAGTGGGAGGGCTCCTTTCCCCTGGTGTTTTGAAAGTCTGCTGGGAGAGCACCTCACGCTAGGTTGTTTTAGGAAGGTCTGGTGGGATGGCACCTCATCCCTTCTTGTTTGAAGAAGGCCTGGTAGTAGGGCACCTCATCCCAGGTAGTTTAAGGAAGGTTTTGATGAAGTGAACCTTACCCCTGGTTGGTTAAGGAAGGTCTGGTGGGAGGGAACCTTACCCCAGGTTGTTTGACAAAGGTCTTTGGGGATTGACCTTACCCCAGGTTGTTTGAAGAAGGTCTGGTGGGAGAGCACCTCACCACAGGTTGTTTGAGTAAGGTCTGGTTGGAGGGCAACCCCACCCCAGGTTGTTTATGGAAGGTTTGGTGGAAGGGCACCTTACCCCAGTTTGTTTGAAGAAGGTCTGGATGGAGCATACCTCTCCCCAGGTTGAATGAAGAAGGTCTGCTGGGAGGGCACCTCTTCCCAGGTTGTTTGAATAATGTCTGGTGGGAGGGCACCTCTCCCCAGGTTGTTTGAAGGAGGTCTGGTTGGAGGACACCTCTCCCCACACTGTTTGAAGGTCTGGTGGGAGGGCACCTTACCCCAGGTTGTTTGAAGGTCTGGTGGGAGTGCTCCTTAACACAGGCTGTTTGAAAAAGTACTTGTGGGAGGACACCTTTCCCAAGGTTGTTTGAAGATTATCTGGTGGGAGGGAACCTCTCCACAGGTTGTTTGAAGAAGGTCTGGAGGGAGAGCACCTAAACCAAGGATGTTTGAAAAAGGTCTGGAGGGTGGGCACTTCTCCCCATGTTGTTTGAAGAATGTCTGGTGGGAGGGAACCTTACCCCAAGTTGTTTGAAGAAAGTATGGACGGAGAGCACCTCACCCGAGGTTGTTTAAGGAAGGTCTGGTGGGAGGGCACCTTACCCCAGGTTGTTTGAAAAAAATTTGCATAACATAAGAAAGGAGGAACACTGCAGCAGGCCTGCTGGCCCATACTAGGCAGGTCCTTTACAATTCATCCCACTAACAAAACATTTGCCCAACCCAATTTTCAATGCCACCCAAGAAATAAGCTCTGATGTGAAAGTCCCACTCAAATCCAACCCCTCCCACTCATGTACTTATCCAACCTAGATTTGAAACTACCCAAAGTTCCAGCCTCAATAACCCAACTAGGTAGACTGTTCCACTCATCAACTACCCTATTTCCAAACCAATACTTTCCTATGTCCTTTCTAAATCTAAACTTATCTAATTTAATCCATTACTGCGGGTTCTCTCTTGGAGAGACATCCTCAAGACCTTATTAATATCCCCTTTATTAATACCTATCTTCCACTTATACACTTCGATCAGGTCTCCCCTCATTCTTCGTCTAACAAGTGAATGTAACTTAAGAGTCTTCAATCTTTCTTCATAAGGAAGATTTCTAATGCTATGTATTAATTTAGTCATCCTACACTGAATGTTTTCTAACGAATTTATGTCCATTTGTAATACGGAGACCAGAACTGAGCTGCATAATCTAGGTGAGGCGTTAACCCCATTTATGGACACTCTCTGCTTCCTGTCAGTGAGCCAAGACTCGATCCTCGAGAGCACTTTTCCCCCAATGCAATGAGCTGCCACTTTCTTTAACAGTCTATGGTGCGGA
Source organism: Cherax quadricarinatus (assembly GCF_038502225.1). Lineage (NCBI taxonomy): Eukaryota > Metazoa > Arthropoda > Malacostraca > Decapoda > Parastacidae > Cherax > Cherax quadricarinatus. The sequence continues at coordinate 64,316,784 of NC_091295.1, read as the reverse complement.
ACTCTATCAAAAGCCTTACTAAAATCTAAGTAAATAATATCAAATTCTTTATTGTGGTCAACAGCCTCAAAAGCTTTACTGAAGAAAGTTAATAAATTAGTTAGACAAGACCGGCCTCTTGTGAATCCATGCTGAGTATCATTAATCAAGCTATGCTTATCGAGATGGCTTCTTATAATCTCAGCTATAATTGACTCTAGTAATTTGCCTACAATTGAGGTCAGGCTTATTGGGCGGTAATTTGACGGTAACGACTTGTCCCCTGTTTTAAAAATAGGAGTTACATTAGCCATCTTCCACATATCAGGCACTACACCTGTTTGAAGAGATAAATTAAAAATATTAGTTAATGTTTCACAGAGTTCCATTTTGCATTCCTTAAGAACCCTTGAAAAAACCTCATCAGGACCCGGCGACTTATTTTGCTTCAGTCTGTCTATCTGCTTCACAACCATCTCACTAGTGACTGTGATGTTACATAATTTATCTTCTTCTAGCCCACTGTAAAAATTAATTACTGGAATATTGTTAGTGTCTTTCTGTGTAAAAACTGAGAGAAAATAATTATTTAAAATCAAGCACATTTTATTCTCTTTGTCAGTAAGGTGCCCATAGTTATTTTTAAGGGGACCTATCTTATCTCTAACTTTTGTTCTATAGACCTGGAAAAAACTTTTTGGGTTAGTTTTAGAATCCCTAGCAACTTTAATTTCATAGTCCCTTTTAGCTTTTCTTATCCCCTTTTTAATGTCCCTCCTAATGTCAATATACTGATTCTTAAGATGACCATCACCTCTTTTGATACGCCTATAAATTCCTTTCTTATGCCCTAGTAGATATTTGAGCCTATTATTCATCCATTTTGGGCCATTTCTATTTTATCTAATTTCTTTATATGGGATAAACGCTCTTTGAGCAGCATGTATAGTGTTCAGAAAACTGTCATATTGATAGCTCTCTTCGTTACCCCAGTCAACAGATGATAAGTGTTCTGTAAGCCCATCGTAATCTGCTAAGCGAAAATCTGGGACTGTTACTGAGTTATCGCTACTATCGTACTTCCATTCAATGCTAAATGTAATTGATTTGTGGTCGCTAGCACCCAGTTCCTCTGAAATTTCTAAATTATTAACAAGGGATTCATTGTTTGCCATAACTAAGTCAAGCAGGTTATTTCCCCTTGTAGGTTCTGTCACAAACAATCCTGAAATACTTCTAAGAAGTCGTATGATTCTAAATTCCCAGTCAAGAAATTCCAATCAACATGACTAAAGTTAAAGTCTCCTAGAATTACTACACTATCTTGCCTTGTGGCCTTAACAATTTCCTCCCATAGTAGTTTCCCTTGGTCCCTATCTAAGTTTGGGGGACGGTATATCACTCCTAAAATCAGTTTTTCATGCCCCTCTGAAAATTTTATCCAAACAGACTCTGTATGTGTTTCTTCAGACTTAATACCCGTTTTTATGCAACAGTTCAAGCGATCTCGAACATACAATGGAGGGAGGGCAGCTCACTCCAGGTTGTTTAAGGAAGGTCTTGATGAAGCTAACCTTACCCCAGGTTGTTTAAGGAAGGACAGGTTGGAGGAAACCTTACCCCAGGTTGTTTTAAGAAGGTCTTGTTGGAGGGCACCTTACCCCAGGATGTTTGAAGAAGGTCTGTTGGGAGGGCACCCTAAACCAGTTTGTTTAAGGAAGGTTTGGTGTGAGGGCAACTTACCCCAGGTTGTTTGATGAAGGTGTGGTTGTAGGGTTCCTCTCCTGATTATTTTTGAAGAAGGTCTGACGGGAAGGCACGTCTCCCCAAGTTGTTTGAAGGTCTGGTGGGAGGGCACCTTACCCCGGGTTGTTTGAAGAAAGTCTGGTGGGAAGGCACATTACCCCAGGTTGTTTAAAGAAGGTCTGGTGGGAGGGCAACCCCACCCCAGGTTGTTTAAGGAAGGTTTGGTGAGAGGGCACCTTACCCCAGGTTGTTTGAAGAGGGTCTGGATGGAGGTTACCTACCTCCAGGCTGTTTGAAGAAGGTCTGTTGAGAGGGCACTTCTTCCCAGGTTGTTTTAATAAGGTCTGGTGGGAGGGCACCTCTCCCCAGGTTGTTTGAAAGTCTGGTGGGAAAGAACCTCTCACCAGGATATTTGAAGAAGGTCTATTAGGAGGGCACCTATCCCCATGTTGTTTGAAGAAGGTCTGGTGGGAGGGTGTTACGCAAAAATGTGGGATAGCTGGGGGCTTGAGCCTGGTCTAAGGGCAAAGGTAAAAGTTACACACATCTCAAGCCCAAACCGGCCACCCCGGGCTATCCCAGTTAAAAACAGAAAGCGCTAAACCAGTATGTGTTACTTCAAGGGGTTGGTTAACAGAGGGTTAGGCAAAAATCCCAATTAGGAAAATATATCTATTTAATCACCATAACATAAAAACCTTAATTCTACACGCCCAAATGAAGGTACACACAGCTGGCTGGAGGTTCAGCCACCATAACACTAGGCTTCGTCAGCGTCAGGCCGTCATGGCACCACAAACCTCATTTCTTACTTCATCACTCATCCCACAGCACCCTGACCATGTCAGTGCCAAGGTTAACGTACAGGTAAGCCATATGAAAGCCTATGGCTTGAATTGGATAAACAAAATGAGTGTATTATTGCAAACTTAACTTAAAATATACAGCATCTCCGACGCCAGCTTCTACCGCCATCCTAACGTCACGTGACCTCCTCCCCCACGCTTACTCTGAGTACCCAAACATCCTTGGAAAATAAATCACTAACTCCATTCTTTATAATTATAGTTAGAGTACTTTACAGTACCTCAAAAAGCACATTATGAATTATAAAATAATTCCTTACAACTACAATATTCATATTATTATGGCACACTTCCCCACTAATATGTACATACGATTTCATGGAGAACCCTGCATAACACCCCCACCCCCAGAAAATAGGTCTCACTCTGCTAGCGGGGTCCCAACGGACACCGCTAGGTCTGACGGGAGGGCACGTCTCCCAAAGTTGTTTGAAGGTCTGGTGGGAGGGCACCTTACCCTGGGTTGTTTGAAGAAAGTCTGGTGGGAAGGCACATTACCCCAGGTTGTTCAGAGAAGGTCTGGTGGGGGGGCAACCCCACCCCAGGTTGTTTGAAGAGGGTCTGGATGGAGGTTACCTACCTCCTGGCTGTTTGAAGAAGGTCTGTTGAGATGGCACCTCTTCCCAGGTTGTTTTAATAAGGTCTGGTGGGAGGGCACCTTTTCCCAGGTTGTTTGAAAGTCTGGTGGGAAAGCACATCTCACCAGGATATTTGAAGAAGGTCTATTGGAAGGGCACCTCACACCATGTTGTTTGAAGAAGGTCTGGTGGGAGGGTACTTCTCACCAGATTGTTTGAAGAAGGTCTGGTGGGAGAGGATCTCTCCCCAGGTTGTTTGAAGGTCTGATGGGAGGGCACCTCACCCCAGGTTGTTTTGAGAAGGTCTGGTGGGAGGGCACCTTACCACAGGTTGTTTGAAGAAGGTTTAATGGGATGGCACCTTTCCCTAGGTTGTTTGAATGTCAGGTGGGAGGGAACCTCTCCCAAGGTTGTTTCAAGAAAGTATGGTGGGAGGACACCTATCCCCATGTTGTTTGAAGGTATGGAGGGAATTCAACTTACCCCTGGTTGTTTGAAGAAGATTTGGTGGGAGGGCACGTCTCCCCAGGTTGTTTGAAGAAGGTCCAGTGGAAGGGTACCTCTCACCAGGTTGTTTGAAAGTCTTGTGGTAGGGCACCTCACCCTAGGTTGTTAGAAGAAGGTCTGGATGAAGGGCACCTCACCCCTGGTTGTTTAAAGAAGGTCAGGTGTAAGGGCACCTCTCCCCAGGTTGTGTGAAGAAGGTCTGGTGGGATGGCACCTCTCCCTACGTTGTTTGAAGAATGTATGGTGGGAGGGCACCTCTCCACAGATTGTTTGAAGAAGATCTTCTGGGAGGGCACATCTCCAGATGTTGTTTTAAGAAGGTCTGGAGGGAGGGCGCCTCTCCACAGGTTTCCTGAAGAAGGTCTGGTGGGAAGGCACCTCACCCCAGATTGTTTAAAGAAGGTCTGGTCGGAGGGCACCCCTCCCCAGCTTGTTTGAAGAAGAACTGGTAGAAGGGTACCTCTCCCCAGGTTGTTTGAATGTCTGGAGGGAGAGCACCTTACCCAGGGATGTTTGTAGAAGGTCTGGTGGGAAGGCACATTACCACAGGTTGTTTGGAGGTCTGGTGGGAGTGCACCTCTACCCAGGTTTTTTGAAGGTCTGGATGGAGGGCACCTCTCACCAGGTTGTTTAAGGTCTGGTGGGAAGGCACCTTACCCCAGGTTGTTTGAAGGTCTGGTGGTAGGGCACCTCAATCCAGGTTGTTTAAAAAAGTCTGGTGGGAGGGCACCTTGCACCAGGTTTTTTGAAAAAGGTCTGGTGGGAGGGTACCTCTCCCCAGGTTGTTTGTAGAATGTCTGGTAGGAGGGCACCTCTCCCCAGGTTGTTTGTATAAGGTCTGGTGGGAAGGGCATATCTCCTCAGGTTCTATGAAGGCCTTGTGGGAGGGCTCCTTTCCCCAGGTTGTTTGAAGAAGGTCTGCTGGGATGGCACCTTACCACAGGTTGTTTGAAGAAGGTCTGGTGATAAGGCACGTGTCTCTAGTTTGTTTGAAGAAGTTCTATAGGTAAAGCACCTTTCCCCAGGTTGTTTGAAGGTCTGGTGGGAGGGCACCTCTTCTCAGGTTGTTTGAAGAAGGTCTGGTATGAGGGCACCTATCCCCATGTTGTTTGAGGAAGGTCTGGTGAGTGGGTACTTCTCACCAGATTGCTTGAAGAAGGTCTGGTGTCATGGCACCTCTCCCCAGGTTGTTTGAAATTCTGATTTGAGGGCATTTCACCCCTGGTTGTTTGAAGAAGGTGTGGTGAGAATGTTCCTTACCCAAGGTAGTTTGACGAAGGTCTGATGGGATTGAACCTTACCCTAGGTTGTTTGAAGGTCTGGTGGGAGGACATTTCTAACAAGGTGGTTTGAAGAAGGTCTGGTGGGAGAGCACTTCTCCCCAGGTTGTTTGAAGGTCTAGTGGGAGGGCAACTTACCTCTGGTTGCTTGAAGAAGGTTTGGTAGGAGGGCACCTTACTACAGATTGTTTAAAGAAGGTCTGGTGGGAGGGTACCTCTCCCCAGGTTGTTTGAAGGTCTGGTAGGAGGGCACCTCTCCCAACATTGTTTGAAGTAGGTCTGGTTGAAAGGCACATCTAACCAGGTTGTTTGAAGTTCTGGAAGGAGTGCACCTCACAACTGGTTGTTAAAGGAAGGTCTTGATGAAGTGAACCTTACTCCAGGTTGTTTAAGGCAGGTCTTTTGGGTGGGCACCTTACCCCAGGTTTTTTGAAGACGGTCTTTTGGGAGAGCACCTTTCCCCAGATTGTTTAAGGAAGGTGTGAAAGGAAGACACCTTACCCCATCTTGTTTGAAGAAGGTCTGGTGGAAGGGCACCTCATGCTACGTTGTTTAAGGAAGGTCTTGCAGAAGGGCAGCTTTCTCCAGGTTGTTTGAAGAAGATCTTGTAGGAGTGAACTTCACCACAGGTTGTTTAAGGAAAGTCATTATGAAGTGAACCTTACCCCAGGTTGTTTAAGGAAGGTCTGGTGGGAGGGCACCTTACCACATGTTGTTTGAACAAGGTCTTGTGGGAGGGCACCTTACCCAAGGTTGCTTGAAGAAGGTCTGGTGGGAGAGCACCTCACCCCGGGTTGTTTGAGGAAGTTCTAGGTGGACGGCAACTCCACCCCAGGTTGTTTAAGGAAGGTTTTGTGGAAGGAAACCTTACCGCTGGTTGTTTAAGGCAGGGCTGTTGGGAGTGCACCTTACCCCAGGTTGTTTGAAGAAGGTCTGGTGGGAGAGCACCTCACCCCAGGTTGTTTAAGAAAGTTCAGGTCGGAGGGCAACCCAACCCCAGGTTGTTAAAGGAAGGTTTGGTTTGTTTGGCACCTCTACCCAGGTTGTTTGAAGGTCTGCTGTGAGGGCACCTCTTCCCAGGTTGTTTGAATAAGGTCTGGTGGGAGTGCACCTCTCACCAGGTTGTTTGAAGATAGTGTGGTGGGAGGGCACCTCACCCCAGGTTGCTTATGGAAGGTGTGGTGGGAGGACACCTTACAAAATCTTGTTTGAAGGTCTGGTGGGAGGGCACCTTACCCCAGGTTGTTTGAAAGTCTGGTGGGAGAGCATCTCACCACAGGTTGTTTGAAGAAGGTCTGGTCGTAGGGCACCTCTCCCTAGGTTGTTTGAAGAAGGTCTAGTGGTAGGACACCTCACCCCAGGTTGTTTTAAGAAGGTCTGCTGATAGGGAACGTCTCCCCAGTTTGTTTGAAGAAGTTCTCGAGGGAGAGCACCTTACCCCAGGTTGTTTGAAGGTCTTGTGGGAAAGCACCTCTCCCCACGTTCTTTGAAGAAGGACTATTGGGAGGGCACCTCTCCCCATGTTGTTTGAAGAAGGTCTAGTGGGAGGGTACATCTCACCAGATTGTTTAAAGAAGGTCTGGTGGGAGAGCACCTCTCCCAAGGTTGTTTGAAGGTCTAATGGGAGGGCACCTCACCCCATGTTGCTTTGAGAAGGTCTGATGGGAGTGCACCTTACCACAAGTTGTTTGAAGAAAGTCTGATAGGATGGCACCTTTCCCTAGGTTGTTTGAAGGTCTTTTGGGAGGGCACTTCTCCCTAGGTTGTTTGAAGGTATGGTGGAAGGGCAACTTACCCATGGTTGTTTGAAGAAGGTATGGTGGGAGGGCACCTTACCCCAGATTGTTTAATGAAGGTCTGGTGGGAGGGCACATCTTCCCTTGTTGTTAGAAGAAGGTCTTGTAGAAGTGCAATTCTCCTCAGATTGTTTGAATCTGTTATGGTTTGAGGGCAAATCTCCACAGGTTCTTTGAAGAAGGTCTGGTGGGAGGGCGTCTTGCCCCTGGTTGGTTGAAGAAGGTCTGGTGGGAGGGCAACTCTCAACAGAGTGTTTGAAGAAGGTCTGATAGGAAGGCACTTCTCACCAGTATGTTTGATGGTCCGTGGGGAGGTAACCTCTCCCCAGCTTGTTTGAAGAATGTCTGTTGGGAGGGCACCTTTCCCCTTGTTGTTTGAAAGACTGGTGGGAGAGCACCTCACTCCAGGTTGTTTTAGGAAGGTCCAGAGAGAGGGTACCTTACCCCTTGTTGTTTGAAGAAGGTCTGGTGAGAGGGCACATTTACCCAGGTTGTTTGAAGAAGGTCTGGTGATAGGGTACCTCTATCCAGGTTGTTTAAGAATATCTGTTGGGAGGGCACCTCTCCCCAGGTTGTTTAAGGAATGTTTTGATTAAGTGAAACTTATTCCTGGTTGTTTAAGGAAGGTTTGGTGGGAGGGCACCTTACCCAATTTTGTTTGAAGAAGGTCTGGATGGAGGGTACCTCTCTCCAGGCTGTTTGAAGAAGGTATGTTGAGAGGGCACCTCTTCCCAGGTTGTTTGAATAAGGTCTGGTGGGAGGGCACCTCTCCAGAGGTTGTTTGAAGGTCTTGTGGGAAAGCACCTCTCCCCAGGTTGATTGAAGAAGGTCTATTAGAAATGCACCTTTCCCCATGTTGTTTGAAGAAGGTCTGTTGTGAGGGTACTTATCACCAGATTGTTTGAAGAAGGTCTGGTGGGAGAGCACCTCTATGCAGGTTGTTTGAAGGTCTGATGGGAACACCACTCACCGGAGGTTGTTTTGAGAAGGTCTGGTGGGAGGGCACCTTACCACAGCTTGTTTGAAGGTCTGATGGGATGGCACCTTTCCCTAGGTTGTTTGAATGTCTGGTGGGAGGGAACCTCTTCCAAGGTTGTTTCATGATGGTCTGGTGGGAGGGCACCTCTCCCCATGATGTTTGAAGGTCTGTGGTGAGGTAACCTCTCCCCAGATTGTTTGAAGAATGTCTAGTGGGAGGGCTCCTTTCCCTGGTGTTTTGAAAGTCTGCTGGGAGAGCACCTCACGCTAGGTTGTTTTAGGAATGTCTGGTGGGAGGGCACCTCATCCCTTCTTGTTTGAAGAAGGCGTGGTAGTAAGGCACCTCATCCCAGGTTGTTTAAGGAAGGTTTTGATTAAGTGAACCTTACCCCTGGTTGGTTAAGGAAGGTCTGGTGGGAGTGAACCTTACCCAAGGTTATTTGACAAAGGTCTTTCGGGATTGACCTTACCCCAGGTTGTTTTAAGAAGGTCTGGTGGGAGAGCACCTCACCACAGGTTGTTTGAGTAAGGTCTGGTTGGAGGGTAACCCCACCCCAGGTTGTTTATGGAAGATGATGATAAATTAGACACATGTGCAACTCTTGGGTATCTTTATTGAGGAAACGTTTCGCCACACAGTGGCTTCATCAGTCCATACATAGGAGAAACTTGAAGAACAGGAGGAGAATGAGGTAATCAGTCCCTCAACCTTGTCGGTTCTCTGAACCATTCATCTGTTTATGGAAGGTTTGGTGGAAGGGCACCTTACCCCAGTTTGTTTGAAGAAGGTCTGGATGGAGGGTACCTCTCCCAAGGTTGATTGAAGAAGGTCTGCTGGGAGGGCACCTCTTCCCAGGTTGTTTGAATAATGTCTGGTTGGAGGGCACCTCTCCCCAGGTTGTTTGAAGAAGGTCTGGTTGGAGCGCACCTCTCCCCACACTGTTTGAAGGTCTGGTGGGAGGGCACCTAACCCCAGGTTAGTTGTTCTTGTGGGAGGACACCTTTCCCAAGGTTGTTTGAAGAATGTCTGGTGGGAGGGAACCTCTCCTCAGGTTGTTTGAAGAAGGTCTGGAGGGAGAGCACCTAAACCAAGGTTGTTTGAAAAAGGCCTGGAGGGAGGGCACTTCTCCCCATGTTGTTTCAATAATGTCTGGTGGGAGGGCACCTTACCGCAAGTTGTTTGAAGAAAGTATGAATGGAGAGCACATCACCCCAGGTTGTTTAAGGAAGGTCTGGTAAGAGGGCACCTTACCCCAGGTTGTTTGAAAAAAATTTGGTGGGAGGGCAGCTCACTCCAGGTTGTTTAAGGAAGGTCTTGATGAAGCTAACCTTACCCCAGGTTGTTTAAGGAAGGACAGGTTGGAGGAAACCTTACCCGAGGTTGTTTTAAGAAGGTCTTGTTGGAGGGCACCTTACCCCAGGATGTTTGAAAGTCTGTTGGGAGGGCACCCTAAACCAGTTTGTTTAAGGAAGGTTTGGTGTGTGGGCAACTTACCCCACGTTGTTTGATGAAGGTGTGGTTGTAGGGTTCCTCTCCTGATTATTTTTGAAGAAGGTCTGACGAGAAGGCACGTCTCCCCAAGTTGTTTGAAGGTCTGGTGGGAGGGCACATTATCCCGGGTTGTTTGAAGAAGGTCTGGTGGGAAGGCACATTACCCCAGGTTGTTTAAAGAAGGTCTGGTGGGAGGGCAACCCCACCCCAGGTTGTTTAAGGAAGGTTTGGTGAGAGGGCACCTTACCCCAGGTTGTTTGAAGAGGGTCTGGATGGAGGATACCTACCTCCAGGCTGTTTGAAGAAGGTCTGTTGAGAGGGCACCTCTTCCCAGGTTGTTTTAATAAGTTCTGGTTGGAGGGCACCTCTCCCCATGTTGTTTGAAGAAGGTCTGGTGGGAGGGTACTTCTCACCAGATTGTTTGAAGAAGGTCTGGTGGGAGAGCACCTCTCCCCAGGTTGTTTGAAGGTCTGATGGGAGGGCACCTCACACCAGGTTGTTTTGAGAAGGTCTGGTGGGAGGGCACCTTACCACAGGTTGTTTGAAGAAGGTCTAATGGGATGGCTTCTTTCCCTAGGTTGTTTGAATGTCAGGTGGGAGGGAACCTCTCCCAAGGTTGTTTCAAGAAAGTATGGTGGGAGGACACCTATGCCCATGTTGTTTGAAGGTAGGGAGGGAGGTCAACTTACCCCTGGTTGTTTGAAGAAGATTTGGTGGGAGGGCACGTCTCTCCAGGTTGTTTGAAGAAGGTCCAGTGGAAGGGCACCTCTCACCAGGTTGTTTGAAAGTCTTGTGGTAGGGGACCTCACCCTAGGTTGTTAGAAGAAGGTCTGGATTAAGGGCACCTCACCCCAGGTTGTTTGAAGAAGGTCTGGTGTAAGGGCACCTCTCCCCAGGTTGTATGAAGAAGGTCTGGTGGGATGGCACCTCTCCCCACGTTGTTTGAAAAATGTATGGTGGGAGGGCACCTCTCCACAGGTTGTTTGAAGATCTTCTGGGAGGGCACATCTCCAGAGGTTGTTTTAAGAAGGTCTGGTGGGAGGGCGCCTCTCCACAGGTTTCCTGAAGAAGGTCTGGTGGGAAGGCACCTCACCCCAGATTGTTTAAAGAAGGTCTGGTCGGAGGGCACCTCTCCCCAGCTTGTTTGAAGAAGAACTGGTGGAATGGTACCTCTGCCCAGGTTGTTTGAATGTCTGGAGGGAGGGCACCTTACCCAGGGTTGTTTGAAGAAGGTCTGGTGGGAAGGCACATTACCCCAGGTTGTTTGGAGGTCTGGTGGGAGTGCACCTCTACCCAGGTTTTTTGAAGAAGGTCTGGATGGAGGGCACCTCTCACCAGGTTGTTTAAGGTCTGGTGGGAAGGCACCTTACCCCAGGTTGTTTGAAGGTCTGGTGGTAGGGCACCTCAATCCAGGTTGTTTAAAAAAGTCTGGTGGGAGGGCACGTAGCACCAGGTTTTTTGAAAAAGGTCTGGTGGGAGGGTACCTCTCCCCAGGTTGTTTGTAGAATGTCTGGTAGGAGGGCACCTCTCCCCAGGTTGTTTGAGGAAGGTCTAGTGGGAGGGCACCTAACTCCAGGTTGTTTGTATAAGGTCTGGTGGGAAGGGCATATCTCCCCAGGTTCTATGAAGGCCTTGTGGGAGGGCTCCTTTCCCCAGGTTGTTTGAAGAAGGTCTGCTGGGATGGCACCTTACCACAGGTTGTTTGAGGAAGGTTTGGTGATAAGGCACGTGTCTCTAGTTTGTTTGAAGAAGTTCTCTAGGTAAAGCACCTTTCCCCAGGTTGTTTGAAGGTCTGGTGGGAGGGCACCTCTTCTCAGGTTGTTTGAAGAAGGTCTGGTATGAGGGCACCTATCCCCATGTTGTTTGAGGAAGGTCTGGTGGGAGGGTACTTCTGAGCAGATTGCTTGAAGAAGGTCTGGTGTCATGGCACCTCTCCCCAGGTTGTTTGAAATTCTGGTTTGAGGGCATTTCACCCCTGGTTGTTTGAAGAAGGTGTGGTGAGAATGCTCCTTACCCAAGGTAGTTTGACGAAGGTCTGATGGGATTGAACCTTACCCTAGGTTGTTTGAAGGTCTGTTGGGAGGACATTTCTAACAAGGTGGTTTGAAGAATGTCTGGTGGGAGGGCACTTCTCCCCAGGTTGTTTGAAGGTCTGGTGGGAGGGCAACTTACCTCTGGTTGCTTGAAGAAGGTTTGGAAGGAGGGCACCTTACTACAGATTGTTTAAAGAAAGTCTGGTGTAAGGGCACCTCTCCACAGGTTGTTTAAAGGTCTGGTAGGAGGGCACCTCTCCCAACGTTGTTTGAAGTAGGTCTGGTTGAAGGGCACATCTAACCAGGTTGTTTGAAGTTCTGGTAGGAGTGCACCTCTCTACTGGTTGTTAAAGGAAGGTCTTGATGAAGTGAACCTTACTCCAGGTTGTTTAAGGAAGGTCTTTTGGGTGGGCACCTTACCCCAGGTTTTTTGAAGACGGTCTTTTGGGAGAGCACCTTTCCCCAGATTGTTTATGGAAGGTGTGGAAGGAGGACACCTTACCCCATCTTGTTTGAAGAAGGTCTGGTGGAAGGGCACCTCATGCTATGTTGTTTAAGGAAGGTCTTGTAGGAGGGCAGCTTTCTCCAGGTTGTTTGAAGAAGATCTGGTAGGAGTGAACTTCACCACAGGTTGTTTAAGGAAAGTCATAATGAAGTGAACCTTACCCCAGGTTGTTTGAAGAAGGTCTTGTGGGAGGGCACCTTACCCCAGGTTGCTTGAAGAAGGTCTTGTGGGAGAGCACCTCACCCCGGTTTGTTTGAGGAAGTTCTAGGTGGATGGCAACCCCATCCCAGGTTGTTTAAGGAAGGTTTTCTTGGAAGGCACCTTTCCCCAGGTTGTTTGAAGAAGGACTGGTGGGAGGGAACCTCACCCCAGGTTGTTTAAGGAAGGTTTTGAGGAAGGGAACCTTACCGCTGGTTGTTTAAGGCAGGGCTGTTGGGAGTGCACCTTTCCCCAGGTTGTTTGAAGAAGGTCTGGTGGGAGAGCACCTCACCCCAGGTTGTTTAAGAAAGTTCAGGTCGGAGGGCAACCCAACCCCAGGTTGTTAAAGGAAGGTTTGGTTTGTTTGGCACCTCTACCCAGGTTGTTTGAAGGTCTGCTGTGAGGGCACCTCTTCCCAGGTTGTTTGAATATAGTCTGGTGGGAGGGCACCTCACCCCATGTTGCTTAAGGAAGGTGTGGAGGGAGGACACCTTACAAAATCTTGTTTGAAGGTCTGGTGGGAGGGCACCTTACCCCAGGTTGTTTGAAAGTCTGGTGGGAGAGCATCTCTCCACAGGTTGTTTGAAGAAGGTCTGGTCGCAGAGCACCTCTCCCTAGGTTGTTTGAAGAAGGTCTAGTTGAAGGACACCTCACCCCAGGTTGTTTTAAGAAGGTCTGCTGATAGGGAACGTCTCCCCAATTTGTTTGAAGAAGTTCTCGAGGGAGAGCACCTTACCCCAGGTTGTTTGAAGGTCTTGTGGGAAAGCACCTATCCCCAGGTTCTTTGAAGAAGGACTATTGGGAGGGCTCCTCTCCCCATGTTGTTTGAAGAAGGTCTAGTGGGAGGGTACATCTCACCAGATTGTTTAAAGAAGGTCTGGTGGAAGAGCACCTCTCCCCAGGTTGTTTGAAGGTCTAATGGGAGGGCACCTCACCCCATGTTGCCTTGAGAAGGTCTGATGGGAGTGCACCTTACCACAAGTTGTTTGAAGAAGGTACTGATAGGATGGCACCTTTCCCTAGGTTGTTTGAAGGTCTTTTGGAAGGGCACCTCTCCCTAGTTTGTTTGAGGGTATGGTGGAAGGGCAACTTATTCCTGGTTGTTTGAAGAAGGTATGGTGGGAGGGCACCTCACCACAGATTGTTTAATGAAGGTCTGGTGGGAGGGCACATCTTCCCTTGTTGTTAGAAGAAGGTCTTGTAGAAGTGCAATTCTCCTCAGATTGTTTGAATCTGTTATGGTTTGAGGGCAAATCTCCACAGGTTCTTTGAAGAAGGTCTGGTGGGAGTGCACCTTGCCCCTGGTTGGTTGAAGAAGGTCTGGTGGGAGGGCAACTCTCAACACAGTGTTTGAAGAAGGTCTGATAGGAAGGAACTTCTCACCAGTATGTTTGATGGTCTGTGGGGAGGTAACCTCTCCCCAGCTTGTTTGAAGAATGTCTGTTGGGAGGGCACCTTTCCCCTGGTTGTTTGAAAGACTGGTGGGAGAGCACCTCACTCCAGGTTGTTTTAGGAAGGTCTGGAGGGAGGGTACCTTACCCCGTGTTGTTTAAGAAGGTCTGGTGAGAGGGCACATTTACCCAGGTTGTTTGAAGAAGGTCTGGTGATAGGGTATCTCTATCCAGGTTGTTTAAGAATGTCTGTTGGGAGGGCACCTCTCCCCAGGTTGTTTAAGGAAGGTTTTGATGAAGTGAAACTTATTCCTGGTTGTTTAAGGAAGGTCTGGTGGGAGGGCACCTTACCCCTGGTTGTTTGAAAAAAGTCTTTTGGGAGGGACCTTACACCAGGTTGCTTGAAGAAGGTCTGGTTGAAGAGCACCTCACTCCAGGTGTTTTGAGTAAGGTCTGGGTGGAAGGCAACCCCACCGCAGGTTGTTTAAGAAAGGTTTGGTGGGAGGGCACCTTACCCCAGTTTGTTTGAAGAAGGTTTGGATGGAGAGTACCTCTCTCCAGGCTGTTTGAAGAAGGTCTGTTGAGAGGGCACCTCTTCCCAGGTTGTTTGAATAAGGTCTGATGGGAGGGTACCTCTTCCCAGGTTGTTTTAAGGTCTGGTGGGAAAGAACCTCTCCCCAGGTTGTTTGAAGAAGGTCTATTGGGAGGGCACCTCTCCCCATGTTGTTTGAAGAAGGTCCGGTGGGAGGGTACTTCTCACCAGATTGCTTGAAGAAGGTCCGGTGGGAGAGCACCTCTCCGCAGGTTGTTTGAAGGTCTGATGGGAGGGCACCTCACCCTAGGTTGTTTTGAGAAGGTCTGGTGGGAGGGCACCTTACCATAGGTTGTTTGAAGAAGATCTGATGGGATGGCACCTTTCCCTAGGTTGTTTGAATATCTCGTGGGAGGGAACCTCTCCCAAGGTTGTTTCAAGAAGGTCTGGTGGGAGGACACCTCTCCCAAGGTTGTTTGAAGGTATGGAGGGAGGTCAACTTACCCCTGGTTGTTTGAGGAAGGTATGGTGGGAGGGCACCTTACCACAGATTGCTTAAAGAAGGTCTGGTGGGAGGGCACATCTCCCCTTGTTGTTTGAAGGTCTGGTAGGAAGGCAATTCTCTTCAGATTGTTTGAATCTGGTATAGTGTGAGGGCACCTGTCCCCAGGTTCTTTGAGGAAGGTCTGGTGTTAGGGCACCTTACCCCTGGTTGGTTGATGAAGGTCTGGTGTGAGGGCAATTCTTATCTGGTTCTTTGAAGAAAGTCTGGTGGAAGGGCACTTCTCCCCATGATGTTTGAAGGTCTGTGGAGAGGTAAACTCTCCCGAGGTTGTTGGACGAATGTCTGGTGGGATGGCACCTTTCCCCTGGTGGTTTGAAATTCTGGTGGGAGAGCACCTCACCCAAGGTTGTTTTAGGAAGGTCTGGTGGGAGGACACTTTACCCCTAGTAGTTTGAAGAACGTCTGGTGGTATTGCACCTCACCCCAGGTTGTTTAAGGAAGGTCTTGATGAAGTGAGCCTTACCACAGGAAGGTCTGGTGTGAGAGCACCCGACCACACGTTGTTTAAGGAAGGTTTAGCGGGAGGGCATCTTACCCCAGATTGTTTGAAGAAGTTGTGGTGGTAGGGTACCTGTACCTAGTTTGTTTGAAGAAGGTCTGGTGGGAGGGCACCTCCCCCCAAGTTGTTTGAAGGTCTGGTGGGAGGGCACCTCACCCAAGGTTGTTTGAGGAAGGTCTGGCGGAAGTGCACCTCAACCCAGGTTGAGTGAAAAACTCTGGTGGAAGGGCACGTCGCTCCAGGTTTTTTGAAGAAGGTCTGGTGGGAGGGTACCTCTCCCCAGGTTGTTTGTAGAATATCTGGTAGGAGGGCACCTCTCCCCAGTTTGTTTGAGGAAGGTCTGGTGGGAGGGCACCTCTCCCTAGATTTATTGAAGAAGGTCTAGTTGTAGGACACGTCACCCCAGGTTGTTTCAAGAAGGTCTGGTGGAAAGGCATGTCTCCCCTTGTTCTTTGAAGGCCTGGATGGAGGCCACCTCTCCCCAGGTTGTTTGAAGAAGGTCTGCTGGGATGGCACCTTACCCCAGGTTGTTTGAAGAAGGTCTGGTGACAATGAACGTCTCCCAAGTTTGCTTGAATAAGTTCTCGAGGGAGAGCACCTTTCCCCATGTTGTTTTGAAGGACTGGTGGGAGCGCACCTCTCCACAGGTTGTTTGAAGAAGGTCTGGTGGGAGGGCACCTATCCCCATGTTGTTTGAAGAAGGTCTGGTGGGACGGCACCTCTCCACAGGTTGTTTGAAATTGTGATAGGAGAGCACCTAACCCTTGGTTGTTTTAAAAAATGTGTGGTGGGAGGGCACCTTACGTCAGGTAGTTTGACGAAGGTCTGATCGGATGGAACCTTACCCTAGAATGTTTGAAGGACTGGTGAGACGGCATCTCTCCCAAGGTTATTTGAAGAATTTCTGGTTGGAGGGCACCTCTCCCCAGGTTGTTTGAAGGTCTGTTTGGAGGGAAACTTACCGCTGGTTGTTTGAAGGTCAAGTGGGAAGGCAGCTTACTACAGAATTTTTAAGGAAGGTCTGGTGGGAGGGCACCTTTCCCCAGGTTGTTTGAAGGTCTGGTAGGATGGCACCTCTCCCAAGGTTGTTTGAAGAAGGTCTGGTTGGAGGGCACGTCTCCCAAGGTTCTTTAAAGAAGGTCTGTTGGGAGGGCACCTTACCCAAGGTTGGTTGAAGAAGGTCTGGTGGGAGGGCACCTTTCAATAGGTTGTTTGAAGAAGGTCTGGTGGGAGGGCACCTCACCAAAGGTTGTTTGAAGAAGGTCTGGCCATTGTGCACCTCACCCGAGGTTGTTTGAAAAAGTCTTGTGTGAGGGCAACTCTCCCCAGGTTGTTTGAAGGCCTGGTGGGAGGGCACCTCTCCCCAGGTTGTTTGAAGAAGGTCTGCTGGGATTGCACTATTTCCCTAGGTTGTTTGAAGGTCTGGTGATAGGACACGTCTCCCCAATTTGTTTGAAGAAGTTCTCGATGAACGGCACCTTACCCCACGTTGTTTAAAGGTCTGGTGGGAGGGCACCTATACCAAGGTTGTTTCAAGAAGGCCTGCGAGGAGGGCACTTCTCACTAGATTCCTTGAAGAAGGTTTGATGGGAGGGCTCCTCTCCCAAGGTTGTTTGAAGCTCTGATGTGAGGGCACATTACCCCAGGTTGTTTTATGAAGGTCTGGTTGAAGGGCACCTTACACCATTATGTTTGAAGAAGGTCTGACGGGGTGGCACCTTACCCTAGGTTGTTTGAAGGTCTGGTGGAAGGGCACCTCTCACCAGGTTGTTTGTAGGTATAGGGTAGGGCAAATTACCCCTGGTTGTTTGAAGAAAGTCTGGTGGGAGGGCACCTCTCCCCAGGTTGCTTAAAGAAGGTCTGGTGGGAGGGCAACTCTCACCAGGATGTTTAAAGAAGGTCTTGAGGGAGGGCACCTATCCCAAGGTTCTTTGAAGAATGTCTGGTGGGCGGGCACGTTTCCACAGATTGTTTAGGGAAGGTCTGGTGGGAGCACACTTTACCCAATCTTGGTTGAAGAAGGTCTTTTGGGGGGAGCACCTTACCCCAGGTTGTTCGAAGAAGGTCTGCGGGGAGAGCACCTCACCCCAGGTTGTTTAAGGAAGGTCTGGTGTGAGGGCACCTTACAGCAGGTTGTTTGAGGAAGGGCTGGTGGGAGAGCACCTCATCCCAGGTTGTTTAATAAGGGAGGATTGGTGTAAGGGCACCTTACCCTAGGTTGTTTGAAGAAGGTCTGGTTGGAGGGAACCTCACCCCAGGTTGTTTTTAGAAGGTCAGGTGAGAAGGCACCTCTCACCAGGTTGTTTGATGAATGACTGGTAGGAGGGCACCTATCCACAGGTTCTTTGAAGAAGGTCTGGTGGGAGTGCACCTTTCCCAAGGTTGTTTGAAGAAGGTCTGGTGGGAGGGCATCTTTCCCTAGGTTGTTTGAAGAAGGTCTGGTGAGAGGCCACCTCACCCAAGGGTGTTTGAAGAAGGTCTGGAGGGAGGTCACCTCTCACCAGGTTGTTTGAAGGTTTGGTGAAAAGGCACCTTACCCCAGGTTGTTTGAAGTTCTGGTGGGAGGGCAGCTAACCTCAGGTTGTTTGAAGGTCTGGTTGAACGGCACCTCTCACAAGGTTGTTTGAAGGTTTGGTGGGAGGGTACCTCACCCCAGGTTGTTTGAAGAAGGACTGGTGGGATGGCAGCTCACCCTATGTTGTTTGAAGAGGGTCTGGTGGGAGGGCACCTCTCCCCAGGTTATTTTAAGAAGGTCTGGTAGCAGGGCACCTCACCAATGGTTGTTTGAAGAAGGTCTGTCAGTTTTTCACCTCACATGAGGTTGTTTGAAAAACTCTTGTGTGAGCACAACTCTCCCCAGGTTGTTTGAAGACCTGGTGGGAGGGCACCTCTCCCTATGCTGTGTGAAGAGGGTCTGCTGGGATGGCACAATTCCTTAGGTTGTTTGAAGGTCTGGTGATAGGGCACGTCTCCCCAAATTGTTTGAAGAACTTCTCGAGGGAGAGCACCTTACCCCACGTTGTTTAAAGGTCTGGTGGGAGGGCACCTCTACCCAGGTTATTTGAAGAAGGTCTGGAGGGAGATCACTTCTCACCAGATTGTTCGAAGATGGTTTGGTGGGCGGGCACCTCTCCCAAGGTTGTTTAAAGGTCTGGTGGGAGGGCACATGACCCCAGGTTGTTTTAAGAAGGTCTTGTGGGAGAGTACATTACACCATGATGTTTGAAAAAGGTCTGACAGGGTGGCATCTTACCCTAGGTTGTTTCAAGGTCTGTTGTGAGGGAACCTCTCACAAGGGTGTTTGAAGAAGGTCTGGGAGGAGGGCACCTCTCCCCAAGATGTTTGTAGGTCTCTCCCCAATTTGTTTGGAAGTAGGGTAAATTAACCCCCAGGTGGTTGTTTGAAGAAAGTCTGGTGGGAAGAAGGCAAGGGCTCTCCCCAAGATGTTTGTAGGTCTGGGGTAGGGTAAATTAACCCTGGTTGTTTGAAGAAAGTCTGGTTCGAGGGCACCACTCCCCAGGTTGCTTAAAGAAGGTCTGGTGGGAGGGCAACTCTCACCAGGATGTTTAAAGAAGGTCTGGTGGGAGGGCACCTCTCCCAAGGTTCTTTGAAGAATGTCTGGTGGGAGGGCACCATATCCCAGGTTGGTTGAAGAAATTCTGGTGCGAGGGCACCTTTTACAAGGTTGTTTAAAAAATGTCTGGTAGGAGGGCACCTCTCCCCATATTGTTTAAAGAAGGTCTGGTGGGAGCACACCTTACCCCATCTTGTTTGAAGAAGGTCTGGTAGGAGGGCACCTTACACCAGGTTGTTTGAAGCAGGTCTGTGAGGAGGGCACCTCTCTCCAGATTGTTTGAAGAAGGTCTGGTAGGAAGACACCTTTCCACAGATGGTTTAGGGAAGGTCTGGTGGGAGCACACTTCTCCCCATCTTGCTTGAAGAATGTCTGGTGGGAGGGCACCTTACCCCAGGTTGTTTGAAGAAGGTCTGGTGGGAGAGCACCTCGCCTCCGGTTGTTTAAGAAAGGTCTGGTGGGAGGGCAATTTACCCCAGGTTGTTTGAGGAAGGTATAGATGGATGGCATCTCACCCCAGGTTGTTTAAGGAAGGTCTTGATGAAGTTAACCTTACCCCAGGTTGGTTAAGGAAGGTCTGGAAGGAGGGCACCTTTCACCAGGTTGTTTGAGGAAGGTCTGGTTGGAGAGCACCTCACCCCAGGTTGCACAATAAGGGAGGATTGGTGTAAGGGCACCTTACCCTAGGTTGTTTGAAGAAGGTCACGTGAGAGGGCACCTCTCCCCAGGTTGTTTGAAGAATGACTGGTGGGAGGGCACCTTTCCCAAGGTTGTTTGAAGAAGGTCTGGTGGGAGGTCATTTTTCCCTAGGTTGTTTGAAGAAGGTCTTTGTGGAAGCCTAACTCACCCAAGGTTGTTTAAAGGTCTGGTTGGAGGGCACCTCTCACAAGGTTGTTTGAAGGTTTGGTGAAAGGGCACGTTACCCCAGGTTGTTTGAAGAAGGTCCGGTGGGAGGGCACCTCACCTTAGTTTGTTTGAAGGTCTGGGTTGGGCAAATTACCCCTGGTTGTTTGAAGAAAGTCTTGTGGGAGGGCACCTCTCCCCAGGTTGCTTAGAGAAGGTCTGGTGGGAGGGCAACTCTCACCAGGATGTTTAAAGAAGGTCTGGTGGAAGGGCACCTCTCCCAAGGTTCTTTGAAGAATGTCTGGTGGGAGGGCACCTTACCCCAGGTTGGTTGAAGAAATTCTGGTGGGAGGGCACCTTTTACAAGGTTGTTTAAAGAAGGTCTGGTAGGAGGGCACCTCTCCCCAGATTGTTTGAAGAAGGTCTGGTGGGAGCACACCTTACCCCATCATGTTTGAAAAAGGTCTGGTGGGAGGGCACCTTACCTCAGGTTGTTTGAAGCAGGTCTGTGGGGAGGGCACCTCTCTCAAGGTTGTTTGAAGAAGCTCTGGTGGGAAGACACCTTTTCCAGAGATTGTTTAGGGAAGGTCTGGTGGGAGCACACTTTTCCCCATCTTGCTTGAAGAAGGTCTGGTGGGAGGGCAATTTACCCCAGGTTGTTTGAGGAAGGTATGAAGGGATGGCATCTCACCCCTGGTTGTTTAAGGAAGGTCTTGATGAACTTAACCTTACCCCAGGTTGGTTGAGGAAGGTCTGGGGGGAGGGCACTTTTCCCCAGGTTGTTTGAGGAAGGTCTTGAGGGAGATCACCTTACCCCAGGTTCTTTGAATAGGTCTGGTTGGAGAGCACCTCACCCCAGGTTGTATAATAAGGGAGGATTGGTGTAAGGGCACCTTGCCCTAGGTTGTTTGAAGAAGGTCTGGTGGGAGGGAACCTCACCCCAGGTTGTTTGAAGAAGGTCAGGTGAGAGGGCACGTCTCCCCAGGTTGTTTGAAGAATGACCGGTGGGAGGGCACCTTTCCCAAGGTTGTTTGAAGAAGGTCTGGTTGGAGGGCATTTTTCCCAAGGTTGTTTGAAGAAGGTCTGGTGAGAGCCTACCTCACCCAAGGTTGTTTAAAGAAGGTCTGGTTGGAGGGCACCTCTCACCAGGTTGTTTGAAGGTTTGGTGAAAGGGCACGTTACCCCAGGTTGTTTGAGGAAGGTCTGGTGGGAGGGAACCTCACCTCAGGTTGTTTGAAGGTCTGGAGGGACGGCACATCTCACAAGGTTGTTTGAAGGTTTTTGGGAGGGAAGCACACCCCAGGTTGTTTGAAGAAGGTTTTGTGGGAGAGCACCTCTCCCTAGGCTGTTTGAAGAAGGTCTGTTGAGAGGACACATTTACCCAGGTTGTTTGAAGAAGGTGTGGTGATAGGGCACCTCTATCCAGGTTGTTTAAGAATGTCTGGTGGGAGGGCACCTTTCTACAGACTGTTTGAAGAAGGTCTGGTCGTAGGGCACCTTACCCAATGCTGTTTGTAGGAGGTCTGGTGGGAGGGCACCTTACACCAGCTTATTTGAAGAAGGTATTGTCGGAGAGCACCTCACCTCAGGTTGTTTAGTGAAGATCTGGTGGGAGGGCACCATACCCCAGGTTGTTTGAAAAAGTTCTGGAGGGAGGGAACCTCATCCCAGGTTATTTAAGGAAGGTCTTGTGGATTGGAACATTACCCCAGATTTGTAAAGGAAGGGCTGCTGGGAGGACACCTTATCCCAGGTTGTTTGAAGATGGTCTGGTGGGAATGCATCTTACCCCAAGTTGCTTGAAGAAGGTCTAGTGGGAGAGCACGTCACCCCAGGTTATTTAAGGAAGGTCTGATCATAGTTTAACCACACCCCAGGTTGTTTAAGGAAGGTTTGGGGTTGCGGGCACCTTACATAAGGTTGTTTGAAGAATGTTTGGAGGGATTGCACCTCTCACCAGGTTGTTTGAAGAAGGTCTGGTGGAAGGGTAACTCTCTGCAGGATGTTTGATGAAGGTCTGGTGGTTGGGGAACTCTCCCCAGGTTAACTGAAAAAGGTCTGGTGAGAGGGCACCTCACCCCAGGTTATATAAGGAAAACCTGGTTGGGGCGCTTCTCATCAGGTTGTATGAAGAAGGTCTGTTGGGAGAGCACCTTAACACAGGTTGTTTGAAAAAGGTCTGGTGCGAGGGCACATCTCCCCAGGATGTTTAAAGAATGTCTGGTAGGAGCGCACTTCTCCCAAGGTTGTTTGAAGAAGGTTTGATAGTATGGCACCTCTCCATAGTTTGTTTAAAGGTGTGATGGGAGTGCACTTCGCACCAAGCTGTTTGAAGGTCTGGTGGAATAACACTTCTACCCAGGTTGTTTTTAGAAGGTCTGGTGGGTGGTCACCTTACCACAGGTTGTTTGAAGAAGGTCTAGTGGGAGGGCATCTCTCCCCAGGTTGTTTGAAGGTCTGGTGGTAGGGCACTTCTCCCCAGGTTGTTTGAAGAAGGTTGGGTGGTAGGGCACCTCTCCCAAGGTTGTTTGAATGTCTGGTGGAAGGGCTCTTCTCCCCAAGTTGTTTGAAGAAGGTCTTGTGGGAGGGCACCTAATCCCAGGTTGATGAAGAAGGTCTTTTGTGAGGGCACCTATCCCCTGGTTGTTTCAAGATGGCACATCACTCCAGGTTCTTTGAAGGTGTGTTGGGAGGGCAACTCTCCCTAGCTTGCTTGAAGGTCTGGTGGGAGGGCTCCTCACCCCTGGTTGATTGAAGAATGTCTGGTAGGAGGGCACCTCTCCCCAGGTTGTTTGAAGGTCTGGTAGGATGGCACCTCTCCCCAGGTTCTTTAAAGAAGGTCCGTTGGGAGGGCACCTTACCCCAGGTTGGTTGAAGAAGGTCTGGTGGGAGGGCACCTTTCAACAGGTTGTTTGAAGAAGGTCTGGTGGGAGGGCACCTCTCCCCAGGTTATTTGAAGAAGGTCTGGTAGCAGGGCACCTCACCAAAGGATGTTTGAAGAAGGTCTCCTGGGAGGGCACCTCTCCCCAAGTTGTTTGAAGGTCTGGTGGGAGGGCACCTCACCCCAGGTTGTTTGAGGAAGGTCTGGCAGTAGGACACCTCAACACAGGTTGAGGGCACGTCGCCCCAGGTTTTATGAAGAAGGTCTGGTGGGTGGGTACCTCTCCTCAGGTTGTTTGTAGAATGTCTGGTAGGAGGGCATCTCTCACCAGGTTGTTTGAGGAAGGTCTGGTGGGAGGGCACCTCTCCCTAGATTGTTTGAAGAAGGACTAGTTGTAGGACACGTCACCTCAGGTTGTTTGAAGATGGTCTGGTGGTAGGGCACGTCTCCACAGGTTATTTGAAGATCTGGCACAGGGCACCTCAATCCAGGTTGTTTGTAGAAAGTCTGGTTGGAAGGCATACTGGTTTTTTGAAGGCCTGGAGGAAGGACACCTCTCCCCAGGTTGTTTGAATAAGGTCTGGTGGGAGGGCACCTCTCCAAAGGTTGTTTGAAGGTCTTGTGGGAAAGCACCTCTCCAACGGTTGTTTGAAGAAGGTCTATTAGAAATGCACCTCTCTCCATGTTGTTTGAAGAAGGTCTGTTGTGAGGGTACTTATCACCAGATTGTTTGAAGAAGGTCTGGTGGGAGAGCACCTCTATGCAGGTTGTTTGAAGGTCTGATGGGAACACCACTCACCGCAGGTTGTTTTGAGAAGGTCTGGTGGGAGGGCACATTTCCCTAGGTTGTTTGAATGTCTGGTGGGAGGGAACCCTCTCCCAAAGTTGTTTCAAGATGGTCTGGTTGGAGGGCACCTCTCCCCATGATGTTTGAAGGTCTGTGGTGAGGTAACCTCTCCCCAGATTGTTTGAAGAATGTCTGGTGGGAGGGCTCCTTTCCCCTGGTGTTTTGAAAGTCTGGTGGGAGAGCACCTCACGCTAAGTTGTTTTAGGAAGGCCTGGTGGGAGGGCACCTCATCCCTTCTTGTTTGAGGAAGGTCTGGTAGTAGGGCACCTCATCCCAGGTTGTTTAAGGAAGGTTTTGAAGAAGTGAACCTTACCCCTGGTTGGTTAAGGAAGGTCTGGTGGGAGGGAACCTTACCCCAGGTTGTTTAACAAAGGTCTTTCGGGATTGACCTTACCCCAGGTTGTTTGAAGAAGGTCTGGTGGGAGAGCACCTCACCACAGGTTGTTTGAGTAAGGTCTGATTGGAGGGCAAATGCACCCCAGGTTGTTTAAGGAAGGTTTGGTCGAAGGGCACCTTACCCCAGTTTGTTTGAAGAAGGTCTGGATGGAGAGTACCTCTACCCAGGTTGAATGAAGAAGGTCTGCTGGGAGGGCACCTCTTCCCAGGTTGTTTGAATAATGTCTGGTGGGAGGGCACCTCTCTCCAGGTTGTTTGAAGAAGGTCTATTTGGAGGGCACCTCTCCCCACGCTGTTTGAAGATCTGGTGGGAGGGCACCTTACCCCAGGTTGTTTGAAGAAGGTCTGGTGGGAGTGCTCCTTAACACAGGTTGTTTGAAAAAGTACTGGTGGGAGGGCACCTCTCCCAAGGTTGTTTGAGGAATATCTGGTGGGAGGGAACCTCTCCTCAGGTTGTTTGAAGAAGGTCTGGAGGGAGAGCACCTAAACCAAGGTTGTTTCAAAAAGGTCTGGAGGGAGGGCACTTCTCCCCATGTTGTTTGAAGAATGTCTGGTGGTAGGGCACCTTACCCCAAGTTGTTTGAAGAAAGTATGGATGGAGAGCACCTCACCCCAGGTTCTTTAAGGAATGTCTGGTGGGAGGGCACCTTACCCCAGGTTGTTTGAAAAAAAATTGGTGGGAGTGCAGCTCACTCCAGGTTGTTTAAGGAAGGTCTTGATGAAGCTAACCTTACCCCAGGTTGTTTAAGGAAGGACAGGTTGGAGGAAACCTTACCCCAGGTTGTTTTAAGAAGGTCTTGTTGGAGGGCACCTTACCCCAGGATGTTTGAAGAAGGTCTAATGGGAGGGCACCCCAAACCAGTTTGTTTAAGGAAGGTTTGGTGTGAGGGCAACTTACCCCAGGTTGTTTGATGAAGGTGTGGTTGTAGGGTTCCTCTCCTGATTATGTTTGAAGAAGGTCTGACGGGAGGGCACGTCTCCCAAAGTTGTTTGAAGGTCTGGTGGGAGGGCACCTTACCCTGGGTTGTTTGAAGAAAGTCTGGTGGGAAGGCACATTACCCCAGGTTGTTCAGAGAAGGTCTGGTGGGAGGGCAACCCCACCCCAGGTTGTTTGAAGAGGGTCTGGATGGAGGTTACCTACCTCCTGGCTGTTTGAAGAAGGTCTGTTGAGATGGCACCTCTTCCCAGGTTGTTTTAATAAGGTCTGGTGGGAGGGCACCTCTCCCCAGGTTGTTTGAAAGTCTGGTGGGAAAGCACGTCTCACCAGGATATTTGAAGAAGGTCTATTGGAAGGGCACCTCTCCCCATGTTGTTTGAAGAAGGTCTGGTGGGAGGGTACTTCTCACCAGATTGTTTGAAGAAGGTCTGGTGGGAGAGCACCTCTCCCCAGGTTGTTTGAAGGTCTGATGGGAGGGCACCTCACCCCAGGTTGTTTTGAGAAGGTCTGGTGGGAGGGCACCTTACCACAGGTTGTTTGAAGAAGGTCTAATGGGATGGCACCTTTCCCTAGGTTGTTTGAATGTCAGGTGGGAGGAAACCTCTCCCAAGGTTGTTTCAAGAAAGTCTGGAGGGAGGACACCTATCCCCATGTTGTTTGAAGGTATGGAGGGAGGTGAACTTACCCCTGGTTGTTTGAAGAAGATTTGGCGGGAGGGCACGTCTCCCCAGGTTGTTTGAAGAAGGTCCAGTGGAAGGGCACCTCTCACCAGGTTGTTTGAAAGTCTTGTGGTAGGGCAGCTCTCCCTAGGTTGTTAAAAGAAGGTCTGGATGAAGGGCACCTCACCCCAGGTTGTTTGAAGAAGATCTGGTGTAAGGGCACCTCTCCCCAGGTTGTGTGAAGAGGGTCTGGTGGGATGGCACCTGTCACCACGTTGTTTGAAGAATGTATGGTGGGAGGGCACCTCTCCACAGGTTGTTTGAAGAAGATCTTCTAGGAGGGCACATCTCCAGAGGTTGTTTTAAGAAGGTCTGGTGGGAGGGCGCCTCTCCACAGGTTTCCTGAAGAAGGTCTGGTGGGAAGGCACCTCACTCCAGATTGTTTAAAGAAGGTCTGGTCGGAGGGCACCTCTCCCCAGGTTGTTTGAATGTCTGGAGGGAGGGCACCTTACCCAGGGTTGTTTGAGGAAGGTCTGGTGGGAAGGCACATTACCCCAGGTTTTTTGGAGGTCTGGTGGGAGCGCACCTCTACCCAGGTTTTTTGAAGAAGGTCTGGATGGAGGGCACCTCTCCCCAGGTTGTTTGAAGGTCTGTTTGGAGGGAAACTTTCCGCTCGTTGTTTGAAGAAGGTCTGGTGGGAAGGCAACTTACTACAGATTCTTTAAGGAAGGTCTGGTGGGAGGGCACCTTTCCCCAGGTTGTTTAAAGGTCTGGTAGGATGGCAACTCTCCCAAGGTTGTTTGAAGAAGGTCTGGTTGGAGGGCACGTCTCCCAAGGTTCTTTAAAGAAGGTCTGTTGGGAAGGCACCTTAACCAAGGTAGGTTGAAGAAGGTTTGGTGGGAGGGCACCTTTCAATAGGATGTTTGAAGAAGGTCTGGTGGGAGGGCATCTCACGAAAGGTTGTTTGAAGAAGGTCTGGCCATTGTTCACCTCACCCGAGGTTGTTTGAAAAAGTCTTGTGTGAGGGCAACTCTCCCCAGGTTGTTTGAAGGCCTGGTGGGAGGGCACCTCTCCCCAGGTTGTTTGAAGAAGGTCTGCTGGGATGGCACTATTTCCCTAGGTTGTTTGAAGGTCTGGTGATAGGGCACGTCTCCCCAATTTGTTTGAAGAAGTTCTCGATGAACGGCACCTTACCCCACGTTGTTTAAAGGTCTGGTGGGAGGGCACCTATACCAAGGTTGTTTCAAGAAGGCCTGCAGGGAGGGCACTTCTCACTAGATTGCTTGAAGAAGGTTTGATAGGAGGGCTCCTCTCCCAAGGTTGTTTGAAGCTCTGATGTGATGGCACATTACCCGAGGTTGTTTTAAGAAGGTCTGGTTGAAGGGCACCTTACACCATTATGTTTGAAGAAGGTCTGACAGGGTGGCACCTTACCCTAGGCTGTTTGAAGGTCTGGTGGAAGGGCACCTCACACCAGGTTGTTTGTAGGTATAGGGTAGGGCAAATTACCCCTGGTTGTTTGAAGAAAGTCTGGTGGGAGGGCACCTCTCCCCAGGTTGCTTAAAGAAGGTCTGGTGGGAGGGCAACTCTCACCAGGATGTTTAAAGAAGGTCTTGAGGGAGGGCACCTATCCCAAGGTTCTTTGAAGAATGTCTGGTGGGAGGGCACGTTTCCACAGATTGTTTAGGGAAGGTCTGGTGGGAGCACACTTTACCCAATCTTGGTTGAAGAAGGTCTTTTGGGAGGGCATCTTACCCCAGGTTGTTTGAAGCAGGTTTGTGGGGAGGGCACCTCTCCACAGGTTGTTTGAAGAAGGTCTGGTGGAAGGGCACGTTTCCACAGATTGTTTAGGGAAGGTCTGGTGGGAGCACACTTTACCCCATCTTGCTTGAAGAATGTCTTGTGGGAGGGCACCTTACCCCAGGTTGTTCGAAGAAGGTCTGGTGGGAGAGCACCTCACCCCAGGTTGTTTAAGGAAGGTCTGGTGTGAGGGCACCTTACAGCAGGTTGTTTGAGGAAGGGCTGGTGGGAGAGCACCTCATCCCAGGTTGTTTAATAAGGGAGGATTGGTGTAAGGGCACCTTACCCTAGGTTGTTTGAAGAAGGTCTGGTTGGAGGGAACCTCACCCCAGGTTGTTTTTAGAAGGTCAGGTGAGAAGGCACCTCTCACCAGGTTGTTTGATGAATGACGTGTAGGAGGGCACCTATCCACAGGTTCTTTGAAGAAGGTCTGGTGGGAGTTCACCTTTTCCAAGGATGTTTGAAGAAGGTCTGGTGGGAGGGCATCTTTCCCTAGGTTGTTTGAAGAAGGTCTGGTGAGAGGCCACCTCACCCAAGGTTGTTTGAAGAAGGTCTGGAGGGAGGACACCTATCCCCATGTTGTTTGAAGGTATGGAGGGAGGTCAACTTACCCCTGGTTGTTTGAAGAAGATTTGGCGGGAGGGCACGTCTCCCCAGGTTGTTTGAAGAAGGTCCAGTGGAAGGGCACCTCTCACCAGGTTGTTTGAAAGTCTTGTGGTAGGGCAGCTCTCCCTAGGTTGTTAGAAGAAGGTCTGGATGAAGGGCACCTCACCCCAGGTTGTTTGAAGAAGGTCTGGTGTAAGGGCACCTCTGCCCAGGTTGTGTGAAGAGGGTCTGGTGGGATGGCACCTGTCACCACGTTGTTTGAAGAATGTATGGTGGGAGGGCACCTCTCCACAGTTTGTTTGAAGAAGATCTTCTAGGAGGGCACATCTCCAGAGGTTGTTTTAAGAAGGTCTGGTGGGAGGGTGCCTCTCCACAGGTTTCCTGAAGAAGGTCTGGTGGGAAGGCACCTCACCCCAGATTGTTTAAAGAAGGTCTGGTCGGAGGGCACCTCTCCCCAGGTTGTTTGAATGTCTGGAGGGAGGGCACCTTACCCAGGGTTGTTTGAGGAAGGTCTGGTGGGAAGGCACATTACCCCGGGTTGTTTGGAGGTCTGGTGGGAGTGCACCTCTACCCAGGTTTATTGAAGAAGGTCTGGATGGAGGGCACCTCTTACCAGGTTGTTTAATGTCTGGTGGGAAGGCACCTTACCCCAGGTTGTTTGAAGGTCTGGTGGTAGGGCACCTCAATCCAGGTTGTTTAAAAAAGTCTGGTGGGAGGGCACCTAGCACCAGGTTTTTTGAAAAAGGTCTGGTGGGAGGGTACCTCTCCCCAGGTTGTTTGTAGAATGTCTGGTAGGAGGGCACCTCTCCCCAGGTTGTTTGAGGAAGGTCTAGTGGGAGGGCACCTAACTCCAGGTTGTTTGTATAAGGTCTGGTGGGAGGGGCATATCTCCCCAGGTTCTATGAAGGCCTTGTAGGAGGGGTCCTTTCCCCAGGTTGTTTGAAGAAGGTCTGCTGGGATGGCACCTTACCACAGGTTGTTTGAAAACGGTCTGGTGATAAGGCACGTGTCTCTAGTTTGTTTGAAGAAGTTCTCTAGGTAAAGCACCTTTCCCCAGGTTGTTTGAAGGACTGGTGGGAGGGCACCTCTTCTCAGGTTGTTTGAAGAAGGTCTGGTATGAGGGCACCTATCCCCATGTTGTTTGAGGAAGGTCTGGTGGGAGGGTACTTCTCACCAGATTGTTTGAAGAAGGTCTGGTGTCATGGCACCTCTCCCCAGGTTGTTTGTAATTCTGATTTGAGGGCATTTCACCCCTGGTTGTTTTAAGAAGGTGTGGTGGGAATGCACCTTACCCAAGGTAGTTTGACGAAGGTCTGATGGGATTGAACCTTACCCCAGATTGTTTGAAGGTCTGGTGGGAGAGCAACTTACCTCTGGTTGCTTGAAGAAGGTTTGGTAGGAGGGCACCTTACTACAGATTGTTTAAGGAAGGTCTAGTGGGAGGGCACCTCTTCCCAGGTTGTTTGAAGGTCTGGTAGGAGCGCACCTCTCCCAACGTTGATTGAAGTAGATCTGGTTGAAGGGCACATCTAATCAGGTTGTTTGAAGTTCTGGTAGGAGTGCACCTCACAATTGGTTGTTTAAGGAAGGTCTTGATGAAGTGAACCTTATGCCAGGTTGTTTAAGGAAGGTCTTTTGGGTGGGCACCTTACCCCAGGTTTTTTGAAAATGGTCTTGTGGGAGAGCACCTTTCCCCAGATTGTTTAAGGAAGGTGTGGAAGGAGGACACCTTACCCCATCTTGTTTCAAGAAGGTCTGGTGGAAGGGAACCTCACGCTACGTTGTTTAAGGAAGGTCTTGCAGGAGGGCACCTTTCTCCAGGTTGTTTGAAGAAGATCTGGTAGGAGTGAACTTCACCACAGGTTGTTTAAGGAAAGTCATAATGAAGTGAACCTTTCCCCAGGTTGTTTAAGGAAGATCTGGTGGGAGGGCACCTTACCCAATGTTGTTTGAAGAAGGACTTGTGGGAGGGCACCTTACCCCAGGTTTCTTGAAGAAGGTCTGGTGGGAGAGCACCTCACCCCGGGTTGTTTGAGGAAGGTCTGCTTGGACGGCAACCCCACCCCAGGTTGTTTAAGGAAGGTTTGTTTGGAAGGCACCCTTCCCCAGGTTGTTTGAAGAAGGTCTGGAGGGAGGGAACCTTACCCCAGGTTGTTTAAGGAAGGTTTTGTGGAAGGGAACCTTACCGCTGGTTGTTTAAGGCAGGGCTGTTGGGAGTGCACCTTACCCCAGGTTGTTTGAAGAAGGTCTGGTGGGAGAGCACCTCACCCCAGGTTGTTTAAGAAAGTTCAGGTCGGAGGATTGGTTTTATTGGCACCTCCCCAGGTTGTTTGAAGGTCTGCTGTGAGGGCACATCTTCCCAGGTTGTTTGAATAAGGTCTGGTGGGAGTGCACCTCTCACCAGGTTGTTTGAAGATAGTCTGGTGGGAGGGCACCTCACCCAAGGTTGCTTAAGGAAGGTGTGGTGGAAGGACACCTTACCAAATCTTGTTTGAAGGTCTCGTGGGAGGGCACCTTACCCCAGGTTGTTTGAAAGTCTGGTGGGAGAGCATCTCACCACAGGTTGTTTGAAGAAGGTCTGGTAGTAGGGCACCTCTTCCTAGGTTGCTTGAAGAAGGTCTAGTGGTAGGACACCTCACCCCAGGTTGCCTTAAGAAGGTCTGCTGATAGGGATCGTCTCCCCAGTTTGTTTGAAGAAGTTCTCGAGGGAGAGCACCTTACCCCAGGTTGTTTGAAGGTCTTTTGGGAAAGCACCTCTCCCCAGGTTCTTTGAAGAAGGACTATTGGGAGGGCACCTCTCCCCATGTTGTTTGAAGAAGGTCTAGTGGAAGGGTACATCTCACCAGATTGTTTAAAGAAGGTCTAGTGGGAGAGCACCTCTCCCCAAGTTGTTTGAAGGTCTGATGGGAGGGCACCTCACCCCATGTTGCTTTGAGAAGGTCTGATGGGAGTGCACCTCACCACAAGTTGTTTGAAGAAGGTCTGATAGGATGGCACCTTTCCCTAGGTTGTTTGAAGGTCTTTTGGGAGGGCACCTCTCCCAAGGTTGTTTGAAGGTATGGTGGAAGAGCAACTTACCCCTGGTTGTTTGAAGAAGGTATGGTGGGAGGGCTCCTTACCACAGATTGTTTAATGAAGGTCTGGTGGGAGGGCACATCTTCCCTTGTTGTTAGAAGAAGGTCTTGTAGAAGTGCAATTCTCCTCAGATTGTTTGAATCTGTTATGGTTTGACGGCAAATCTCCACAGGTTCTTTGAAGAATGTCTGGTGGGATGGCACCTTGCCCCTGGTTGGTTGAAGAAGGTCTGGTGGGAGGGCAACTATCAACACAGTGTTTGAAGAAGGTCTGATAGGAAGGCACTTCTCACCAGTATGTTTGATGGTCTGTGGGGAGGTAACCTCTCCCCAGCTTGTTTGAAGAATGTCTGTTGGGAGGGCACCTTTCCCCTGGTTGTTTGAAAGACTGGTGGGAGAGCACCTCACTCCAGGTTGTTTTAGGAAGGTCTGGAGGGGGGGTACCTTACCCCTTGTTGTTTAAGAAGGTCTGCTGAGAGGGCACATTTACCCAGGTTGTTTGAAGAAGGTCTGGTGATAGGGCACCTCTATCCAGGTTGTTTAAGAATGTCTGTTGGGAGGGCACCTCTCCCCAGGTTGTTTAAGAAAGGTTTTGATGAAGTGAAACTTATTCCTGGTTGTTTAAGGAAGGTCTTTTTTGGAGGGCACCTTACCCCAGGTTGTTTGAAGAAGGTCTTTTGGGAGGGACCTTCCACCAGGTTGTTTGAAGAAGGTCTGGTTGAAGAGCACCTCACTCCAGGTGTTTTGAGTAAGGTCTGGGTGGAAGGCAACCCCACCCCAGGTTGTTTAAGGAAGGTTTGGTGGGAGGGCACCTTACCCCAGTTTGTTTGAAGAAGGTTTGGATGGAGTGTACCTCTCTCCAGGCTGTTTGAAGAAGGTCTGTTGAGAGGTCACCTCTTCCCATGTTGTTTAAAAAAGGTCTGGTGGGAGGGTACTTCTCACCAGATTGCTTGAAGAAGGTCCGGTGGGAGAGCACCTCTCCGCAGGTTGTTCGAAGGTCTGATGGGAGGGCACCTCACCCTTGGTTGTTTTGAGAAGGTTTGGTGGGAGGGCACCTTACCACAGGTTGTTTGAAGAAGATCTGATGGGATGAAACCTTTCCCTAGGTTGTTTGAATATCTCGTGGGAGGGAACCTCTCCCAAGGTTGTTTCAAGAAGGTCTGGTGGGAGGACACCTCTCCCCAGGTTGTTTGAAGGTATGGAGGGAGGTCAACTTACCCCTGGTTGTTTGAGGAAGGTATGGTGGGAGGGCACCCTACCACAGATTGTTTAAGGAAGGTCTGGTGGGAGGGCACATCTCCCCTTGTTGTTTGAAGAAGGTCTCGTAGGAGGGCAATTCTCCTCAGATTGTTTGAATCTGGTATAGTGTGAGGGCACCTGTCCCCAGGTACTTTGAAGAAGGTCTGGTGTTAGGGCATCTTACCCCTGGTTGTTTGAAGAAAGTCTGGTGGGAGGGCACCTCTCCCCACGATGTTTGAAGGTCTGTGGGGAGGTAAACTCTCCCGAGGTTGTTGGACAAATGTCTGGTGGGATGGCACCTTTCCCCTGGTGGTTTGAAAGTCTGGTGGGAGAGCACCTCACCCAAGGTTGTTTTAGGAAGGTCTGGTGGGAGGACACCTTACCCCTAGTAGTTTGAAGAACGTCTGGTGGTATAGCACCTCACCCCAGGTTGTTTGAAAAAGTCTGGTTTATAGGGCACTTCTCACTAGGTTGTTTGTAGAATGTCTGGTATGAGGGCACTTCTCCAAAGGGCGTTTGAGGAAAGTCTGGTGGGTGGGCACCTCTCCATAGGTTGTTTGAAGAAGGTCTGGTAGGAGAGCACCTTCCTCAAGGTTGTTTGAGTAAGGAATGGTGGGAGTGCACCTCTCCACAGGTTGTTTGAGGAATGACAGGTAGGAGGGTACCTCTCCCCAGGTTGTTTGAACTTCTGATGGGAGGGCACCTTTCCTCGGGTTGTTTGAAGAAGTTTTGGTTGAAGGGCACCTATCCCGAGGTTGTTTGAAGAAGATCTGTTGGGAGGGCACCTCTCTCTAGTTTGTTTGAAGAAGGTCTGATGAAAGGGCACCTTTCCCCAGATTGTTTGAAGAAGATCTGGTGGGAGGGCACCTCAGTCAAGGTTGTTTAAGGAAGGTCTCGTGGGAGGGCACCTCACTCCAAGTTGTGTAAGGAAGGTCTTGATGAAGTGAGCCTTACCACAGGTTGTTTAAGGAAGGTCTGGTGTGAAATCACCCGACCACAGGTTGTTTAAGGAAGGTTTGGCGGGAGGGCATCTTACCCCAGATTGTTTGAAGAAGTTGTGGTGGTAGGGTACCTCTACCAAGTTTGTTTGAAGAAGGTCAGGTGGGAGGGCACCTCCCCCAAGTTGTTTGAAGGTCTGGTAGGAGGGCACCTCACCCCAGGTTTTTTGAAGAAGGTCTGGTGGGAGGGTACCTCTCCCCAGGTTGTTTGTAGAATATCTGGTAGGGGGGCACCTCTCCCCAGTTTGTTTGAGGAACGTCTGGTGGGAGGACACCTCTCCCTAGATTGATTGAAGAAGGTCTAGTTGTAGGACACGTCACCCCAGGTTGTTTCAAGGTCTGGTGGAAGGGCACGTCTCCACAGGTTATTTGAAGAAGGTCTGGTAACAGGGCACCTCAATCCAGGTTGTTTGTAGAAAGTCTGGTGGGAAGGCATATCTCCCCTGGTTCTTTGAAGGCATGGTTGGAGGCCACCTCTCCCCAGGTTGTTTGAAGAAGGTCTGCTGGGATGGCACCTTACCCCAGGTTGTTTGAAGAAGGTCTGGTGATAGGGAACGTCTCCCAAGTTTGTTTGAAGAAGTTCTCGAGGGAGAGCACCTTACCACATGTTGTTTTGAAGGACTGGTGTGGTGGGAGAGCACCTCTCCACAGGTTGTTTGAAGAAGGTCTGGTGGGAGGGCACCTACCCCCATGTTGTTTGAAGAAGGTCTGGTGGGACGGCACCTCTCCCCAGGTTGTTTGAAATTCTGAGAGGAGAGCACCTCACCCCTGGTTGTTTTAAGAATGTGTGGTGGGAGGGCACCTTACGTCAGGTAGTTTGACGAAGGTCTGATCGGATGGAACCTTACCCTAGAATGTTTGAAGGTCTGGTGAGACGGCATCTCTCCCAAGGTTATTTGAAGAATTTCTGGTTGGAGAGCACCTCTCCCCAGGTTGTTTGAAGGTCTGTTTGGAGGGAAACTTACACCTGGTTGTTTGAAGAAGGTCTAGTGGGAAGGCAGCTTACTACAGATTGTCTAAGGAAGGTCTGGTGGGAGGGCACCTCTCCCCAGGTTGTTTGAAGGTCTGGTAGGATGGCACCTCTCCCAAGGTTGGTTGAAGAAGGTCTGGTGGGAGGGCACCTTTCAATAGGTTGTTTGACGAAGGTCTGGTGGGAGGGCACCTCACCAAAGGTTGTTTGAAGAAGGTCTGGCCATTGTGCACCTCACCCGAGGTTGTTCGAAAAAGTCTTGTGTGAGGGCAACTCTCCCCAGGTTGAACATTAAAATGGTATAAAATACCGACAGGTTGTTAGGTAAGACACATATGCAACAGTTAGGTATCTTTATTTTGAAACGTTTCGCCTACACAGTAGGCTTCTTCAGTCGAGTACAGAAAAGTTGATAGAAGCAGAAGATACTTGAAGACGATGTAATCAGTCCATCACCCTTAAAGTTTTGAGGTGGTCAGTCCCTCAGTCTGGAGAGCATTGTTCCATAGAATGAAACAATATGGAGATGAAGTGACAGGATGGAGCCTATTTATAGCGCCAACAGGTGAGACGTAGGTCACTAGGAGAGGTAAGAACTCAGATGTTGGGAGGTCAGGTCCCTCTCAAATCCAGCCGTTCTCACTAGTAGAGGTTGTAAAAGTTGATTGTAAGTCTGTACCAAGATACCCTTGTGTTGCAGTGTCTGACAGGTTGAACATTAAAATGGTATAAAATACCGACAGGTTGTTAGGTAAGACACATATGCAACAGTTAGGTATCTTTATTTTGAAACGTTTCGCCTACACAGTAGGCTTCTTCAGTCGAGTACAGAAAAGTTGATAGAAGCAGAAGATACTTGAAGACGATGTAATCAGTCCATCACCCTTAAAGTTTTGAGGTGGTCAGTCCCTCAGTCTGGAGAGCATTGTTCCATAGAATGAAACAATATGGAGATGAAGTGACAGGATGGAGCCTATTTATAGCGCCAACAGGTGAGACGTAGGTCACTAGGAGAGGTAAGAACTCAGATGTTGGGAGGTCAGGTCCCTCTCAAATCCAGCCGTTCTCACTAGTAGAGGTTGTAAAAGTTGATTGTAGGTCTGTACCAAGATACCCTTGTGTTGCAGTGTCTGACAGGTTGAACATTAAAATGGTATAAAATACCGACAGGTTGTTAGGTAAGACACATATGCAACAGTTAGGTATCTTTATTTTGAAACGTTTCGCCTACACAGTAGGCTTCTTCAGTCGAGTACAGAAAAGTTGATAGAAGCAGAAGATACTTGAAGACGATGTAATCAGTCCATCACCCTTAAAGTTTTGAGGTGGTCAGTCCCTCAGTCTGGAGAGCATTGTTCCATAGAATGAAACAATATGGAGATGAAGTGACAGGATGGAGCCTATTTATAGCGCCAACAGGTGAGACGTAGGTCACTAGGAGAGGTAAGAACTCAGATGTTGGGAGGTCAGGTCCCTCTCAAATCCAGCCGTTCTCACTAGTAGAGGTTGTAAAAGTTGATTGTAGGTCTGTACCAAGATACCCTTGTGTTGCAGTGTCTGACAGGTTGAACATTAAAATGGTATAAAATACCGACAGGTTGTTAGGTAAGACACATATGCAACAGTTAGGTATCTTTATTTTGAAACGTTTCGCCTACACAGTAGGCTTCTTCAGTCGAGTACAGAAAAGTTGATAGAAGCAGAAGATACTTGAAGACGATGTAATCAGTCCATCACCCTTAAAGTTTTGAGGTGGTCAGTCCCTCAGTCTGGAGAGCATTGTTCCATAGAATGAAACAATATGGAGATGAAGTGACAGGATGGAGCCTATTTATAGCGCCAACAGGTTGGATTTGAGAGGGACCTGACCTCCCAACATCTGAGTTCTTACCTCTCCTAGTGACCTACGTCTCACCTGTTGGCGCTATAAATAGGCTCCATCCTGTCACTTCATCTCCATATTGTTTCATTCTATGGAACAATGCTCTCCAGACTGAGGGACTGACCACCTCAAAACTTTAAGGGTGATGGACTGATTACATCGTCTTCAAGTATCTTCTGCTTCTATCAACTTTTCTGTACTCGACTGAAGAAGCCTACTGTGTAGGCGAAACGTTTCAAAATAAAGATACCTAACTGTTGCATATGTGTCTTACCTAACAACCTGTCGGTATTTTATACCATTTTAATGTTCAACCTGTCAGACACTGCAACACAAGGGTATCTTGGTACAGACCTACAATCAACTTTTACAACCTCTACTAGTGAGAACGGCTGGATTTGAGAGGGACCTGACCTCCCAACATCTGAGTTCTTACCTCTCCTAGTGACCTACGTCTCACCTGTTGGCGCTATAAATAGGCTCCATCCTGTCACTTCATCTCCATATTGTTTCATTCTATGGAACAATGCTCTCCAGACTGAGGGACTGACCACCTCAAAACTTTAAGGGTGATGGACTGATTACATCGTCTTCAAGTATCTTCTGCTTCTATCAACTTTTCTGTACTCGACTGAAGAAGCCTACTGTGTAGGCGAAACGTTTCAAAATAAAGATACCTAACTGTTGCATATGTGTCTTACCTAACAACCTGTCGGTATTTTATACCATTTTAATGTTCAACCTGTCAGACACTGCAACACAAGGGTATCTTGGTACAGACCTACAATCAACTTTTACAACCTCTACTAGTGAGAACGGCTGGATTTGAGAGGGACCTGACCTCCCAACATCTGAGTTCTTACCTCTCCTAGTGACCTACGTCTCACCTGTTGGCGCTATAAATAGGCTCCATCCTGTCACTTCATCTCCATATTGTTTCATTCTATGGAACAATGCTCTCCAGACTGAGGGACTGACCACCTCAAAACTTTAAGGGTGATGGACTGATTACATCGTCTTCAAGTATCTTCTGCTTCTATCAACTTTTCTGTACTCGACTGAAGAAGCCTACTGTGTAGGCGAAACGTTTCAAAATAAAGATACCTAACTGTTGCATATGTGTCTTACCTAATCTCCCCAGGTTGTTTGAAGGCCTGGTGGGAGGGCACCTCTCCCCAGGTTGTTTGAAGAAGGTCTGCTGGGATGGCACCATTCCCTAGGTTGTTTGAAGGTCTGGTGATAGGGCACGTCTCCCCAATTTGTTTGAAGAAGTTGTCGATGAATGACACCTTACCCCACGTTGTTTAACGATCTGGTGGGAGGGCACCTCTAACAACGTTGATTCAAGAAGGCGTGGAGGGATGGCACTTCTCACTAGATTGTTTGAAGAAGTTTTGGTGGGAGGGCACCTCTCTCAACGTTGTTTGAAGCTCTGATGGGAGGGCACATTACCCCAGGATGTTTTAAGAAGGTCTGGTGCGAGGGCACCTTACACCATTATGTTTGAAGAAGGTCTGATGGGGTGGCACCTTACCCTAGGTTGTTTGAAGGTCTGGTGGGAGGGCACCTCTCCCCAGGTTGCTTAAAGAAGGTCTGGTGGGAGGGCAACTCTCACCAGGATGTTTAAAGAAGGTCTTGAGGGAGGGCACCTATCCCAAGGTTCTTTGAAGAATGTCTGGTGGGAGGGCACGTTTCCACAGATTGTTTAGGGAAGGTCTGGTGCGAGCACACTTTACCCCATCTTGCTTGAAGAAGGTCTTGTGGGAGGGCACATTACCCCAGGTTGTTTGAAGCAGGTCTGTGGGGAGAGCACCTCTTCACAGGTTGTTTGAAGAAGGTCTGTTGGTAAGGCACGTTTCCACAGATTGTTTAGGGAAGGTCTGGTGGGAGCACACTTTACCCCCTCTTGCTTGAAGAATGTCTTGTGGGAGGGCACCTTACCCCAGGTTGTTTGAAGAAGGTCTGGTGGGAGAGCACCTCGCCCCAGGTTGTTTAAGGAAGGTCTGGCTTGAGGGCACCTTACCGCAGGTTCTTTGAGGAAGGTCTTCAGGGAGGGCAACTTACCCCAGGTTGTTTCAAGAAGGTGTGGTGGGAGAGCACCTCACCCCAGGTTGTTTAATAAGGGAGGATTGGTGTAAGGGCACCTTACCCTATGTTGTTTGAAGAAGGTCTGGTTGAAGGGAACCTCACCCCAGGTTGTTTGAAGAAGGTCTTGTGGATTGGAACTTTTCCCCAAATTTGTAAAGGAAGGGCTCTTTGGAGGAAAACTTATCCCAGGTTGTTTGAAGATGGTCTGGAGGGAGTGCACCTTACCCCAAGTTGCTTGAAGAAGGTCTAGTTTGAGAGCACGTCACCCCAGGTTGCTTAAGAAAGGTCTGGTCATAGTTCAACCACAACCCAGGTTGTTTAAGGAAGGTTTGGGGGGCGGGCACCTTACATCAGGTTGTTTGAAGAATGTCTGGAGGGATTGCACCTCTCACCAGGTTGTTTGAAGAAGGTCTGGTGGAAGGGCAACTCTCTGCAGGATGTTTGATGAAGGTCTGGTGGTTGGAGAACTCTTCCCATGTTAATTGAAAAAGGTCTGGTGGGAGGGCACCTCACCCCAGGTTATATAACAAAAACCTGGTTGGGGCGCTTCTCCCCAGGTTGTATGAAGAAGGTCTGTTGGGAGAGCACCTTAACACAGGTTGTTTGAAAAAGGTCTGGTGCAAAGGCACATCTCCCCAGGATGTTTAAAGAATGTCTGGAAGGAGCACACCTCTCCCAAGGTTGTTTGAAGAAGGTTTGATAGTATGGCACCTCTCCGTAGTTTGTTTAAAGAAGGTGTGAAGGGAGTGCACTTCGCCCCAAGCTGTTTGAAGGTCTGGTGGGATAACACTTCTACCCAGGTTGTTTTTAGAAGGTCTGGTGGGTGGTCACCTTACCACAGGTTGTTTGAAGAAGGTCTAGTGGAAGGGCATCTCTCCCCAGGTTGTTTGAAGGTCTGGTGGTAGGGCACTTCTCCCCAGGTTGTTTGAAGAAGGTTGGGTGGTAGGGCACCTCTCCCGAGGTTGTTTGAATGTCTGGTGGAAGGGCTCTTCTCCCCAAGTTGTTTGAAGAAGGTCTTGTGGGAGGGCACCTAATCCCAGGTTGATGAAGAAGGTCTTTTGTGAGGGCACCTATCCCCTGGTTGTTTCATGATGGCATATCACCCCAGGTTCTTTGAAGGTGTGTTGGGAGGGCAACTCTCCGTAGCTTGTTTGAAGGTCTGATAGGATGGCACCTCTCCCCAGGTTCTTTAAAGAAGGTCTGTTGGGAGGGCACCTTACCCCAGGTTGGTTGAAGAAGGTCTGGTGGGAGGGCACCTTTTAACAGGTTGTTTGAAGAAGGTGTGGTGGGAGGGCACCTCTCCCCAGGTTATTTGAAGAAGGTCTGGTAGCAGGGCACCTCACCAAAGGTTGTTTGAAGAAGGTCTCCTGGGAGGGCACCTCTCCCCAAGTTGTTTGAAGATCTGGTGGGAGGGCACCTCACCCCAGGTTGTTTGAGGAAGGTCTGGCAGTAGGGCACCTCAGCCCAGGTTGAGTGAAAAACTCTCCTAAGGTTGTTTGTAGAATGTCTGGTAGGGGGGCATCTCTCCCCAGGTTGTTTGAGGAAGGTCTGGTGGGAGGGCACCTCTCCCTAGATTGTTTGAAGAAGGACTAGCTGTAGGACACGTCACCCCAGGTTGTTTGAAGATGGTTTAGTGGTAGGGCACGTCTCCACAGGTTATTGGAAGAAGATCTGGGTGCAGAGCACCTCATTCCAGGTTGTTTGTAGAAAGTCTGGTTGGAACGCATATCTCCACTGGTTCTTTGAAGGCCTGGTGGGAGGCCACCTCTCCCCAGGTTGTTTGAAGAAGGTCTGGTGATAGGGAACGCCTCCCCAGTTTGTTTGAAGTAGTTCTCGTTTGAAGTAGGTTGTTTTAAGGACTGGTGGGAGGGCACCTCTCCACAGGTTGTTTGAAGAAGGTCTGGTGAGAGGGCACCTCTCCGCAGGTTGTTTTAAGAATGTGTGGTGGGAGGGCACCTTACGCCAGGAAGTTTGATAAAGGTCTGATGGGATGGAACCTTACCCTAAAATATTTGAAGGTCTGATAGGACGGCATCTCTCACAAGGTTACTTGAAGAATTTGTGGTGGGAGGGCACCTCTCTCCAGGTTGTTTGAAGGTCTGTTTGGAGGGCAGCTTACCCCTGGTTGTTTGAAGAAGGTCTAGAGGGAAGGCACCTTACCACAGATTGTTTAATGAAGGTCTGGTGTAAGGGCACCTCTCCCCAGGATGTTTGAAGGTCTGGTATGATGGCACTTCTCCCAAGGTTGTTTGAAGGTCTTGTGGGAGGTCACCTCGCCCCAGGTTCTTTAAAGAAGGTCCGTTTGGAGGGCACCTTACCCCAGGTTTGTTGAAGGTCTGGTGGGAGGGTACATTTTAACAGGTTGTTTAAAGAAGGTCTGGTGGGAGGGCACCTCTCCCCAAGTTATTTGAAGGTCTTGTAGCAGGGCACCTCACCAAAGGTTGTTTGAAGAAGGTCTGGCCGTTGTGCACCTCACCCAAGGTTGTTTGAAAAAGTCTTGTGTGAGAGCAACTCTTCCCAGATTGTTTGAAGGCCTGGTGCGAGAGCACCTCTCCCCAGGTTGTTTGAAGAAGGTCTGCTGGGATGGCACCATTCCCTAGGTTGTTTGAAGGTCTGGTGATAGGGCACATCTCCCCAATTTGTTTGAAGAAGTTCTCGAGTGAGAGCACCTTTCCCCACGTTGTTTAAAGGTCTGGTGGGTGGGCACCTC
Organism: Cherax quadricarinatus; assembly: GCF_038502225.1. Taxonomy (NCBI): domain Eukaryota; kingdom Metazoa; phylum Arthropoda; class Malacostraca; order Decapoda; family Parastacidae; genus Cherax; species Cherax quadricarinatus. Next base: position 64,276,335 of record NC_091295.1, on the reverse strand, counting down.
TACCCAGGTTGTTTGAAGAAGGTCTGGAGGGAGGGCACATATCACCAGATTGTTTGAAGAAGGTTTGGTGGGAGGGCACATCTACAAAGGTTGTTTGAAGGTCTGATGGGAGGGCACATTACCCAAGATTGTTTTAAAAAGGTCTGGTGGGAGGGCACCTTACACCATGATGTTTAGAGAAGGTCTGACAGGGAGGCACCTTACCCTAGGTTGCTTGAAGGTCTGGTTGGTTGGGCACCTCTTGCAAGGTTGTTTGAAGAAGGTCTGGTGGGAGGGCACCTCTCTCCAGGTTGTTTGTAGGTCTGGGGTAAGGCAAATTACCCATGGTTGTTTGAAGAAAGTCTGGTGGGAGGGCACATCTCCCCTTGTTGTTTGAAGAAGGTCTCGTAGGAGGGCAATTCTCCTCAGATTGTTTGAATCTGGTATAGTGTGAGGGCACCTGTCCCCAGGTACTTTGAAGAAGGTCTGGTGTTAGGGCATCTTACCCCTGGTTGTTTGAAGAAAGTCTGGTGGGAGGGCACCTCTCCCCACGATGTTTGAAGGTCTGTGGGGAGGTAAACTCTCCCGAGGTTGTTGGACAAATGTCTGGTGGGATGGCACCTTTCCCCTGGTGGTTTGAAAGTCTGGTGGGAGAGCACCTCACCCAAGGTTGTTTTAGGAAGGTCTGGTGGGAGGACACCTTACCCCTAGTAGTTTGAAGAACGTCTGGTGGTATAGCACCTCACCCCAGGTTGTTTGAAAAAGTCTGGTTTATAGGGCACTTCTCACTAGGTTGTTTGTAGAATGTCTGGTATGAGGGCACTTCTCCAAAGGGCGTTTGAGGAAAGTCTGGTGGGTGGGCACCTCTCCATAGGTTGTTTGAAGAAGGTCTGGTAGGAGAGCACCTTCCTCAAGGTTGTTTGAGTAAGGAATGGTGGGAGTGCACCTCTCCACAGGTTGTTTGAGGAATGACAGGTAGGAGGGTACCTCTCCCCAGGTTGTTTGAACTTCTGATGGGAGGGCACCTTTCCTCGGGTTGTTTGAAGAAGTTTTGGTTGAAGGGCACCTATCCCGAGGTTGTTTGAAGAAGATCTGTTGGGAGGGCACCTCTCTCTAGTTTGTTTGAAGAAGGTCTGATGAAAGGGCACCTTTCCCCAGATTGTTTGAAGAAGATCTGGTGGGAGGGCACCTCAGTCAAGGTTGTTTAAGGAAGGTCTCGTGGGAGGGCACCTCACTCCAAGTTGTGTAAGGAAGGTCTTGATGAAGTGAGCCTTACCACAGGTTGTTTAAGGAAGGTCTGGTGTGAAATCACCCGACCACAGGTTGTTTAAGGAAGGTTTGGCGGGAGGGCATCTTACCCCAGATTGTTTGAAGAAGTTGTGGTGGTAGGGTACCTCTACCAAGTTTGTTTGAAGAAGGTCAGGTGGGAGGGCACCTCCCCCAAGTTGTTTGAAGGTCTGGTAGGAGGGCACCTCACCCCAGGTTTTTTGAAGAAGGTCTGGTGGGAGGTAACCTCTCCCCAGGTTGTTTGTAGAATATCTGGTAGGGGGGCACCTCTCCCCAGTTTGTTTGAGGAACGTCTGGTGGGAGGACACCTCTCCCTAGATTGATTGAAGAAGGTCTAGTTGTAGGACACGTCACCCCAGGTTGTTTCAAGGTCTGGTGGAAGGGCACGTCTCCACAGGTTATTTGAAGAAGGTCTGGTAACAGGGCACCTCAATCCAGGTTGTTTGTAGAAAGTCTGGTGGGAAGGCATATCTCCCCTGGTTCTTTGAAGGCATGGTTGGAGGCCACCTCTCCCCAGGTTGTTTGAAGAAGGTCTGCTGGGATGGCACCTTACCCCAGGTTGTTTGAAGAAGGTCTGGTGATAGGGAACGTCTCCCAAGTTTATTTGAAGAAGTTCTCGAGGGAGAGCACCTTACCCCATGTTGTTTTGAAGGACTGGTGTGGTGGGAGAGCACCTCTCCACAGGTTGTTTGAAGAAGGTCTGGTGGGAGGGCACCTACCCCCATGTTGTTTGAAGAAGGTCTGGTGGGACGGCACCTCTCCCCAGGTTGTTTGAAATTGTGAGAGGAGAGCACCTCACCCCTGGTTGTTTTAAGAATGTGTGGTGGGAGGGCACCTTACGTCAGGTAGTTTGACGAAGGTCTGATCGGATGGAACCTTACCCTAGAATGTTTGAAGGTCTGGTGAGACGGCATCTCTACCAAGGTTATTTGAAGAATTTCTGGTTGGAGAGCACCTCTCCCCAGGTTGTTTGAAGGTCTGTTTGGAGGGAAACTTACACCTGGTTGTTTGAAGAAGGTCTAGTGGGAAGGCAGCTTACTACAGATTGTCTAAGGAAGGTCTGGTGGGAGGGCACCTCTGCCCAGGTTCTTTGAAGGTCTGGTAGGATGGCACCTCTCCCAAGGTTGTTTGAAGAAGGTCTGGTGGGAGGGCACCTCTCCCCAGGTTCTTTAAAGAAGGTCCGTTGGGAGGGCACCTTACCCAAGGTTGGTTGAAGAAGGTCTGGTGGGAGGGCACCTTTCAATAGGTTGTTTGACGAAGGTCTGGTGGGAGGGCACCTCACCAAAGGTTGTTTGAAGAAGGTCTGGCCATTGTGCACCTCACCCGAGGTTGTTCGAAAAAGTCTTGTGTGAGGGCAACTCTCCCCAGGTTGTTTGAAGGCCTGGTGGGAGGGCACCTCTCCCCAGGTTGTTTGAAGAAGGTCTGCTGGGATGGCACCGTTCCCTAGGTTGTTTGAAGGTCTGGTGATAGGGCACGTCTCCCCAATTTGTTTGAAGAAGTTGTCGATGAATGACACCTTACCCCACGTTGTTTAACGATCTGGTGGGAGGGCACCTCTAACAACGTTGATTCAAGAAGGCGTGGAGGGAGGGCACTTCTCACTAGATTGTTTGAAGAAGTTTTGATGGGAGGGCACCTCTCTCAACGTTGTTTGAAGCTCTGATGGGAGGGCACATTACCCCAGGATGTTTTAAGAAGGTCTGGTGCGAGGGCACCTTACACCATTATGTTTGAAGAAGGTCTGATGGGGTGGCACCTTACCCTAGGTTGTTTGAAGGTCTGGTGGGAGGGCACCTCTCCCCAGGTTGCTTAAAGAAGGTCTGGTGGGAGGGCAACTCTCACCAGGATGTTTAAAGAAGGTCTTGAGGGAGGGCACCTATCCCAAGGTTCTTTGAAGAATGTCTGGTGGGAGGGCACGTTTCCACAGATTGTTTAGGGAAGGTCTGGTGCGAGCACACTTTACCCCATCTTGCTTGAAGAAGGACTTGTGGGAGGGCACATTACCCCAGGTTGTTTGAAGCAGGTCTGTGGGGAGAGCACCTCTCCACAGGTTGTTTGAAGAAGGTCTGTTGGTAGGGCACGTTTCCACAGATTGTTTAGGGAAGGTCTGGTGGGAGCACACTTTACCCCATCTTGCTTGAAGAATGTCTTGTGGGAGGGCACCTTACCCCAGGTTGTTTCAAGAAGGTCTGGTGGGAGAGCACCTCGCCCCAGGTTGTTTAAGGAAGGTCTGGCTTGAGGGCACCTTACCGCAGGTTCTTTGAGGAAGGTCTTCAGGGAGGGCAACTTACCCCAGGTTGTTTCAAGAAGGTGTGGTGGGAGAGCACCTCACCCCAGGTTGTTTAATAAGGGAGGATTGGTGTAAGGGCACCTTACCCTATGTTGTTTGAAGAAGGTCTGGTTGAAGGGAACCTCACCCCAGGTTGTTTGAAGAAGGTCTTGTGGATTGGAACTTTTCCCCAAATTTGTAAAGGAAGGGCTCTTTGGAGGAAAACTTATCCCAGGTTGTTTGAAGATGGTCTGGAGGGAGTGCACCTTACCCCAAGTTGCTTGAAGAAGGTCTAGTTTGAGAGCACGTCACCCCAGGTTGCTTAAGAAAGGTCTGGTCATAGTTCAACCACAACCCAGGTTGTTTAAGGAAGGTTTGGGGGGCGGGCACCTTACATCAGGTTGTTTGAAGAATGTCTGGAGGGATTGCACCTCTCACCAGGTTGTTTGAAGAAGGTCTGGTGGAAGGGCAACTCTCTGCAGGATGTTTGATGAAGGTCTGGTGGTTGGAGAACTCTTCCCATGTTAATTGAAAAAGGTCTGGTGGGAGGGCACCTCACCCCAGGTTATATAACAAAAACCTGGTTGGGGCGCTTCTCCCCAGGTTGTATGAAGAAGGTCTGTTGGGAGAGCACCTTAACACAGGTTGTTTGAAAAAGGTCTGGTGCAAGGGCACATCTCCCCAGGATGTTTAAAGAATGTCTGGAAGGAGCACACCTCTCCCAAGGTTGTTTGAAGAAGGTTTGATAGTATGGCACCTCTCCATAGTTTGTTTAAAGAAGGTGTGAAGGGAGTGCACTTCGCCCCAAGCTGTTTGAAGGTCTGGTGGGATAACACTTCTACCCAGGTTGTTTTTAGAAGGTCTGGTGGGTGGTCACCTTACCACAGGTTGTTTGAAGAAGGTCTAGTGGAAGGGCACTTCTCCCCAGGTTGTTTGAAGAAGGTTGGGTGGTAGGGCACCTCTCCCGAGGTTGTTTGAATGTCTGGTGGAAGGGCTCTTCTCCCCAAGTTGTTTGAAGAAGGTCTTGTGGGAGGGCACCTAATCCCAGGTTGATGAAGAAGGTCTTTTGTGAGGGCACCTATCCCCTGGTTGTTTCATGATGGCATATCACCCCAGGTTCTTTGAAGGTGTGTTGGGAGGGCAACTCTCCGTAGCTTGTTTGAAGGTCTGATAGGATGGCACCTCTCCCCAGGTTCTTTAAAGAAGGTCTGTTGGGAGGGCACCTTACCCCAGGTTGGTTGAAGAAGGTCTGGTGGGAGGGCACCTTTTAACAGGTTGTTTGAAGAAGGTGTGGTGGGAGGGCACCTCTCCCCAGGTTATTTGAAGAAGGTCTGGTAGCAGGGCACCTCACCAAAGGTTGTTTGAAGAAGGTCTCCTGGGAGGGCACCTCTCCCCAAGTTGTTTGAAGATCTGGTGGGAGGGCACCTCACCCCAGGTTGTTTGAGGAAGGTCTGGCAGTAGGGCACCTCAGCCCAGGTTGAGTGAAAAACTCTCCTAAGGTTGTTTGTAGAATGTCTGGTAGGGGGGCATCTCTCCCCAGGTTGTTTGAGGAAGGTCTGGTGGGAGGGCACCTCTCCCTAGATTGTTTGAAGAAGGACTAGCTGTAGGACACGTCACCCCAGGTTGTTTGAAGATGGTTTAGTGGTAGGGCACGTCTCCACAGGTTATTGGAAGAAGATCTGGGTGCAGAGCACCTCATTCCAGGTTGTTTGTAGAAAGTCTGGTTGGAACGCATATCTCCACTGGTTCTTTGAAGGCCTGGTGGGAGGCCACCTCTCCCCAGGTTGTTTGAAGAAGGTCTGGTGATAGGGAACGCCTCCCCAGTTTGTTTGAAGTAGTTCTCGTTTGAAGTAGGTTGTTTTAAGGACTGGTGGGAGGGCACCTCTCCACAGGTTGTTTGAAGAAGGTCTGGTGAGAGGGCACCTCTCCGCAGGTTGTTTTAAGAATGTGTGGTGGGAGGGCACCTTACGCCAGGAAGTTTGATAAAGGTCTGATGGGATGGAACCTTACCCTAAAATATTTGAAGGTCTGATAGGACGGCATCTCTCACAAGGTTACTTGAAGAATTTGTGGTGGGAGGGCACCTCTCTCCAGGTTGTTTGAAGGTCTGTTTGGAGGGCAGCTTACCCCTGGTTGTTTGAAGAAGGTCTAGAGGGAAGGCACCTTACCACAGATTGTTTAATGAAGGTCTGGTGTAAGGGCACCTCTCCCCAGGATGTTTGAAGGTCTGGTATGATGGCACTTCTCCCAAGGTTGTTTGAAGGTCTTGTGGGAGGTCACCTCGCCCCAGGTTCTTTAAAGAAGGTCCGTTTGGAGGGCACCTTACCCCAGGTTTGTTGAAGGTCTGGTGGGAGGGCACATTTTAACAGGTTGTTTAAAGAAGGTCTGGTGGGAGGGCACCTCTCCCCAAGTTATTTGAAGGTCTTGTAGCAGGGCACCTCACCAAAGGTTGTTTGAAGAAGGTCTGGCCGTTGTGCACCTCACCCAAGGTTGTTTGAAAAAGTCTTGTGTGAGAGCAACTCTTCCCAGATTGTTTGAAGGCCTGGTGCGAGAGCACCTCTCCCCAGGTTGTTTGAAGAAGGTCTGCTGGGATGGCACCATTCCCTAGGTTGTTTGAAGGTCTGGTGATAGGGCACATCTCCCCAATTTGTTTGAAGAAGTTCTCGAGTGAGAGCACCTTTCCCCACGTTGTTTAAAGGTCTGGTGGGTGGGCACCTCTACCCAGGTTGTTTGAAGAAGGTCTGGAGGGAGGGCACATATCACCAGATTGTTTGAAGAAGGTTTGGTGGGAGGGCACATCTACAAAGGTTGTTTGAAGGTCTGATGGGAGGGCACATTACCCAAGATTGTTTTAAGAAGGTCTGGTGGGAGGGCACCTTACACCATGATGTTTAGAGAAGGTCTGACAGGGAGGCACCTTACCCTAGGTTGCTTGAAGGTCTGGTTGGTTGGGCACCTCTTGCAAGGTTGTTTGAAGAAGGTCTGGTGGGAGGGCACCTCTCTCCAGGTTGTTTGTAGGTCTGGGGTAAGGCAAATTACCCATGGTTGTTTGAAGAAAGTCTGGTGGGAGGGCACCTCTCCAGGTTGCTTAAAGAAGGTCTGGTTGGAGGGCAACTCTCACCAGGATGCTTAAAGAAGGTCTGGTGGTAGGGCACATCTTCCAAGGTTCTTTGAAGAATGTCTGGTGGGAGGGCACCTTACCCCAGGTTGGTTGAAGAAATTCTGGTGGGAGCACACCTTTTACAAGCTTGTCCAAAGAAGGTCCGGTAGGAGGGCACCTCTCCCCAGATTGTTTGAAGAAGGTCTCGTGGGAGCACACTTTACCCCATCTTGCTTGAAGAAGGTCTTGTGGGAGGGCACCTTACCCCAGGTTGTTTGAAGAAGGTCTGGTGGGAGAGCACCTCGCCTCAGGTTGTTTAAGGAAGCTCTGGTGGGAGGGCAATTTACCCCAGGTTGTTTGACGAAGGTATGGAGGGAGGGCATCTCACCCCTGGTTGTTTAAGGAAGGTCTTGATGAAGTTAACCTTACCCCAGGTTGGTTAAGGAAGGTGTGGTGGGAGGGCACCTTACCCCAGGTTGTTTGAGGAAAGTCTTCAGGGAGGGCAACTTACCCCAGGTTGTTCGAAGAAGGACTGGTGGGAAAGCACCTCTCCCCAGGTTGTTTAATGAGGGAGGATTGGTGTAACTGCACCTTACCCTAGGTTGTTTGAAGAAGGTCTGTTGGGAGGGAACCTCACCACAGGTTGTTTGAAGAAGGTCAGGTGAGAGGGCACCTCTCCCCTGGTTGTTTGAAGAATGACTGGTAGGAGGGCACCTATCCACAGGTTCTTTGAAGAAGGTCAGGTGGGAGTGCACCTTTCCCAAGGTTGTTTGAAGAAGGTCTGGTGGGAGGAAATCTTTCCATAGGTTGTTTGAAGAAGGTCTGGTGAGAGGCCACCTCACCCTAGGTTGTTTGAAGAAGGTCTGGTGGGAGGGTACCTCTCACCAGGTTGTTTGGAGGTTTGGTGAAGGGGCACCTTACCACAGGTTGTTTGAAGGTGTGGTGGGAGGGCACATCACTTCAGGTTGTTTGAAGGTCTGGTGGGACGGCACCTCTCACAAGGTTGTTTGAAGGTTTGGTGGGAGCGCACCTCACCCCAGGTTGTTTGAGGAAGGACTGGTGGGAGGGCAGCTCACTCCAGGTTGTTTGAAGAAGGTCTGGTGGGAGAGAACCTCTCCCTAGGCTGTTTGAAGAAGGTCTGGGGATAGTGAACATTTACCCGGGTTGTTTGAAGAAGGTCTGGTGAGAGGGCACCTCTATCCAGGTTGTTTAAGAATGTCTGGTGGGAGGGCACCTTTCCACAGACTCTTTGAAGAAGGTCTGGTCGGAGGGCACGTTTCCCCATGCTGTTTGAAGAAGGTCTAGTGGGAGGGCACCTTACCCCAGGTTATTTGAAGAAGGTATGGCCGGAGAGCACCTCACCCCAGGTTGTTTAGTGAAGGTCTGGTGGGAGGGCACCATACCCCAGGTTGTTTGAAGAAGGTCTTGAGGGAGGGAACCTCACCGCAGGTTGTTTGAAGGAGGTCTAGTGAGAAAGCACGTCACCCCAGGTTGTTTAAGGAAGGTCTGGTCATAGTGCAACCCCACCCCAGGTTGTTTAAGGAAGGTTTGGGGGATGGTCACCTTACACCAGGTTGTTTGAAGAAAGTCTGGATGGATTGCACCTCTCACCAGGTTGTTTGAAGAAGGTCTTGTGGGAAGGCAACTGTCTGCAGGATATTTGATGAAGGTCTGGTGGTTGTGCAACTCTCCCCAGGTTAATTGAAAAATGTCTGGTGGAAGGGCACCTCACCCCAGGTTATATAAGGAAAACCTGGTTGGGTGCGCTTCTCATCATGTTGTTTGAAGAAGGTCTGTTGGGAGAGCACGTTAACCCAGGTTGTTTGAAAAAGGTCTGGTGGGAGGGCACGTCTCCCCAGGATGTTTGAAGAATGTCTAGTAGGAGTGCACTTCTCCCAAGGTTGTTTGAAGAAGGTTTGATAGTAGGGAACCTCTCCCCACTTTGTTTAAAGGTGTGATGTGAGTGCACTTCGCTCTAGCCTGTTTGAAAGTCTGGTGGGATAACACTTCTACCCAGGTTGTTTCTAGAGGGTCTGGTGGGTGCTTACCTTACCACAGGTTGTTTGAAGAAGGTCTAGTGGGAGGGCATCTCTCACCAGGTTGTTTGAAGGTCTGGTGGTAGGGCACTTCTCCCCAGGTTGTTTGAACAAGGTTGGGTGGGAGGACACCTCTCCCGAGGTTGTTTGAAGGTTTGGTAGAAGGGCTCTTCTCCCCAAGTTGTTTGAAGAAGGTGTTGTGGGAGGGCACCTAACTCCAGGATGATGAAGAAGGTCTTTTGTGAGGGCACCTCTCCCCTGGTTGTTTCAAGATGGCACCTCACCCAGGTTGTTTTTAGAAGGTCTGGTGGGAGGGCACCTCATCCATGGTTGATTGAAGAATGTCTGGTAGGAGAGCACCTATCCCCAGGTTGTTTGAGGAAGGTCTCGCAGGAGGGCACCTCTCACCAGGATGTTTGAAAAAGGTCTCGTAGGAGGGCACCTCACCCCAGGTTGTTTCAAGAATGTCTGGTAGGAGGGCACCTATCCCCAGGTTGTTTGAGGAAGGTCAGGCGGGACAGCACGTCTCCTCAGGTTGTTTGAAAAAGGTCTGGTGGGAAGGCACCTCACCCCAGGTTGTTTTGAGAAGGTCTGGAGGGTGGGCACCTTACCACAGGTTGTTTGAAGAAGGTCTGATGGGATGTCACCTTTCCCTAGATTGTTTGAAGGTCTGGTGGGAGGGCACCTCTTACCTGGTTGTTTGAAGAAGGTCTGTTGGGAAGGCACCTCTCCCAAGGATGTTTGAAGGTATGTGGGAAGGTAACCTCTCCCCAGGTTGTTTGAAGAATGTCTGGTGGGAGGGCACCTTTCCCTTGGTTGTTTGAAAGTCTGGTTTGAGAGCACCTCACCCCAGGTTGTTTTTGGAAAGTCTGGAGGGAGGGCACCTTACCCCTTGTTGTTTGAAGGTCTGGTAGGAGGGCACCTCACCCCAGGTTGTTTAAGGAAGGTCTGGTGGGAGGGCACTTTACCCCAGGTTGTTTGAGGAAGGTCTTGTGGGAGGGCACCTTGCCCCAGGCTGTTTGAGGAAGGAATGGGTGGAGGGCAACCCCACCCCAGGTTGTTGAAGGAAGTGTTGGTGGGAGGGAACCTTACCCCAGTTTGTTTGAAGTAGGTCTAGATGGAGGGTTTCTTTCCCCAGGTTGTTTGAAGAAGGTCTGCTGGGAGGGCACGTCTTCCCAGGTTGTTTGAATAAAGTCTGGTGGGAGGGCACCTCTCTGCAGGTTGTTTCAAGAAGGTCAGGTGGGAGGGCATCTCTCCCCAGACTGTTTAAGGTCTAGTGGTAGGGCACCTTACCCCAGGTTCATTGAAGAAGGTCTAGTGGGAGGGAACCTCACTCCGGGTTTTTTAAGGAAGGTCTTGCGGATCGGAACGTTACCCCAGGTTGGTAAAGGAAGGTCTGTTGGGAGGGCACCTTATCCCAGGTTGTTTGAAGATGGTCTGGTGGGAGTGCACCTTACCCCAAGTTGTTTGAAGAAGGTCTAGTGGTAGAGCACGTTACCCCAGGTTGTTTATGGAAGGTCTGGTCATAGTGCAACACCACCCTAGGTTGTTTAAGGAAGGTTTGGTAGTGGGCACCTTATATCAGGCTGTTTGAGGAATGTCTGGATGGAGGGCACCTCTCACCAGGTTGTTTGAAGAAGGTCTGGTGGGAGGGCAACTCTTCGCAGGATGTTTGATGAAAGTCTGGTGGTTGGGCAACTCTCCCCAGGTTAACTGATAAAGGTCTGGTGGGAGGGCACCTCACCCCAGGTTATATAAGGAAAACCTGGTTGGGGGCGCTTCTCCCCAGGTTGTTTGAAGAAGGTCTGTTGGGAGAGCACCTTAACCCAGATTGTTTCAAAAAGGTCTGGTAAGATGACATTTCTCCCATGGTTGTGTGAAGAATGTCTGGAGGTACAGCACCTCTCCCCAGATTGTTTGAAGAATGTCTGATAGGAGGGCACCTCTCCCCAGGCTGTTTGAAGAAGGCCTGGTGCGAGGGCACCTCTCCCCAGGATGTTTGAAGAATGTCTGGTAGGAGTGCACCTATCCCCAGGTTGTTTGAAGAAGGTTTGAGAGTAGGGCACCTCTCCCAAGTTTGTTTAAAGAAGGAGTGATGGGAGTGCACTTCGCCCCATGCTGTTTGAAAGTCTGATGGGATAACACTTCTCCCCAGGTTATTTTTAGAAGGTCTGGTGGGTGGACACCATTCCACAGGTTGTTTGAAGAAGGTCTAGTGGGAGGGCATCTCTCCTCAGGTTGTCTGAAGGTCTGGTGGTAGGGCACTTCTCCCCAGGTTGTTTGAAGAAGGTTGGGGGGAAGGGCACCTCTCCCGAGGTTGAATGAAGGTCTGTTGGGATTGCTCTTCTCCCAAAGTTGTTTTAAGATGGTCTTGTGGGAGGGCACCTAATGCCAGGTTGATGAAGAAGGTCTTTTGTGAGGGCACCTTTCACCTTGTTGTTTGAAGATGGCACCTCACCCCAGGTTGTTTGAAGAAGGTGTGTTGGGAGGGCAACTCTCCCCAGCTTGTTTGAAGGTCTGGTGGGAGGGCACGTCATCCCTGGTTGTTTGAAGAATGTTTTGTAGGAGAGCGCCTATCCCCAGGTTGTTTGAGGAAGGTCTCGCGGGAGGGCACCTCACCCCCAGGTTGTTTGAAGAAGGTATGGTGTGAGGGCAACTCTCCCCAGGTTGTTTGAAGAAGGTCTGGTGGTATGGTGCCTTACAACAGGTTGATTGAAAAAGTCTTGTGGGAGGGCACCTATCCCCAGGTTGTTTGTAGAATGTCTGGTAGGAGGGCACCTATCCCCAGGTTGTTTGAGGAAGGTATGGCGGGAGGGCACCTCTCCCCAAGTTGTTTGAAAAAGGTCTCGTAGGAGGGCACCTCACCCCAGGTTGTTTTGAGAAGGTCTGGTGGGAGGGCACCTTACCACAGGTTGTTTGAAGAAGGTCTGATGGGATGTCACCTTTCCCTAGGTTGTTTGAAGGTCTGGTGGGAGGGCACCTCTTACCTGGTTGTTTGAAGAATGTCTGGTGGGAGGGCACCTCTCCCTACAGTGTTTGAAGAAGGTCTGGTAGGAAGGCACCTCTCTCCAGGATGTTTGAAGGTCTGTGGGGAGTTAACCTCTCCCCAGGTTGTTTGAAGAATGTCTGGTGGGAGGGCTCCTTTCCCCTTGTTGTTTGAAAGTCTGGTGAGAGAGCACCTCATCCCAGGTTGTTTTTGGAAGGTCTGGTAGGAGGGCACCTCACCCCAGGTTGTTTAAGGAAGGTCTTGATGAACTGAACCTTACCCCAGGTTGTTTAAGGAAGGTCTTGATGAACTGAACCTTACCCCAGGTTGTTTAAGGAAGGTCTGGTGGGAGGGTACATTGCCCCAGGTTGTTTGAAGAAGGTCTTGTGGGACGGCACCTAGCCCCAGGTTGTTTGAGGAATGTATAGGTGGAGGGCAACCCCACTCCAGGTTGTTTAATGAAGGTTTGGTGGGAGGGAACCTTACCTCAGTTTGTTTGAAGAAGGCCTGATTGCAGGGTACCTCTCCCCAGGTTGTTTGAAGAAGGTCTGCTCGGAGGGCACCTTTTACCAGGTTGTTTGAATAAGGTCTGGTGGGAGGGCACCTCTCCCAAGGTTGTTTGAAGAATGTCTGGAAGGAGGGCACCTCTCCCCAGGTTGTTTGAAGAAGGTCTGAGAGGAGGGCACCTCTCCCCAGGTTGTTTGAAGAAGGTTTGGTGGGAGGGTACATCTCCACAGGTCGTTTGTAGAATTTCTGGAAGGAGTGCAACTCTCCCCAAGTTGTTTGAAGAAGGTTTGATAGAAAGAACCCTCTTCCGAGTTTGTTTGAAGAAGGTCTGCTAGTAGGGCACTTCACTCTAGGTTCTTTGAAGGTCTGATACGATGGCGCTTTTCCCCATGTTGTTTCAAGAAGGTCTGGTGGGAGGGCACCTCAAAACAAGCTGTTTGAAGAAGGTCTGGTTGGAGGGCAAATCTCCCCAGGCAGTTTGAATGTCTGGTGAGAGGGCACCTCTCCCCAGACTTTTTGAAGAAGATCGGGTGGGAGGGCACCTCACATGAGATGCCCTCCCAACCGAGAAGATACCCTTAAGGGGAGAAGAGCCCCTTCTCCCCAATTTTTTTTAGGAAGGTCTGGTGGGAGGGCACCTCTCCCCAGTTTGTTTGAAGAAGGTCTTGTGGGAGGGCACCTAACACAATGTTGATGGAAAAGGTCTGGTGGGAGGGCACCTCTCCCCAGGTTGTTCAAAGAAGGTCTGATTGAAGGGCACCTCTCCTAAGGTTGTTTGAGGAAGGTCTGGTGGGATGGCGCCTCTCACCAGGTTGTTTAAAGAAAGTCTAGTGCAATGGCACCTCACCCCAGTTTGTTTTAGGAAGGTCTATTGGGAGGGCACCTCTCCACAGGTTGTTTGAAGAAGGACTGGTGTTAAGGCATCTTCCACCAGGTTGTTTGAAGAAGGTCTGTTGTGAGGGCACCTCACCCCAGGTTGTTTGAAGAAGGTCTGGTGGGATGGCACCTCACCCGAAGTTGTTTGAAGAATGAATGTTGGAAGGGCACCTTTCGCAAGATTGTTTGAAGAAGGCCTGGTTTGAGGGCTCCTCTCACCAGGTTGTTTGAAGGTCTGGTGGGAGGGCACCTCACCCCTGGTTGTTTAAAGAACATCTGGTGGTATGGCTCTTCACACCAGGTTGTTTGAAAAAGTTTGGTTGGAGGGCACCTCTCCCTAGGTTGTTTGTAGAATGTCTGGTACGTGGGCACCTCTCCAGAGGTTGTTTGAGGAAGGTCTGGAGGGTGGGCACTGTTACGCAGAAATGTGGAATAGCTGGGGGCTTGAGGCTGGTCTAAGGGCAAAGGTAAAAGTTACACACATCTCAAGCCCAAAACATCACCACCCAGGGCTATCCCAGTAAAAAAACAGAAAGCGCTAAACCAGTATGTGTTACTTCATGGGGTTGGTTAACAGAGGGTTAGGCAAAAATCCCAATTAGGAAAATATATCTATTTAATCTCCATAACATAAAAACCTTAATTCTACACGCCCAAATGAAGGTACACACAGCTGGCTGGAGGTTCAGCCACCATTACACTAGGCTTCGTCAGAGTCAGGCCGTCATGACACCACAAACCTCATTTCTTACTTCATCACTCATCCCACAGCACCCTGACCATGTCAGAGCCTGGGTTAACATACAGGTAAGCCATATGAAAGCCTATGGCTTGAATTGGATAAACAAAATGAGTGCATTATTGCAAACTTAACTTAAAATACACAGCATCTCCGACGCCAGCTTCTACCGCCATCCTAACGTCACGTGACCTCCTCCCCCACGCTTACTCTGCGTACCCAAACATCCTTGGAAAATAAATCACTAACTCCATTCTTTATAATTATAGTTAGAGTACTTTACAGTACCTCCAAAAGCACATTATGAATTATAAAATTATTCCTTACAACTACAATATTCATATTATTATGGCACACTTCCCCACTAATATGTACATACGATATCATGCAGAACCCAGTATAACAGGCACCTCTCCCCAGGTTGTTTGAAGGATGTCTGGTAGGAGGGCACCTCACTCAAGGTTGTTTGAGGAAGGTATGGTGGGAGGGTACCTCTCCCCAGGTTGTTTGAAAGTCTGGTAGGAGGGCACCTCTCTCTAGTTTGTTTGAAGAAGGTCTGGTGGGAGGGCACCTCTTTCCTGGTTTTTTAAAGAAGCTCTGGTGGGATGGCACATCTACACAGGTTGTTTAAAGAAGTTCTGTGGTGAGGGCACATCTCCCCAGGTTATTTGAAGATCTGGTGGGAGGCCACCTCACTCCAGGTTGTTTAATGAAGGTCTGTTGGGAGGGCACCTCACTCCTGTTGTTTAAGGAAGGTCTTGATGAAGTGAACCATACCACAAGTTGTTTAAGGAAGGTCGAGTGGGAGAGCACCCGACCCCAGGTTGTTTAAGGAAAGTTTGGAGGGAGAGCATCTTACCCCAGGTTGTTTGAAGAATTTGTGGTGGTACAGCACCTCTCACCATGTTGTTCGAAGGTCTTGTGGGAGGGCTCTTCACCCCAGGTTGTTTGAGGAAGGTCTGGCGGTAGGGCACCTCAACCCAGGTTAAATGAAAAACTCTGGTGGAATTGCAAGTCGCCCCAGGTTGTTTAAGGAAGGTCTGGTGGGAGGGCAATTTACCCCAGGTTGTTTGAGGAAGGTATGGAGGAAGGGCATCTCACCCCAGGTTGTTTAAGGAAGGTCTTGATGAAGTTAACCTTACCCCATGTTGGTTAAAGAAGGTCTGGTGATAGGGCACCTTATCCCAGGATGTTTGAGGAAGGTCTTCAGGGAGGGCAACTTATCCCAGGTTGTTTGAAGAAGGTCTTGTGGGAGACCACCTCATCCCAGGTTGTTTAATAAGGGAGGATTGGTGTAAGGGCACCTTACCCTAGGTTGTTTGAAGAATGTCTGGTTGGAGGGAACCTCACCCCAGGTTGTTTGAAGAAGGCCAGGTGAGAGGGCACCACTCCCCAGGTTGTTTGAAGAATGAATAGTAGGAGGGCACCCATCCACAGGTTCTTCGAACAAGATCTGGTGGGAGTGCACCTTTCCCAAGGTTGTTTGAAGAAGGTCTGGTGGGAGGGCATCTTTCCCTAGGTTATTTGAAGAAGGTCTGGTGAGAAGCCACCTCACCCAAGCTTGTTTGAAGAAGGTCTTGTGAGAGGGCACCTCTCACCAGGTTGTTTGAAGGTTTGGTGAATGGGCACCTTACCCCAGGTTGTTTGAAGTTCTGGTGGGAGGGCACCTCACCTCAGGCTGTTTGAAGGTCTGGTTGGACGGCTCCTCTCACAAGGTTGCTTGCAGGTTTGGTGGAAGGGCACCTCACCCCAGGTTGTTTGAAGAAGGACTGGTGGGAGGGCAGCTCACCCCAGCTTGTTTGAAGAAGGTCTGGGGGGAGGGCACCTCTCCTCAGGTAATTTGAAGAAGGTCTGGTAGCAGGGCACCTCACCAAAGGTTGTTTGAAGAAGGTCTGGCCGTTGTGCCCCTCACACAAGGTTGTTTGAAAAAGTCTTGTGTGAGGGCAACTCTCCCCAGGTTGTTTGAAGGCCTGATGGGAGGGCACCTCTCCCCAGGTTGTTTGAAGAAGGTCTGCTGGGATGGCATCATTCATTAGGTTGTTTGAAGGTCTGGTGATAGGGCACGTCTCCCCAATTTGTTTGAAGAAGTTCTCGATGGAGAGCATATTACCCCACGTTGTTTAAAGGTCTGGTGGGAGGGCACCTCTACCCAGGTTGTTTGAAGAAGGTCTGGAGTGAGGGCACTTCTCAACAGATTGTTTGAAGAAGGTTTGGTGGGAGGGCACCTCTCCCAAGGTTGTTTGAAGGTCTGATGGGAGCACACATGACCCCAGGGGTCTTTAAGAATTTCTGGTGGGACGGCACCTTACACCATCATGTTTGAAGAAGGTCTGACTGGGTGGCACCTTACCCTATGTTGTTTGAAGGTCTGGTGGGAGGGCACATCTCGCAAGGTTGTTTGAAGAAGGTCTGGGGGGAGGGCACCTCTCCCCAGGTTGTTTGTAAGTCTGGGGTAGGGCAAATTACCCTTGGTTGTTTGAAGAAAGTCTGGTGGGAGGGCACCTCTCCCCAGGTTGCTTAAAGAAGGTCTGGTGGGAGGGCAACTCTCCCAAGGTTCTTTGAAGAATGTCTTGTGGGAGGGCACCTTACCCCAGGTTGGTTGAAGAAATTCTGGTGGGAGCACACCTTACCCCATCTTGTTTGAAGAAGGTCTGGTGGGAGTGCACCTTACCCAAGGTTGTTTGAAGCAGGTCTGTGGGGAGGGCACCTCTCCCCAGGTTGTTTGAAGAAAGTCTGGTGGGAGGACACCTTTCCACAGATTGTTTAGGGAAGATCTGGTGGGAGCACACTTTACCCCATCATGCTTGAAGAAGGTCTGGTGGGAGGGCACCTTATCCCTGGTTGTTTGATAAAGGCCTGGTGGGAGAGCACCTCGCCCCAGGTTGTTTAAGGAAGGTCTGGTGGGAGGGCAATTTACCCCAGGTTGTTTGAGGAAGGTATGGAGGGATAGCATCTAACCCCAGGTTGTTTAAGGAAGATCTTGATGAAGTTAACCTTACCCAATTTTGGTTAAGGAAGGTCTGGAGGGAGGGCACCTTACCCCAGGTTGTTTGAGGAAGGTCTTGAGGGAGGGCACCTTACCCCAGGTTCTTTGAAGAAGGTCTGGTGGGAGAGCACCTCACCCTAGGTTGTATAATAAGGAAGGATTGGTGTAAGGGCACCTTACCCTAGATTGTTTGAAGAAGGTCTGGTGGGAGGGAACCTCACCCCAGGTTGTCTGAAGAAGGTCAGGTGAGAGGGCACCTCTCCACAGGTTGTTTGAAGAATGACTGGTAGGAGGACCCCTATCCACAGGTTCTTTGAAGAAGGTCTGTTGAGAGGCTACCTCACCCAAGGTTATTTGAAGAAGGTCTGGTGGGAGGGCACCTCTCACCAGGTTGTTTGAAGGTTTGGTGAAAGGGCACTTTACCCCAGGTTGTTTGGAGAAGGTCTGGTGGGAGGGCACCTCACCTCAGGCTGTTTGAAGGTCTGGTGGGACGGCACCTCTCACAAGGTTGTTTGAAGGTTTGGTGAAAGGGCACCTCACCCCAGGTTGTTTGAAGAAGGTCTGGCGAGAGCGCACATTTACCCAGGTTGTTTGAAGAAGGTCTGGAGGGAGGGAACCTCTCCCCAGGTTTTTTAAGGAAGGTCTTGTGGATTGGAACATTACCCCAGGTTGGAAAAGGAAGGTCTGTTGGGAGGACACCTTATCCCAGGTTGTTTGAAGATGGTCTGGTGGGAGTGCACCTTACCCCAAGTTGTTTGAAGAAGGTCTAGTGGGAGAGCATGTCACCACAGGTTGTTTAGGGAAGGTCGGGTCATAGTGCAACCCCACCCCAGGTTGTTTAAGGAAGGTTTGGGGGGCGGGCACGTTACATCAGGTTGTTTGAAGAATGTCTGGATGGATTGCACCTCTCACCAGATTGTTTGAAGAAGGTCTGGTGGGAGGGCAACTCTCTGCAGAATGTTTGATGAAGGTATTGTGGTTGGGCAACTCTACCCAGGTTAATTGAAAAAGGTCTGGTGGGAGGGCACCTCATCCGAGGTTATATAAGGAAAACATGGTTGGGGGCGCTTCTCCCCAGGTTGTATGAAGAAGGTCTGTTGGTGGAGCACCTTAACAAAGGTTGTTTGAAGAATGTCTGGTATGAGTGCACCTCTCCCCAGGTTGTTTGAAGAAGGTTTGATAGTATTGCACCTCTCCAAAGATTGTTTAAAGAAGGTGTGATGGGAGTGCACTTCGACCCAGGCTATTTGAAGGTCTGGTGGGATAACACTTCTACCCAGGTTGCTTATAGAAGGTCTGGTGGGTGGGCACCTTACCACAGGTTGTTTGAAGAAGGTCTAGTGGGAGGGCATCTCTACCCAGGTTGTTTGAAGGTCTGGTGGTAGGGCACTTCTCCCCAGGTTGTTTGAAGAAGGTTTGGTGGGAGGGCACGTCTCCTGAGGTTGTTTGAAGGTCTGGTGGAAGGGCTCTTCTCCCTAAGTTGTTTGAAGGTATTGTGGGAGGGCACCTAATCCCAGGTTGAAGAAGAAGGACTTTTGTTAGGGCACCTATCCCCTGGTTGTTTCAAGATGGAACGTCACCCCATGTTCTTTGAAGAAGGTGTGTTGGGAGGGCAACTCTCCCTAGCTTGTTTGAAGGTCTGGTGGGAGGGCACCTCACCCCTGGTTGATTGAAGAATGTCTGGTAGGAGGGCACCTATCCCTAGGTTGTTTAAGGAAGGTCTGATGGGAGGGCACCTCTCCCCAGGTTCTTTGAAGAAGGTCCATTGGGAGGGCACCTTACCCCAGGTTGGTTGAAGAAGGTTTGATGGGAGGGCACCTTTTAACAATTTGTCTGAAGAAGATCTGGTGGGAGGGCACCTCTTCCCAGGTTATTTGAAGAAGGTCTGGTAGCAGGGCACCTCACCAAAGGTTGTTTGAAGAAGGTCTGCTGGGAGGGCACCTCTTTCCAAGTTGTTTGAAGGTCTGGTGGGAGGGCACTTCACCCCAGGTTGTTTGAGGAAGGTCTGGCGGTAGGGCACCTCAACCCAGGTTGAGTGAAAAACTCTAGTGGGACGGCACATCGCCCCAGGTTTTTTGAAGAAGGTCTGGTGGGAGGGTACCTCTCCCCAGGTTGTTTGAGGAATGTCTGGTGGGAGGGCACCTCTCCCTAGATTGTTTGAAGAAGGTCTAGTTGTAGGACATGTCACCCCAGGTTGTTTGAAGATGGTCTCGTGGGAGGGCACGTCTCTACAGGTTATTTGAAGAAGGTCTGGCAGCAGGGCACCTCAATCCAGGTTGTTTGTAGAAAGTCTGGTGGAAGGCATATCTCCTCTTGTTCTTTGAAGGCCTGGTGGGAGGCCACTTCTCCCCAGGTTGTTTGAAGAAGGTCTGCTGGGATGGCACCTAACTGCAGGTTGTTTGAAGAAGGTCTGGTGATAGGGAACGCCTCCCCAGTTTGTTTGAAGGAGTTCTCGAGGGAGAGCACCTTACCCCAGGTTGTTTTGAATGACTGGTGGGAGAGCACCTCTCCACAGGTTGTTTGAAGAAGGTCTGGTGGGAGGGCACCTATCCCCATGTTGTTTGAAAAAGGTCTGGTGAGAGGGCACCTCTCCCCAGGTTGTTTGAAATTGTGATGGGAGGGCACCTCACGACTTGTTGTTTTAAGAATATGTGGTGGGAGGGCACCTTACTCCAGGTAGTTTGACGAAGGTCTGATGGGATGGAACCTTACCCTAGAATATTTGAATGTCTGGTGGGGCGGCATCTCTACCAAGGTTATTTGAAGAATTTCTGGTGGGAGGGCACCTCTCCCCAGGTTGTTTGAAGGTCTGTTTGGAGTGCAACTTACCCCTGGTTGTTTGAAGAAGGTCTAGTGGGAAGGCACCTTACCACAGATTGTTTAAGGAAGGTATGGTGGAAGGGCACCTCTCCCCAGGTTGTTTGAAGGTCTGGTATGATGACACTTCTCCTAAGGTTGTTTGAAGAAGGTCTTGTGGGAGGTCACCTCTCCCCAGGTTCTTTAAAGAAGGTCCATTGGGAGGGCACCTTACCCCAGGTTGGTTGAAGGTCTGGGGGGAGGGCACCTTTTAACAGGTTGTTTGAAGAAGGTCTGGTGGGAGGGCACCTCTCCCCAGGTTATTTGAAGAACGTCTTGTAGCAGGGCACCTCACCAAAGGTTTTTTGAAGTAGATTTGCCCGTTGTGCACCTCACCCGAGGTTGTTTGAAAAAGTCATGTGTGAGGGCAACTCTCCCCAGGTTGTTTGAAGGCCTGGTGGGAGGGCACCTTCTCCAGGTTGTTTGAAGAAGGTCTGCTGTGATCGCACCATTCCCTAGGTTGTTTGAAAGTCTGGTGATAGGGCACGTCTCCTCAATTTGTTTGAAGAAGTTCTCGAGGGAGAGCACCTTTTCCCACGTTGTTTAAAGGTCTGCTGGGAGGGCACCTCTACCCAGGTTGTTTGAAGAAGGTCTGCAGGGAGGGCACTTCTCACCAGATTGTTTGAAGAAGGTTTGGTGGGAGGGCACCTCTCCCAAGGTCTGATGGGAGGGCACATTACCCCAGGTTGTTTTAAGAAGGTCTGGTGGGAGGGCACCTTACACCATGATGTTTGAAGAAGGTCTGACGTGGTGGCACCTTACCCTAGGTTGTTTGAAGGTCTTTTGGGAGGGCACCTCTCGCAAGGTTGTTTGAAGAAGGTCTGGGGGGAGGGCAACTCTCACCAGGATGCTTAAAGAAGGTCTGGTTGTAGGGCATCTCTTCCAAGGTTCTTTGAAGAATGTTTGTTGGGAGGGCACCTTTCCCCAGGTTGGTTGAACAAATTCTGGTGGGAGGGCACCTTTTACAAGGTTGTTTAAAGAAGGTCTGGTAGGAGGGTACCTCTCCCCAGATTGTTTGAAGAAGGTCTGGTGGGAGCACACCTTACCCCATCTTGTTTGAAGAAGGTCTGGGGGGAGGGCACCTTACCACAGGTTGTCTGAAGCAGGTCTGTTGGGAGGGCACCTCTCCCCAGGTTATTTGAAGGTCTGGTGGGAGTACACCTTTACACAGATTGTTTAGGGAAGGTCTGGTGGGAGCACACTTTACAGCATCTTGCTTGAAGAAGGTCTTGTGGGTGGGCACCTTACCCCAGGTTGTTTGAAGAAGGTCTGGTGGGAGAGCACCTCGCCCCAGATTGTTTTAGGAAGGTCTGGTGGGAGGGCAATTTACCCCAGGTTGTTTGAGGAAGGTATGCAGGGTGGGCATCTCATCCCAGGTTGTTTAAGGGTCTTGATGAAGTTAACCTTACCCCAGGTTGGTTAAGGAAGGTCTGGGAGGAATGCACCTTACCCCAGGTTGTTTGAGGAAGGTCTTCAGGGAGGGAAACTTTCCCTAGGTTGTTTGAAAAAGGTCTGGTGGGAGAGCACCTCACCCCAGGTTGTTTAATAAGGGAGGGTTGGTGAAAGGGCACCTTACCCTAGGTGTTTTGAAGAAGGTCTGGTGGGAGGGAACCTCACCCCAGATTGTTTGAAGAAGGTCAGGTGAGAGGGCACCTCTCCCCCTTTGTTTGAAGAATGGCTGGTAGGAGGGCACCTATCCACAGGTTCTTTGAAGAAGGTCTGGTGGGAGTGCACCTTTTCCAAGGTTGTTTGAAGAAGGTCTGGTGGGAAAGCATCTTTCCCTAGGTTGTTTGAAGAAGAAACCATACCCCCGGCCGGGATTGAACCCGCGGTCATAGTCTCAAAACTCCAGCCCGTCGCGTTAGCCACTAGACCAGCTAGCCACAATAAGATTCATCCAACTAGGTATATTTCTACACCATAGGAAAGTTAGCATAGGCACCTCTGTGACCACAAATGCAAGTTTTTACAGACGAATCTCCAGCTAGCGTGGCCTTGACGAACTCTAGCTCAAGTCCCTTCACTGCCGTCAACATGACTCAAGAAATCGTAATGACACGATTGCAAATAAACCATACCCCCGGCCGGGATTGAACCCGCGGTCATAGAGTCTCAAAACTCCACCCCCGGCCGGGGGTATGGTTTCTTTGCAATCGTGTCATTACGATTTCTTGAGTCATGTTGACGGCAGTGAAGGGACTTGAGCTAGAGTTCGTCACGGCCACGCTAGCTGGAGATTCGTCTGTAAAAACTTGCATTTGTGGTCACAGAGGTGCCTGTGCTAACTTTCCTATGGTGTAGAAATATACCTAGTTGGATGAATCTTATTGTGGCTAGCTGGTCTAGTGGCTAACGCGACGGGCTGGAGTTTTGAGACTCTATGACCGCGGGTTCAATCCCGGCCGGGGGTATGGTTTATTTGCAATCGTGTCATTACGACTTCTTGAGTCTTGTTTGAAGAAGGTCTGGTGAGAGGCCACCTCATCCAAGGTTATTTGAGGAAGGTCTGGTGGGAGGGCACCTCTCACCAGGTTGTTTGAAGGTTTGGTGAAAGGGCACCTTACCACAGGTTGTTTGAAGGTCTGGTGGAAGGGCACATCACCTCAGGTTGTTTGAAGGTCTGGTGGGATGGCACCTTACCCCAGGTTGTTTGAGGAAGGTCTTCAGGGAGGAAAGCTTACCCCAGGTTGTTTGAAAAAGGTCTCGTGGGAGAGCACCTCACCCCAGGTTGTTTAATAAGGGAGGGTTGGTGAAAGGGCACCTTACCCTAGGTTGTTTGAAGGTCTGGTGGGAGAGCACCTCAACCCAGGTTGTTTAATAATGGAGGGTTGGTGAATGGGCACCTTACCCTAGGTTGTTTGAAGAAGGTCTGGTGGGAGGGAACCTCACCCCAGATTGTTTGAAGAAGGTCAGGTGAGAGGGCACCTCTCCCCAGGTTGTTTGAAGAATGGCTGGTAGGAGGGCACCTATTCACAGGTTCTTTGAAGAAGGTCTGGTGGGAGTGAACCTTTCCCAAGGTTGTTTGAAGAAGGTCTGGTGGGAAAGCATCTTTCCCTAGGTTGTTTGAAGAAGGTCTGGTGAGAGGCCACCTCACCCAAGGTTATTTGAGGAAGGTCTGGTGGGAGGGCACCTCTCACCAGGTTGTTTGAAGGTTTGGTGAAAGGGCACCTTACCACAGGTTGTTTGAAGGTCTGGTGGTAGGGCACATCACCTCACGTTGTTTGAAGGTCTGGTGGGATGGCTGCTCTCACAAGGTTGTTTGAAGGTTTGGTGGGATGGCACCCCACCCCAGATTGTTTGAAGAAGGACTTGTGGGAGACAACCTCTCCCTAAGCTGTTTGAAGAAGGTCTGGTGTGAGGGCACATTTACACAGGTTGTTTGAAGAAGGTCTGGTGAGAGGGCACCTTTCAACAGACTGTTTGAAGAAGGACTGGTCGGAGGGCACCTTACCCCATGCTGTTTGAAGAAAGTCTGGAGGGAGGGCACCTTAACCCAGGTTATTTGAAGAAGCTATGGTCCAAGAGCACCTCAGCCCAGGTTGTTTAGTGAAGGTCTGGTGGGAGGGCACCATACCGCAGGTTGTTTGAAGAAGGTCTGGAGGGAGGGAACCTCACCCCATGTTCTTTGAAGAAGGTCTAGTGAGAGAGCACGTCACCCCAGGTTGTTTAAAGAAGGTCTGGTGGGAGGGCAATTTAGCCCAGGTTGTTTGAGGAAGGAATGGAGGGAGGGCATCTCACCCCAGGTTGTTTAAGGAAGGTCTTGATGAATTTAACCTTACCCCAGGTTGGTTAGGGAAGGTCTGGCGGGAATGCACCTTACCCCAGGTTGTTTGAGGAAAGTCTTCAGGGAGGGCACCTTACCCTAGGTTGTTTGAAGAAGGTCTGGTGGGAGGGAACCTCACCCCAGGTTGTTTGAAGAAGGTCAGGTTAGAGGGCACCTCTCCCCTCGTTGTTTGAAGAATGACTGGTAGGAGTGCACCTATCCACAGGTTCTTTGAAGAAGGTCTGGTGGGAGTGCACCTTTCCCAATGTTGTTTGAAGAAGGTCTGGTGGGAGGGCATCTTTCCCTAGGATGTTTGAAGAAGGTCTGGTGAGAGGCCACCTCACCCAAGGTTGTTTGAGGAAGGTCTGGTGGGAGAGCACCTCTCACCAGGTTGTTTGAAGGTTTGGTGAAAGGGCACCTTACCTCAGGTTGTTTGAAGGTCTGGTGGGAGGGCACATCACCTCAGGTTGTTTGAAAGTCTGGTGGGACGGCACCTCTCAGAAGGTTGTTTGAAGATTTGGTGGGATGGCACCTCACCCCAGGTTGTTTGAAGAAGGACTGGTGGGAGAGCAGCTCACCACAGGTTGTTTGAAGAAGGTCTGGTGGGAGAGAACCTCTCCCTAGGCTGTTTGAAGAAGGTCTGGTGAGAGGACACATTTACCCAGAAGAAGGTCTGTTGAGAGGGCAGCTTTCAACAGACTGTTTGAAGAAGGACTGGTTGGAGGGCACCTTACCCCATGCTGTTTGAAGAAGGTCTGGTGGGAGGGCACCTTACCCCAGGTTATTTGAAGAAGGTATGGTCGGAGAGCACCTCATCCAGGATGTTTAGTGAAGGTCTGGTGGGAGGGCACCATACCCCAGGTTTTTTGAAGAAGGTCTGGTCAGTATTCGCATCGCTATTGGGCCGTGCGGACGTGCTGCGCAGTAGCTCCTGATTGAGTTGGCTTTTGCGCAGTGTTGACGTGTACTTAGCTCTGTGATGACCTGTTTGCGCGCTCTCTACGAATTGAAGCAAGATGCCTTCAATCGAGCAACTTTACCAACAGCTTAAGGAAAAATTGAGGATGGCGAAGTTGGAGATTCGGCGACTGACCGAGGAAAACAAGAAGATTCGTAATAGTCCTCCTGTTTTGAGTCCTCAGGTCAAGAAGGGAAACTGGTCAGTGGCTGGACAGCAGGGAACGAAGTTGAGTATCAAGAAGACGAATGGAAAGGTAGAAACGATGAAGAAGAAAGAGACTGCCGTGGAAACTGTTGTGGAAACATCTAATACATTCTCAGTGCTACCCGACGAATGTGAGTCGACTACTGGGAACAACACGACGAACAACACCAAGGAAGGTAAGAATATTGTTGTTGTTGGGGATAACCAAGTTAGGTATGGATAGGGCGTTCTGCTTGAAGGACAGGAGTAGGAGACAGAGAGTTTGCTTTCCTGGGGCTGGGATGGAGGATATTGTTAGCCGTCTGGATGACATCATGAGAGGTAATGGGAGCAATCCTATTATATGTCTCAGTGCTGGAGGCAACGATGTTGGCAGACGTAGGAGTGAAGACCTGATTAGCAGGTATAGGTCAGCAATAGAAATAATTAGGAGGAAGGGTGGGAACCCTGTCATATGTGGTATTTTGCCAAGGAGAGGAGTTGGAAATGAATGGTTGTCCAGGGCAATTGGTGTCAATTGCTGGCTGGACAAATACTGTAAGGAAAATGCAGTAACATTCATTGACAGCTGGGACCTCTTCTGTGGCAGAAATGACATGTATGCCAGGGATGGGGTTCACTTATCTAGATCTCGGGTGGTAGCACTGGCAACTGCAGTGGAGGGAGCAGTTAGGAGTTTAAACTAGGAATAGTTAGTGGTATGGGTTTTGGCAGGAAAACAGTGAAGTCCCAGTGTAGTAATATTACGAGTTCTAGGGGAACTAGTAATAAGCAGAACGAGGTAGATATTGAAAAGCCAGGGACTTGGGTGATAAGGACAGTAATAGGTTTAGTAGAAAAACAGAAATGAGCAGGAAGGGTAAAGAGAAAGGAGAGTCTTTCAATGTTTATTATGCTAATTGCCGTAGTGCTAGGAATAAGATGGACGAGTTGAGATTAGTTGCTAGTGCAGGTAACATTGATGTATTTGCCTTAACTGAGACGTGGTTTAATTCAAAAAGTCGGGACATGCCTGCGGAATGTCATATTCAGGGTTTTAAATTGTTCCAAGTAGATAGAAGTATCGGGAAGGGGGGTGGGGTGGCATTGTATGTCCGAGATCGCTTGAACTGTTGCATAAAAACGGGTATTAAGTCTGAAGTAACACATACAGAGTCTGTTTGGATAGAATTTTCAGAGGGGCATGAAAAACTGATTTTAGGAGTGATATACCGTCTCCCAAACTTAGATAGGGACCAAGGGAGACTACTATGGGAGGAAATTGTTAAGGCCAAAAGGCACGATAATATAGTAATTCTAGGAGACTTTAACTTTAGTCATGTTGATTGGAATTTCTTGACTGGGAATTTAGAATTATACGACTTCTTAGAAGTAGTTCAGGATTGTTTTTTGAAGCAGTTTGTGACAGAACCTACAAGGGGAAATAACCTGCTTGACTTAGTTATGGCAAACAATGAATCCCTTGTTAATAATTTAGAAATTTCAGAGGAACTGGGTGCTAGTGAACACAAATCAATTACATTTAGCATTGAATGGAAGTACGATAGTAGCGATAACTCAGTAACAGTCCCGGATTTTCGCTTAGCAGATTACGATGGGCTTAGAGAACACTTATCATCTGTTGACTGGGGTAACGAAGTGAGCTATCAATTTGACAGTTTTCTGAACACTATACATGCTGCTCAAAGAACGTTTATCCCATATAAAGAAATTAGATCAAATAGAAATGACCCAAAATGGATGAATAATAGGCTCAAATATCTACTAGGGCATAAGAAAGGAATTAATAGGCGTATCAAAAGAGGTGAGGGTCATCTTATGAATCAGTATATTGACATTAAGAGGGACATTAAAAAGGGGATAAGAAAAGTTAAAAGGGACTATGAAATTAAAGTTGCTAGGGATTCTAAAACTAACCCAAAAAGTTTTTTCCAGGTCTATAGAACAAAAGTTAGAGATAAGATAGGTCCCCTTCAAAATAACTATGGGCACCTTACTGACAAAGAGAATGAAATGTGCTCGATTTTTAATAATTATTTTCTCTCAGTTTTTACACAGGAAGACACTAACAATATTCCAGTAATTAATTTTTATAGTGGGCTAGAAGAAGATAAATTATGTAACATCACAGTCACTAGTGAAATGGTTGTGAAGCAGATAGACAAACTGAAGCAAAATAAGTCGCCGGGTCCTGATGAGGTTTTTCAAGGGTTCTTAATGAATGCAAAATGGAACTCTGTGAACCATTAACTAATATTTTTAATTTATCTCTTCAAACAGGTGTAGTGTCTGATATGTGGAAGATGGCTAATGTAATTCCTATTTTTAAAACAGGGGACAAGTCGTTACCGTCAAATTACCGCCCAATAAGCCTGACCTCAATTGTAGGCAAATTACTAGAGTCAATTATAGCTGAGATTATAAGAAGCTATTTCGATAAGCATAGCTTGATTAATGATACTCAGCATGGATTCACAAGAGGCCGGTCTTGTCTAACTAATTTATTAACTTTCTTCAGTAAAGCTTTTGAGGCTGTTGACCACGATAAAGAATTTGATATTATTTACTTAGATTTTAGTAAGGCTTTTGATAGAGTTCCGCACCATAGACTGTTAAAGAAAGTGGCAGCTCATGGCATTGGGGGAAAAGTGCTCTCGTGGATCACTGACAGGAAGCAGAGATTGTCCATAAATGGGGTTAAATCCGAGTGGGGATCTGTAACAAGTGGCGTTCCACAGGGATCAGTCTTGGGCTCGTTGTTGTTTATAATATATCAATGATCTTCATGAGGGAATTACTAGTGATATGAGCAAATTCGCCGATGACACAAAGATAGGTAGGATAATTGATTCAAACGTAGATGTTATGGAACTTCAGGAGGATTTAAACAAACTCTATTCTTGGTCAGAAAAGTGGCAGATGCAGTTCAATGTAGATAAATGCAAGGTTCTGAAGCTTGGGAGTGCCCATAACCCTAGTACTTATAAGTTAAATGATGTAGAACTTAGCCATACAGATTGCGAAAAGGACTTGGGGGTTATGGTGAGGAGCAACCTTAAATCAAGACAGCAATGCCTAAGCGTACGTAATAAGGCAAATAGATTACTGGGATTTATATCAAGAAGTGAAAGCAACAGAAGTCCAGAGGTCATACTGCAGCTTTATACATCATTAGTAAGGCCTCACCTAGATTATGCAGCTCAGTTCTGGTCTCCATATTACAGAATGGACATAAATTCGTTAGAAAACATTCAGCGTATGATGACTAAATTAATACATAGCATTAGAAATCTTCCTTATGAAGAAAGATTGAAGACTCTTAAGTTACATTCACTTGTTAGACGAAGAATGAGGGGAGACCTGATCGAAGTGTATAAGTGGAAGATGGGTATTAATAAAGGGGATATTAATAAGGTCTTGAGGATGTCTCTCCAAGAGAGAACCCACAGTAATGGATTTAAATTAGATAAGTTTAGATTTAGAAAGGACATAGGAAAGTATTGGTTTGGAAATAGGGTAGTTGATGAGTGGAACAGTCTACCTAGTTGGGTTATTGAGGCTGGGACTTTGGGTAGTTTCAAATTTAGGTTGGATAAGTACATGAATGGGAGGGGTTGGATTTGAGTGGGACTTTCACATCAGAGCTTATTTCTTGGGTGGCATTGAAAATTGGGTTGGGCAAATGTTTTGTTAGTGGGATGAATTGTAAAGGACCTGCCTAGTATGGGCCAACAGGCCTGCTGCAGTGTTCCTCCTTTCTTATGTTCTTATGTTCTTATGTCTGGAGGGAGGGAGCCTCACCCCATGTTGTTTGAAGAAGGTCTAGTGAGAGAGCACGTCACCCCAGGTTGTTTAAGGAAGGTCTGGTCATAGTGCAACACCACTCCAGGTTGTTTAAGGAAGGTTTGAGGGGCGGGCACCTTACATCAGGTTGTTTGAAGAATGTCTGGATGGATTGCACCTCTCACCAGGTTGTTTGAAGAAGGTATGGTGGGAGGGCAACTCTCTGCAGGATATTTGATGAAGGTCTGGTGGTTGGGCAACTCTCCCCAGGTTAATTGAAAAAGGTCTGGTGGAAAAGCACCTCACCCCAGGTTATATAAGGAAAACCTGGTTGGGGCACTTCCCCCCAGGTTGTTTGAAGAAGGTCTGTTGGGAGAGTACCTTAACCCAGGTTGTTTGAAAAAAGTCTGGGCACCTCTCCCCAGGATGTTTGAAGAATGTCTAGTAGGAGTGCACCTCTCACCAGGTTGTTTGAAGAAGGTTTGATAGTAGGGCACCTCTCCACAGCTTGTTTAAAGATGTGATGGGAGTGCACTTCGCCTCAGGCTGTTTGAAAGTCTGGTGGGATAACACTTCTACCCAGGTTGTTTTTAGAAGGTCTGGTGGGTGGGCACCTTACCACAGGTTTTTTGAAGAAGGTCTAGTGGGAGGGCATCTCTCCCCAGGTTGTTTGTAGGTCTTGTGGTTGGGCACTTCTCCCCAGGTTGTTAGAAGAAGGTTGGGTGGGAGGGCACCTCTCCCGAGGTTGTTTGAAGATCTGGTAGAAGGGCTCTTCTACCCAAGTTATTTGAAGAAGGTCTTGTGGGAGGGCACCTAACCCTAGGTTGATGAAGAAGGTTTTTCGTGAGGGCACCTCTCCCCTGGTTGTTTCAAGATGGCACCTCACCCAGGTAGTTTTTAGAAGGTCTGGTGGGGAGGGCACCTCACCCCTGGTTGATTGAGGAATGTCTGGTAGGAGAGCACCTATCCCCAGGTTGTTTGAGGACGGTCTCGTGGGAGGGCACCTCTCCCCAGGTTGTTTGAAAAAGGTATGGTAGGAGAGCACCTCACCTCAGCTTGTTTGAAGAAGGTCTTGTGGTATGGCACCTCACCCCAGGTTGATTGAAAAAGTCTGGTGGGAGGGCACCTCTCCCCAGGTTGTTTGTAGAATGTCTGGTAGGAGGGCACCTATCCCCAGGTTGTTTGAAAAAGGTCTGGTAGGAGGGCACCTCACCCAGGTTGTTTTGAGAATGTCTGGTGGGAGGGCACCTTACCACACGTTGTTTGAAGAAGGTCTGATGGGATGTCACCTTTCCCTAGGTTGTTTGAAGGTCTGGTGAGAGGGCACCTCTTACCTGGTTGTTTGAAGAAGATCTGGTGGGAGGGCACCTCTCCCCAAGGTGTTTGAAGAAGGTCTGGGAGGAAGGCGCCTCTCCAAAGGATGTTTGAAGATATGTAGGGAGGTAACCTCTCCCAGGTTGTTTGAAGAATGTCTGGTGGGAGGGCACCTTTCCCCTGTTTGTTTGAAAGTCTGGTGGTAGAGCACCTCACCCCAGGTTGTTTTTGGAAAGTCTGGAGGTAGGGCACCTTACCCCTTGTTGTTTGAAGAAGGTCTGGTAGGAGGGCACCTCACCCCAAGTTGTTTAAGGAAGGTCTGGTGGGAGGGCACCTTGCCCAAGGCTGTTTGAGGAAGGAATGGGTGGAGGGCAACCCCAGGTTGTTTAAGGAAGACTTGGTTGGAGGGAACCTTACCCCAGTTTGTTTGAAGAATGTCTGGATAGAGGGTTTCTCTCCCCAGGTTGTTTGAAGAAGGTCTGCTGGTAGGGCACCACTTCCCAGGTTGTTTGAATAAGGTCTGGTGGGAGGGCACCTCTCCGCAGGTTGTTTCAAGAAGGTCAGGTGGGAGGGCACCTCTCCCCAGACTGTTTGAAGGTCTATTGGGAGGGCACCTTACCCCAGGTTGTTTGAAGAAGGTCTGGAGGGATGGAACCTCACCCCAGGTTTTTTAACGAAGGTCTCGCGGATCGGAACATTACCCCAGGTTGGTAAAGGAAGGTCTGTTGGGAGGGCACCTTATCCCAGGTTGTTGGAAGATGGTCTGGTGGGAGTGCACCTTACCCCAAGTTGTTTGAAGAAGGTCTAATGGGAGAGCACGTCACCACAGGTTGTTTAAGGAAGGTCTGGTCATAGTGCAACACCACCCCAGATTGTTTAAGGAAGGTTTGGGGGCGGGCACCTTACATCAGGTTGTTTGAAGAATGTCTGGATGGATGGCACCTCTCACCAGGTTGTTTGAAGAAGGTTTGGTGGGAGGGCAACTCTTCGCAGGATGTTTGATGAAGGTCTGGTGGTTGGGCAACTCTCCCCAGGTTAATTGAAAAAGGTCTGGTCGGAGGGCACCTCACCCCAGGTTATATAAGGAAAACCTGGTTGGGGGCGCTTCTCCCCAGGTTGCTTGAAGAAGGTCTGTTGGGAGAGCACCTTAACCCAGGTTGCTTGAAAAAGGTCTTGTGGGATGACACTTCTCCACTTGTTGTGTGAAGAATGTCTGGAGGTACAGCACCTCTCCCCAGGCTATTTGAAGAAGGTCTGGTGCGAGGGCACCTCTCCCCAGGATGTTTGAAGAATGTCTGGTAGGAGCACACCTCTCCCAAGGTTGTTTGAAGAAGATTTGATAGTAGTGCACCTCTCCCAAGTTTGTTTAAAGAAGGTGTGATGGGAGTGCACTTCGCCACATGCTGTTTGAAAGTTTGGAGTGATAACACTTCTCCCCAGTTTGTTTTTAGAAGGTCTGGTGGGTGGGCACCTTACCACAGGTTCTTTGAAGAAGGTCTAGTGGGAGGGCATCTCTCCTCAGGTTGTCTGAAGGTCTGGTGGTAGGGCACTTCTCCCCAGGTTGTTTGAAGAAGGCTGGGTGGGAGGGCACCTCTCCCGAGGTTGTTTGAAGGTCTGTTGGGATTGCTCTTCTCCCAAAGTTGTTTGAAGAAGGTCTTTTGGAAGGGCACCTAAGCCCAGTTTGATGAAGAAGGTCTTTTGTGAGGGCACCTTTTCCCCTGGTTGTTTGAAGATGGCACCTCACCCCAGGTTGTTTGAAGGTGTGTTGGGAGGGCAACTCTTCCCAGCTTGTTTGAAGGTATTGTGGGAGGGCACGTCATCCCTGGTTGTTTGAAGAATATCTGGTTGGAGGGCGCCTATCCCTAGGTTGTTTGAGGAAGGTCTCGCGGGAGGGCACCTCTACTCAGGTTGTTTGAAAGAGGTCTGGCAGGAGGGCACCTCTCCCCAGGTTTTTTGAAGAATGTCTGGTGGTATGGCACTTCACCCCAGGTTGGTTGAAAAAGTCTGGTGTTTGAAGAAGGTCTGGTAGGAATGCTCCTCTCTCCAGAATGTTTGAAGGTCTGTGGGGAGGTAACCTCTCCCCAGGTTGTTTGAGGAATGTCTGGTGGGAGGGCACTTTTTCCCTGGTTGTTTGAAAGTCTGGTGGGAGAGCACCTCAATATTGAGGCACCAAAAGTATGGTTTTCATGGTGCCATAGACACAAAGCATATGCTCCCAGAGACTTCTTGTCTCAATCCAGCCAATCACACACCTTCTGGGCGGAGCTTGAAGGTGGCGACACTTGGGTATTGTCCTCTGCTATTGGCTGGGAGCTCCTCGAGTGTTCAGTACTGCTTGACTTGTTGAAGGAGCAGCATTTCGACCCTCACTCTCCTGATATTTCACCAATTTACACCACTCCAGAATGTCGGTAAGCTTCTGAATGTGTTTCCAGTGTATTATTGAATGTTTGAACCTCATTTTGAGATGCAAATGAATTGCCTGAGGCATTGAGAAGTAACAAATAAATGCACTTGAAGTTTTGTTTACCTTTTTGGTATCAATATTGAGGCCCGGCCTGACAATGGTAGATTATCACTTACTGTTTTTGTATCAATATTGAGGCCCGGCCTGACAATGGTGATAAGAAATGTGCCAATGAAGGTATCATATATCATGGATTAACATATCGTAATTAGACTGTCTTTGTCACTAATAGCTAACAATTGCATGCTGAATCAAATTCATTAATATATGAGTAATTTTACCTTGTAAATTTATCAAATTTGCTCATATGGAATGCTCATTTTGTGTTTTCTGTTCATTTCAGTTGAACACAAATGTGTTTTATGGATCAAGGGCTCAAAGAAGAAGGGATTACATCATGCCAGAGTTACATGATGACAGTGACCCTAATGAGGAAGTGGATTCTGGAGATGATTATGAGCCACAGGCAGAAGCTTCTTCTTCAAGTGAATATGAACATGAAGATTTGTCTAAGAGAAGTGGGCAAGTTAATGTAAAATGAAGAAATGTACGAAAACAAGCAGTTAAAGATGATGAGGTTGAGGTAGATGAAACAACTGTCAACAACACTAATGCCACCTGGAGCAAACTTGACATAACAAATACTCCATTACTTGACTACGAACATGAGGTACCAACACAGAGGAGGAGAAGAAAATACCTATAAGTTCCAAGGTTGTTATTTGCCTTGCAAAGACTATGGACCACACAAAGACCAGTGCAATTTATGCAGATAACTTCTTTACCAGTTTGCCTCTAGTGAAATATCTGCATGCTACATTCAATTGCAGGTACACAGGCACTGCAAGGGACAGCAGAATTGGAAAACCACCACTTATGTCTGTCAATGACATGGAAAAAACAAAGGTGAAAAGGAGTGCTATGGATTACTGTTCATTGGATGGTGTCCTTGCTGTACGTTGGAAACACAGTAAGGTTGTTACTTTACTGACTAATGATATTGGCATCAACCCAGTGGCAAAGATAAAGAGGTACAGCAAGGAGCTCAAACAAAAGGTGGAAGTTGACTATCCTGCAGTGATAAAGAATTATAATGCCCATATGGGGGCATAGATAAGAATGATATGTTGGTGCATCTCTACAAGTCTCCACTCAAAGCAAAACGCTGGTACATGAGGCTCTTTGGATATATCATTGATCTTTGTTGTGTCAATGGCTGGTTGTTGTACAGGCGTGACTGTGGTGCTTTGAAAGAGAAATGCATGAACCTCTAGGAATTTCGGTTTTCCATCTCCCATTCTGCAAGAAAGTCAATGGAATCCCAAGGAGCCTGAGATCTCCAAGTTGTTCAACTTCACGGTCTTCTTCACTTGATGACATTCCCAATTGGCATAGAAAAAGGCCTCATGATACAATATTTGATGAAACACAAACACACAGGCGAGTTTCTGCAAAGAGGCTTTCATGTAAACATTGCAACACCAAGAACAAGAGGACCTACTTTTCCTTTGCTTGTTCCTTCTGCAAGGTTAATTTATGTCTAAATTCAATGAGGAATTGTTTCCTGGAATTCCATAAGCAACAACATGCTTAAATTCCTCTGATAATATTTTTGTAACATTTTTTTAAATTTTTTATAAAATGTCAATTACTAAAAATGTGTTAAATTTATTGAAATCAAGTTTCTGTGCCTTTTGTTTACCCAAGTTGTTTATGACTAAACCTTAAATGTAAATTTATGCCTTTAATTATCAGTTATAGAAGCTGTTATGATTCTTTTAGACAAATGCCTTTGTCAGGCTTGCATCAAATTTGATGCCTGATCTGTCACCTACAGTTTAACCATTGTCGGGGAGTGCCTCATATTTGATGCGGCCAAAAAGGGCATCTTATGGCAAAAAAATAAATAAACTCAAAAAATGATCACAAATAAATATGTCTTAGAATTGCATATACTGTCACAATATAGGTTGCAATTGTTGCATCTGCTCAAATATGAGGCACGGCCTGGTAAAGGGTAGGAATGCTCCTCTCTCCAGGATGTTTGAAGGTCTGTGGGGAGGTAACCTCTCCCCAGGTTGTTTGAAGAATGTCTGGTGGAAGAGCACTTTTTCCCTGGTTGTTTGAAAGTCTGGTGGGAGAGCACCTCACCCCAGGTTGTTAAGGAAAGTCTAGTGGGAGGGCATGTTACCCCAAGATGTTTGAAGAAGGTCTTGTGGGAGGGCACCTAGCCCCAGGTTGTTTGAGTAATGTATAGGTGGAATGCAACCCCACCCCAGGTTGTTTAAAGAAGGTTTGGTTGGAGGGAACCTTACCTCAGTTTGTTTGAAGAAGGTCTGGATGGAGGGTACCTCTCCCCAGGTTGTTTGAAGAAGGTCTGGTGGTAGGGCACCTCACACGAGGTTGTTTGAAGGTCTGGTGGGAGGGCTCTTCTTCACAAATTTTTTGAGGAAGGTCTGGTAGGAGGGCACCCTCCGCAGATTGTTTGAATAAGGTCTTGTGGGAGGGCACCTAACCCCATGTTGATGGAAAAGGTCTGGTGGGAGGGCACCTCTCCCCAGGTTGTTTAGAGAAGGTCTGATTGAAGGGCACCTCTCCTTAGGTTGTTTGAGGAAGGTCTGGTGGGATGGCACCTCTCACCAGGTTGTTTAAAGAAAGTCTAGTGCAATGGCACCTCACCCCAGTTTGTTTTAGGAAGGTCTATTGGAAGGGCACCTCTCCACAGGTTGTTTGAAGAAGGACTGGTGTTAAGGCATCTTACACCAGGTTGTTTGAAGAAGGTCTGTTGTGAGGGCACCTCACACCAGGTTGTTTGAAGAAGGTCTGGTGGGATGGCACATCACCCCAGGTTGTTTGAAGAAGGTGTGTTGGGAGGGCACCTTTCCCAAGGTTGTTTGAAGAAGGCCTGGTTTGAGGGCTTCTCTCCAGGTTGTTTGAAGGTCTGGTGGGAGGGCACCTCACCCCTGGTTGTTTGAAGAACGTCTGGTGGTATGGCACCTCACCCTAGGTTGTTTGAAAAAGTTTGGTTGGAGGGCACCTCTCCCTAGGTTGTTTGTAGAATGTCTGGTACGTGGGCACCTCTCCAAAGGTTGTTTGAGGAATGTCTGGAGGGTGGGCACCTCTCCCCAGGTTGTTTGAAGAAAGACAGGTGGGAAGGTACCTCTCCCCAGGTTGTCTGAAGGTCTGGTGGGAGGGCACCTTATCTCTGGTTGTTTGAAGAAGTTTTGGTGGAAGGACACCTTTCACCAGATTGTTTGAAGAAGATCTGTTGGGAGGGCACCTCTCTCTAGTTTGTTTGAAGAAGGTCTGGTGGGAGGGCGCCTCTTCCCTGGTTCTTTCAAGGTCTAGTGGGATGGCACCTCTCCACAGGTTGTTTGAAGGAGTTTTGTTGGGAGGGCACATCTCCCCATGTTGTTTGAAGAAAGTCCTGTGGGAGGGCACCTTTCCCCAGATTGTTTGAAGAAGATCTGGTGGGAGGGCTCCTCACTCCAGGTTGTTTAATGAAGGTCTGCTGGGAGGGCACCTCACTCCAGGTTGTTTAAGGAAGGTCTTGATGAAGTGAACCTTACCACAGGTTGTTTAAGGAAGGTTTGGTTTGAGGGCATGTTACCCCAGGTTGTTTGAAGAATTTGTGGTGGTACGGAACCTCTTACCAGGTTGTTTGAAGGTCTTGTGGGAGGGCACCTCACCCCAGGTTGTTTGAGGAAGGTCTGGCGGTAGGGCACCTCAACCCAGGTTGAATGAAAACCTTTGGTGGAAGGGCACTTCGCCCCAGGTTTTTTGAAAAAGGTCTGGCTGTAGGGCACCTCAACCCAGGTTGAATGAAAAAGTCTGGCATAAGGGCATGTCGCCCCAGGTTTGTTTGGAGAAGGTCTGGTGATAGGGAACGTCTCACCAGTTTGTTTGAAGAAGTTCTCGAGGGAGAGCACCTTACCCCAGGTTGTTTTGAAGGATTGGTGGGAGGGCACCTCTCCCCAGTTTGTTTTAAGAAGGTCTTGTGGGAGGGCACCTTTCACCAGGATGTTTGAAGAAGGTCTGATGGGATGGCACCTTACCATAGGTTGTTTGAAGGTCTGGTGAGAGGGCACCTCTCCCAAGATTGTTTGAAGAAGGAATGGGGGGAGGGCACTTCTAACCAAGTTATTTGTAGGTCTGGGGGAGGGCAAATTACCCCTGGTTGTTTGAAGAAAGTCTGGTGAGAGGACACCTCTCCCCAGGATGCTGAAAGAAGGTCTGGTGGGAGGGCAACTCTCACCAGGAAGTTTGAAGAAGGTCTGGTGTGAGGGCACATCTCCCAAGGTTATTTGAAGAATGTCTGGTGGGAGGGCACCTTAGCCAAGGTTGGTTGAAGAAATTCTGGTGGGAGGGCACCTCTTACCACGTTGTTTAAAGAAGGTCTGGTAGGAGGGCACCTCTGCACAGATTGTTTGAAGGTCTGGTGGGAGGGCACCTTTCCACAGATTGTCTAGGGAAGGTCTTGTGGGAGGGCTTTTCTCCCCAAATTTTTTGAGGAAGATCTGGTAGGAGGGCACCTCTCCCCAGGTTGTTTGAAGAAGGTCTGGTGGGAGGGCACCTTTACCCAGGTTCTTTGAAGCAGGTCTGTGGGGAGGGAACCTCTCCCCAGGTTGTTTGAAGAATGACTGGTGGGAGGGCAGCTTTCCACAGATTGTTTATGGAAGGTGTGGTGGGAGCACACCTTGCCCCATCTTGTTTGAAGAAGGTCTGGTGGGATGGCACCTTACCCCAGGTTGTTTGAATAAGGTATGGAGGGAGGGGCACCTTACCCCCAGGTTGTTTGAAAAAGGTCTGGTGGGAGAGCACCTCACCCCAGGTTGTTTAATAACGTAGGATTGGTTGGAGGGCACCTTACCCTAGATTGTTTGAAGAAGGTCTGGTGGGAGGGAACCTCACCCCAGGTTGTTTGAAGAAGGTCAGGTGAGAGGGCACCTCTCCCCAGGTTGTTTGAAGACTGACTGGTAGGAGGGCACCTATCTACAGGTTCTCTAAAGAAGGTCTGATGGGAGTGCACCTTTCCCAAAGTTGCTTGAAGAAGGTCTTGTGGGAGGGCATCTTTCCCTAGGTTGTTTGAAGGAGGTCTGGAGAGACCACCTCACCCAAGGTTGTTTGAAGGTCTAGTAGGTGAGCACCTCTCACCAGATTGTTTGAAGGTTTGGTGAAAGGGCACCTTACCCCAGGTTGTTTGAGAAAGGTCTGGAGGAAGGGCACCTCACCTCAGGTTGTTTGGTCTGGTGGTAGGGCACCTCCATCAAGGTTTTTTGAAGGTTTGGTGGGAGGGCACCTCACCCCAGGATGATTGAAGAAGGTCTGTTGGGAGGGCACCTCACCCCAGGCTGTTTGAAGAAGGTCTGGTGGGAAAGCACCTCTCCCCAGGTTGTTTGAAATTGTGATGGGAGGGCACCTCACCCATGGTTGGTTTAAAAATGTGTGGTGGGAGGGCTCCTTACCCCAGGTAGTTTGATGATGGACTGATGGGATGGAACCTTACCTTGGAATGTTTGAAGGTCTGGTGGGACGGTATCTCTCCAAAGGTTGTTTGAAGAAGATCTGGTGGGAGGGCACCTCTCCCCAGGTTGTTTGAAGGTGTGGTGGGAGGGCAACTTACCCCTGGTTGTTTGAAGAAGGTCCAGTTGGAAGGCACCTTACCACAGATTGTTTAAGGAAGGTTTGGTGGGAGTGCACCTCTTCCCAGGTTGTTTGAAGGTCTGGTAGGATGGCACCTCTCCCAAGGTTGTTTGAAGAAGGTCTGGTGGGTGGGCACATCTCCTCAGGTTGTTTGAAGAAGGTCTGGAAGGAGGGCACCACTTTATAGATTGTTTGTAGATGGTCTTGTGGGAGGGCACATCTCCCCAGGTTCTTTAAAGAAGGTCCACTGTCAGAGCACCTTACCTAAGGTTGGTTGAAGATGGTCTGGTGGGAGAGCACCTTTTAACAGGTTGTTTGAAGGTCTTGTGGGAGGGCACCTCTGATCAGGTTATTTGAAGAAGGTCTGGTAGCAGGGCACCTCACGAAAGGTTGTATGAAGAAGGTCTGGCCGTAGTGCAACTCACCCAAGGTTGTTTGAAAAAGTCTTGTGCGAGGGCAACTCTCCATAGGTTGTTTGAAGGCGTGGTGGGAGGGCACCTCTCCCCAGGCTGTTTGAAGAAGGTCTGCTGGGATGACACCATTCCCTAGGTTGTTCGAAGAAGGTCTGGTGATAGGGCACGTCTCCCCAATTTGTCTGAAGAAGATCTCGAGGGAGAGCACCTTATCCCACGTTGTTTAAAGGTCTGGTGATAGGGCACGTCTCCTCAATTTGTTTGAAGAAGTTCTCGAGCGAGAGCACCTGATCCCACGTTGTTTAAAGGTCTGGTGGGAGGGCACCTCTACCCATGTTGTTTGAAGAAGGTCTGCAGGGAGGGCGCTTTTCACCAGATTGTTTGAAGAAGGTTTGGTGGGAGGGCACCTCTTTTAAGGTTGTTTGAAGGTCTGACGGGAGGGCACTTTACCCCAGGTTGTTTTAGGAAGGTCTGGTGGGAGGGCACCTTTCACCGGGATGTTTGAAGAAGGTCTTAGGGGATGGCACCTTACCCTAGGTTGTTTGAAAGTCTGGTGGGACGGCACCTCTCCCAAGGTTGTTTGAGGAAGGTCTGGGATAAGGGCACCTATCCCCAGGTTATTTGTAGGTCTGGGAGAGGGCAAATTACCCCTGGTTGTTTGAAGAAAGTCTGGTGGGAGGGCACCTCTCCCCAGGTTGCTGAAAAAAAGTCTGGATGGAGGGCACCTCTCCCAAGGTTCTTTGAAGAATGTCTGGTGGGATGGCACCTTACCCAAGGTTGGTTGAAGAAATTCTTGTGGTTGGGCACCTCTTACAAGGTTGTTCAAAGAGGCCTTGTAGGAGGGCACCTCTCCTAAGATTGTTTGAAGAAGGTCTGGTGGGAGGGTACCTTTCCACAGATTGTTTAGGGAAGGTCTTTTGGGAGCACACCTTACCCCATCTTGTTTGAACAAGGTCTGGTGGGAGGCATCTTACCCCAGGTTGTTTGAAGCAGGTCTGTGGGGAGGGCACATTACCCCAGGTTGTTTGAAGAAGGTCTTGTGGGAGAGCACCTCGCCCCAGGTTGTTTAAGGATGGTCTGGTGGGAGGGCAATTTACCCCAGGTTGTTTGAAGTAGGTATCGAGGGAGGGCATCTCACCCCAGGTTGTTTAAGGAAGGTCTTCATGAAGTGAACCTTACCCCAGATTGCTTGAGGAAGGTCTTATGGGAGGGCACTTTACCCCAGGTTGTTTGAAGAAGGTCTGGTGGGAGAGCACCTCTCCCCAGGTTGTTTAATAAGGGAGGATTTGTGGGAGTGCACCTTACATTAGGTTGTTTGAAGGAGGTCTGATGGGAGTGCACCTTTCCCAAGGTTGTTTGAAGAAGGTCTAGTGGGAGGGTATCTATCCCTAGGTTGTTTGAAGAAGGTCTGGTGAGAGGCCACCTCACCGATGGTTGTTTGTAGAAGGTCTAGTATAAGGGCACCTCTCACCAGGTTGTTTGAAGGTTTGGCAAAAGGGCACCTTACCCCAGGTTGTTTGAAGAAGGTCTGGTGGGAGGGCACCTCACCTCAGGTTGTTTGAAGGTCTGGAGGGAGGGCACCACTCACAAGGTTGTTTAAAGGTTTGGTGGGAGGGCACCTCACCCCTGGTTGTTTGAAGAAGGACTGGTGGGAGGGCACCTCACCCCTGGATGTTTGAAGGTCTGGTGGGAGGGCACCTCACCTCAGGTTGTTTGAAGAAGGTCTGGTGGGAGAGCACCTCTCCCTATGTTGTTTGAAGAAGGTCTGGTGATAGGGCACATTTGCATAGGTTGTTTGAAGGAGGTCTGGTGATAGCGCACCTCTATCCAGGTTGTTTAAGAAGGTCTGGTGGGAGGGCACCTTTCCACAGACTGTTTGAAGAAAGTCTAGTCGGAGGGCACCTTACCATCACTCTTGTAGGAACTGCCTACAAGAGTGATGGA
Organism: Cherax quadricarinatus; assembly: GCF_038502225.1. Lineage (NCBI taxonomy): Eukaryota > Metazoa > Arthropoda > Malacostraca > Decapoda > Parastacidae > Cherax > Cherax quadricarinatus. The sequence goes on along the minus strand of NC_091295.1, from coordinate 64,236,222 downwards.
CTGAACACATCGATTCCAGGTTGAGGGACTGATTACCTCAAACTTCTACTCTCCTTAGCCATTTCTACTTTGTATTGGACTGATGAAGCCACTGTATGGCGAAACGTTTCTTCAATAAAGATTCCCATGTGTTGCATAAGTGTCTCAATTCTTCAACTTGTCGGTTTTCAAAACCATTCATCGCATCTGTCAGACACTGCAACATCATGGGATCTTGGTACAAAGACTTCAACGCTTACCCAACCTTTGGACGACGACCTACTTACACTAGTGGCAGGTCCCACTGTGATCCCGCCTCCTCCTGCTTCAACTCATCTCACCGCAGTATATAAGCCACCTCTCTGGCTCTATGCTGCAGTTCCTACAAGAGTGATGGACTGAGCACATCGATTCCAGGTTGAGGGACTGATTACATCAAACTTCTACTCTCCTTAGCCATTTCATTGAAGAATGTCTGGTGAGAAGGCACTTCTCCCTAGGTTGTTTGAAGGTGTGATAGGAGGGCACCTCTCCACAGGTTGTTTGAAGGTGTGCTGGGAGGGCATGTCTCCCCAGTTTGTTTGAAGGTCTGGGGGGAGGGCACCTTAACCCAGGTTGTTTGAAAAAGGTCTGGTGTGAGGGCACCTCTCTCCAGGTTGTTTGAAGAATGTATGGTGGGAGGGCACCTCTCCCTAGGATGTTTGAAGAAGGTCTGATAGGAGGGCACCTCACCCCAGGTTGTTTGAAGAAGGTCCTGTGTGAGGGAACCTCATCCCAGGTTGCTTGAAAAAGGTCTGCTGGAAGGGAACTTCTCCCCATGTTGTTTGAAGAAGGTGTGAGGGGACATCACCCAAGATTGTTTATGGAAGGACACCTCTCCCAAGGTTTTTGGAGGATGGTCTTGTGGGAGGGCACCTCTCCCCAGGTTGTTTGAAGAAGGTCTGGTTGGAGGGCACCTCTCAACAGGATGTTTGAAGAATGTCTGTTGGCATGGCACCTCTCTCCAGGTTGTTTGAAAATAGTCTTGTGGGAGGGTACCTCTCCCCAGGTTGTTTGAAGAAGGTCTGGTGGGACGGCATCTTACCCCATGTTGTTTGAAGAACGTCTGATAGGAGGGTACCTCTTCCCAGGTTGTTTGATGAAGGTCTGGTGGGAGGGCACCTCTCCCCAGGTTGTTTGAAGCTCTGATGGGAGGGAACCTTTTCCCATGTTGTTTGAAGAATGTATGGTGGAATAGCACTTTAAATCAGGTTATTTGAAAAGGCCTGGTGATAGGGCACCTCTAGCAAGGTTGTTTGAAGATGTCTGGTGGGAGGGTACCTCTCCCTATGTTGTTTGAATAATGTCTGATAGAAGGGTACCTCTCCCCAGGTTGTTGGAAGAATGTCTGGTGAAAGGGCACCTCTCCGTAGGATGTTTGAAGAAGGTCTGACAGGAGGGCACCTCTTCCCAGGTTGTTTGAAGAGGGTCTGGTGGGAGGGCATCTTACAGCAGGTTGTTCGAAGAAGGTCTGTTAAGAGGGCACCTTACCCAAAGTTTTGTGATGAAGGTCTGGTGGGAGGGCTCCTCACCCAAGGTTGTTTGAACAAGGTCTGGTGGGAGGGCATCTCTCCCTAGGTTGTTTAAAGAGGGTCTGGTGGTGGGCACCTCACCCCACGTTGTTTAAGGAAGGTTTGGTGGGAGGGTACCTTACCCCTGGTTGTTTGAAGAAGATCTGGTGGGAGGGCACCTCACTCCAGGTTTTTTGAAAAAGGTCTTGTGGGAGGGCACCCTTCCCCCAGGTTGTTTGAATAATGTCTGGTGGGAGGGCACCTCTCCCTAGGTTGTTTGAAGAAGGTGTGAGAGGAGGGCGCCTCTCCCCATTTTGTTTGAAGGTCTGGTGGAAGGGCACATCTACACCGGTTGTTTGAAGGTCTTGTGGGACGGCACCTTAACAAGGGTTGTTTGAAAAAGGACTGGTGGAAGGGTACCTCTCCCTAGTTTGTTTGAAGAATGTCTGGTGGGAGGGCACCTCTCTCTAGGTTGTTTGAAGAAGGTCTGATTGGAGGGCGCCTCTCACAAGGTTGTTTGAAGGTCTGGTGGGAGAGCACCTTACCGCAGGTTGTTTGAAGGTCTGGTAAAAGTGCACCTCTACCCACTTTGGTGAAGAAGGTCTGATAGGAGGGCACCTCTCCCCAGGTTGTTTGAAGAATGTCTGGTGAGAGGGGACCCCTCACAAGATTTTTTGAATCTGATATGGTGGGAGGGCACCTTTCCCCAGGTTCTTTGAAGAAGGTCTGGTGGGAGAGCACCTCTTACCTGATTGTTTGAAGAAGGCCTGTTGGGAGGCCACCTCTCCCCATTGTGTTTGAAAAAGGTCGGGTAGGAAGGCACCTCTCCCGAGGTTGTTTGAAGGTCTGTTTGGAGGGCACCTCTACCCAGGATGTTTGAACTAGGTCTAATGGGAGGGCACCCTTCCCCAGATTGTATAAGGAAGGTAAGGTGGGAGGGCACGTTACCCCATCTTGTGTGAAGAAGGTCTGGTGGGAGAGCACCTCACCCAAGGTTGTTTGAACAAGGTCTGGTGGGAGGGCACCTCTCCTTAGGTTGTTTAAAGAAGGTCTGGTGTTGAGCACCTCACCCAATGTTCTTTAAGGAAGGTTTGGTGAGGGTACCTTACCCCTGGTTGTTTGAGGAAGGTCTCGTAGGAGGGTACCTCACCCCTGATTGTTTGAAGAAGGTCTGGTGGGAGGGCACCTCACCCCAGGTTTTTTGAAAGAGGTCTACTGGTAGGGCACCTTCCCCCAGGTTGTTTGAAGAATGTCTGTTGGGAGGGCACCTCTTCCTAGGTTGTTTGAAGAAGGTGTGAGAGGAGGGCACCTCTCCCCAGGTTGTTTTAAGGTCTCGTGGGAGGGCACCTCTACCCAGGTTGTTTGAAGGTCTTGTGGGACTGCACCTTAACCCGTGTTGGTTGAAAAAGGACTGGTGGGAGGGTCCCTCTCCCCAGATTGTTTGAAGAATGTCTGGTGGGAGGGCACCTCTCCCTAGGTTGTTTGAAGGTCTGATTGGAGGTCGCCTCTCACCAGGTTGTTTGAAGAAGTTCTGGTGGGATAACATCTTACCGCAGGTTGTTTGAAGGTCTGGTAAAATTGCACCTCTTCCGACTTTGTTTGAAGAAGGTCTGATAGGAGGGCACTTCTCCCCAGGTTGTTTGAAGAAGGTCTGATAGGAGGGCACTTCTCCCCAGGTTGTTTGAAGAATATCTGGATAGAAGGCACCTGATCCAAGGTTGTTTGAAGAAGGTCTGGTGGGAGGGCACCTCACCCTAGTTTGTTTGAAGTAGGTCTGGCAGTGGAGCACCTCACCCCACGTTGTTTAAGGAACGTTTGGAATGAGGGCACCATACCTCGGGTTGTTTGAAGAAGGTCTGTTGGGAGGGCACCTCTCTCCAGGTTGGTTGAAAAAGGTATTGTGGGAGAGCACCTCACACCAGGTTGTTTAAGGAAGGTCTTGTGGAATTGAGCCTTACCACATGTTGTTTAAGGAATGTCAGGTGGGAGGGCTCATTACCCAAAGATGTTTGAAGAAGATCTTGTGAGAGAGCACCTTACCCTAGGATGTTTGAAGAAGGTCTGTTGGGAGGGAACCTCATCAAAGGTTGTTTGAAGAAGGTCTGGTGAGAGGGCACTTCACCCTCGGTTGTTTGAGGAATGTCTGGTGGTGGAGCACTTCACCCCAAGGTGTTTAAGGAAGGTTTGGTGGGAGGGCACCTTACCCAAAATTGTTTGAAGAACGTCAGGTAGGAGGGCACCTCTCCCCAGGTTGTTTGAAGAAGGTCTGGTGGGAGAGCACCTCAAACAATGTTGTTTAAGGAAGGTCTTGTGGATGTGAGCCTTACCTCAGGTTGTTTAAGTAATGTCTCGAGGGAAGGCACCTTACCCCAGAATGTTTGAAGAAGGCCTTGTGGGAGGGCACCTTACCCCAGGATGTTTGAAAAAGGTCAGCTGGGAGGGCACATAACTCCAGGATGTTTAAGGAAAGTTTCGTGGAAGAGCACCTCATCCCAGGTTTTTTGAAGAAGGTCTGGTTGGAGGGCACCTCTACCCAGGTTGTTTGAAGAAGTTCTGGTGGAAGGGCACCTCTCACCCGGTTGTTTGAAGAACGTCTGGTTGGATGGCACCTAACCCCAGGTTGTTTGAAGAAGGTCTGTTTGGAGGGCACTTCTACCCTGGTTGTTTGAAAAAGGTCTGGAGGGAGGGCACCTCTCCACAGGATGTTTGAAGAAGGTCTGGTAGAAGGGCACCTCTCACCAGGTTGTTTGAGGAATGTCTTGTGGGAGGGCACTTCTCCCTTGGTTGTTTGATTAAGGTCTGATAGGAAGGCACCTGTCCCCAGGTTGTTTGAGGAAGGTCTGGTGGGAGGGCACCTCACTGCTTGATGTTTGAGGAAGGTCTGGTGGGATGGCACCTCACCCCAGGTTTTTTGAAGAAGGTGTGGTTGTAGGGCACCTCTCCCCAGGTTGTTTGAAGAAAGTCTGGTGGAAGGGCACCTCTCCCCAGGTTGTTTGACGAAGGTCTATTGGGAGGGCACCTTTCACATGGTTGTTTAAAGAACGTCTGGTTGGATGGCAACTTACCCCAGGTTGTCTGGAGAAGGTCTTGTTGGAGGGCACCTCTCCCCAGGTTGTTTGAAGAAGGTCTGTTGGGAGGGCATTTCTCACCCGGTTGTTTGAAGAACGTCTAGTTTGATGGCACCTAACCCCAGGTTGTTTGAAGAAGGTCTGGTTGGAGGGCACTTCTCCCATGGTTGTTTGAAAAAGGTGTGGTGGGAGGGCATCTTACCACAGGTTGTTTGAAGAAGGTCTGTTCGGAGGGCACCTAACTCCAGTGTGTTTGAAGAAGGTCTAGTGGGAGGACACCTCTCCCCAGGTTGTTTGAAGAAGGTCTGGTGGAAGGGCACCTCTACAGGTTGTTTGAAGAATGTCTGATGGTAGGGAACCTCTCCCTAGATTGTTTGATTAAGGTCTGATAGGAGGGCACCTTTCCCCAGGTTGTTTGAAGAAGGTCTGGTGGGAGGGCATCTTACCCCAGGTTGTTTGAAGAAGATCTGGTGGGTGGGCACCTCACCCATGGTTGTTTGAAGAAGGTCTGGTGGGTGGGCACATCACCCAAGGTTGTTTGAAGAAGGTCTGGTGGGAGGGCACCTCTCACAAGGTTGTTTGAAGAAGGTCTGGTGGGTGGGCACACCACCCAAGGTTGTTTGAATAAGGTCTGATGGGAGGGCACCTCTCACTAGGTTGTTTGAAGAAGGTCTTGTGGGAAGCATCTCACACTACATTGTTTAAAAAGGTTTTGTGGGAGGGTACCTTACCCCAGGTTGTTTGAAGAAGGTCTGGTGGGAGGGCACCTCTCACCAGGTTGTTTGAAGAATGTCTGGTGGGAGGGCACCTCTCTGTATGTTGTTTAAAGAAGGTGTGATAGGAGGACACCTCTTCCCAGGTTGTTTGAAGGTCTGGTGGGATGGCACCTTAACCCTGGTTGTTTGAAAAACGACTGGTGGGAGGGTTGTTTGAAGAAGGTCTAGTTTAAGGGCACTTCTCTCCAGGTTGTTTGAAGAAGTTCTCGTGGGAGTGCACCATACCGCAGGTTGTTTGAAGGTCTGGTAAAAGGGCACCATTGCCCACTTTGTTTGCAAAAGGTCTGATGGGAGGGCACCTCTCTCCAGGTTCTTTGAAGAAGGTCTGGTGGGAGGGCACCTCATCCAAGGCTGTTTGAAGAAGGTCTGGTGGGAGGGCACTACACCCTAGTTTGTTTGAAGAAGGTCTGGTGGTGGAGCACCTCACCCCACGTTGTTTAAGGAAGGTTTGGTGTGAGGGCGCCTTACCTGAGGTTGTTTGAGGAAGGTCTTGTGGGAGGGCACCTCTCCCCAGGTTGTTTGAAGAACGTGTGTTGGGAGAGCACCTCACACCAGGTTGTTTAAGGAATGTCGTGTGGAAGTAAGCCTTACCCCAGGTTGTTTAAGGAATGTCTATAGGGAGGACACTTTACCCCAGGATGTTTGAAGAAGGTCCTGTGGGAGGACACCTTACCCAAGGATGTTTGGAAAAGGTCTGGTGGGAGGGTACCTCTCTCCAGGTTGTTTAAAGAAGGTTTGGTTGGAGGGCACCTCATCCAAGGTTGTTTGGAGAAGGTCTGGAGAGAGGGCACTTCAACGTAGGTTGTTTGAAGATGGTCTGGTGGGAGGGCACCTTACCACAGGTTGTTTGAAGAAGGTCTAGTGGGAGGGCACCACTTCCCAGGTTGTTTGAATAAGGTCTGGTGGGAGGGCACCTCTCCGCAGGTTGTTTCAAGAAGGTCAGGAGGGAGGGCACCTCTCCCCAGACTGTTTGAAGGTCTATTGGGAGGGCACCTTACCCCAGGTTGTTTGAAGAAGGTCTGGAGGGATGGAACCTCACCCCAGGTTTTTTAAGGAAGGTCTCGCGGATCGGAACATTACCCCAGGTTGGTAAAGGAAGGTCTGTTGGGAGGGCACCTTATCCCAGGTTGTTGGAAGATGGTCTGGTGGGAGTGCACCCTACCCCAAGTTGTTTGAAGAAGGTCTAATGGGAGAGCACGTCACCACAGGTTGTTTAAGGAAGGTCTGGTCATAGTGCAACACCACCCCAGATTGTTTAAGGAAGGTTTGGGGGCGGGCACCTTACATCAGGTTGTTTGAAGAATGTCTGGATGGATGGCACCTCTCACCAGGTTGTTTGAAGAAGGTTTGGTGGGAGGGCAGCTCTTCGCAGGATGTTTGATGAAGGTCTGGTGGTTGGGCAACTCTCCCCAGGTTAATTGAAAAAGGTCTGGTCGGAGGGCACCTCACCCCAGGTTATATAAGGAAAACCTGGTTGGGGGCGCTTCTCCCCAGGTTGCTTGAAGAAGGTCTGTTGGGAGAGCACCTTAACCCAGGTTGCTTGAAAAAGGTTGTGTGAAGAATGTCTGGAGGTACAGCACCTCTCACCAGGCTGTTTGAAGAAGGTCTGGTGCGAGGGCACCTCTCCCCAGGATGTTTGAAGAATGTCTGGTAGGAGCACACCTCTCCCAAGGTTGTTTGAAGAAGATTTGATTGTAGTGCACCTCTTCCAAGTTTGTTTAAAGAAGGTGTGATGGGAGTGCACTTCGCCACATGCTGTTTGAGAGTTTGGAGGGATAACACTTCTCCCGAGGTTGTTTTTAGAAGGTCTGGTGGGTGGGCACCTTACCACAGGTTGTTTGAAGAAGGTCTAGTGGGAGGGCATCTCTCCTCAGGTTTTCTGAAGGTCTGGTGGTAGGGCACTTCTCCCCAGGTTGTTTGAAGAAGGCTGGGTGGGAGGGTACCTCTCCCGAGGTTGTTTGAAGGTCTGTTGGGATTGCTGTTCTCCCAAAGTTGTTTGAAGGTCTTTTGGAAGGGCACCTAAGCCCAGATTGATGAAGAAGGTCTTTTGTGAGGGCACCTTTTCCCCTGGTTGCTTGAAGATGGCACCTCACCCCAGGTTGTTTGAAGGTGTGTTGGGAGGGCAACTCTTCCCAGCTTGTTTGAAGGTATTGTGGGAGGGCACGTCATCCCTGGTTGTTTGAAGAATATCTGGTTGGAGGGCGCCTATCCCTAGGTTGTTTGAGGAAGGTCTCGCGGGAGGGCACCTCTACTCAGGTTGTTTGAAAGAGGTCTGGCAGGAGGGCACCTCATCCTAGGTTGTTTGAACGCGACGGGCTGGAGTTTTGAGACCCTATGACCGCGGGTTCAATCCCGGCCGGGGGTATGGTTTATTTGCAATCGTGTCATTACGATTTCTTGAGTCATGTTGACGGCAGTGAAGGGACTTGAGCTAGAGTTCGTCACGGCCACGCTAGCTGGAGATTCGTCTCTAAAAACTTGCATTTGTGGTCACAGAGGTGCCTGTGCTAACTTTCCTATGGTGTAGAAATATACCTAGTTGGATGAATCTTATTGTGGCTAGCTGGTCTAGTGGCTAACGCGACGGGCTGGAGTTTTGAGACTCTATGACCGCGGGTTCAATCCCGGCCGGGGGTATAGTTTGTTTGAAGAAGGTATGGTGTGAGGGCACCTCTCCCCAGGTTTTTTGAAGAATGTCTGGTGGTATGGCGCTTCACCCCAGGTTGGTTGAAAAAGTCTGGTGGGAGGGCAACTATCCCCAGTTTGTTTGTAGAATGTCCTGTAGGAGGGCACCTATCCCCAGGTTGTTTTGAGAAGGTCTGGTGGGAGGGCACCTCTTCCAAGGTTGTTTGAAAAAGGTCTGGTAGGAGAGCACCTAACCCCAGGTTGTTTTGAGAAGGTCTGGTGGGAGGGCACCTTTCCAAAGGTTGTTTGAAGAAGGTCTGATGGGATGTCACCTTTCCCTAGGTTGTTTGAAGGTCTGGTGGGAGGGCACCTCTTACCTGGTTGTTTGAAGAAGGTCTGGTGGGAGGGCACCTCTCCCCACGGTGTTTGAAGAAGGTCTGGTAGGAATGCTCCTCTCTCCAGGATGTTTGAAGGTCTGTGGGGAGGTAACCCCTCTCCAGGTTGGTTGAAGAATGTCTGGTGGGAGGGCACTTTTTCCCTGGTTGTTTGAAAGTCTAGTGGGAGAGCACCTCACCCCAAGTTGTTAAGGAAAGTCTAGTGGGAGGGCATGTTACCCAAAGATGTTTGAAGAAGGTCTTGTGGGAGGGAACCTTGCCCCAGGTTGTTTGAGGAATGTATAGGTGGAATGCAACCCCACCCCAGGTTGTTTAAAGAAGGTATGGTTGGAGGGAACCTTACCTCAGTTTGTTTGAAGAAGGTCTGGATGGAGGGTACCTCTCCCCAGGTTGTTTGAAGAAGGTCTGCTGTGAGGGCACCTCTTCCCAGGTTGTTTGAATAAAGTCTGGTGGGAGGGCACCTGTCCCAAGGTTGTTTGAAGAATGTCTGGTAGGAGGCACCTCTCCCCAGGTTGTTTGAAGAAGGTCTGAGAGGAGGGCACCTCTCCCCAGGTTGTTTGAAGAAGGTTTGTTGGGAGGGTACATCTCCATAGGTTGTTTGTAGAATGTCTGGAAGGAGTGCAACTCTCCCCAAGTTGTTTGAAGAAGGTTTGATAGAAAGGAACCTCTTCCAAGTTTGTTTGAAGGTCTGCTAGTAGGGCACTTCAGTCCAGGTTGTTTGAAGGTCTAATAGGATTGCATTTTTCTCCATGTTGTTTCAAGAAGGTCTGGTGGGAGGGCACCTCAAAACAAGCTGCTTGAAAAAGGTCTGGTGGGAGGGCACCTCAAAACAAGCTGCTTGAAGAAGGTCTGGTGGGAGGGCAAATCTCCCCAGGCAGTTTGAAGGTCTGGTGGGAGGGCACCTCTCCCCAGATTTTTTGAAGAAGGTCTGGTGGTAGGGCACCTCACACGAGGTTGTTTGAAGGTCTGGTGGGAGGGCTCTTCTTCACAAATTTTTTGAGGAAGGTCTGGTAGGAGGGCACCTCTCCGCAGATTGTTTGAAGAAGGTCTTGTGGGAGGGCACCTAACCCCATGTTGATGGAAAAGGTCTGGTGGGAGGGCACCTCTCCCCAGGTTGTTTAGAGAAGGTCTGATTGAAGGGCACCTCTCCTTAGGTTGTTTGAGGAAGGTCTGGTGGGATGGCGCCTCTCACCAGGTTGTTTAAAGAAAGTCTAGTGCAGTGGCACCTCACCCCAGTTTGTTTTAGGAAGGTCTATTGGGAGGGCACTTCCCCACAGGTTGTTTGAAGAAGGACTGGTGTTAAGGCATCTTACACCAGGTTGTTTGAAGAAGGTCTGTTGTGAGGGCACCTCACACCAGGTTGTTTGAAGAAGGTCTGGTGGGATGGCACATCAACCCAGATTGTTTGAAGAAGGTGTGTTGGGAGGGCACCTTTCCCAAGGTTGTTTGAAGAAGGCCTGGTTTAAGGGCTCTTCTCCAGGTTGTTTGAAGGTCTGGTGGGAGGGCACCTCACCCCTGGTTGTTTGAAGAACGTCTGGTGGTATGGCACCTCACCCTAGGTTGTTTGAAAAAGTTTGGTTGGAGGGCACCTCTCCCTAGGTTGTTTGTAGAATGTCTGGTACGTGGGCACCTCTCCAAAGGTTGTTTGAGGAATGTCTGGAGGGTGGGCACCTCTCGCCAGGTTGTTTGAAGAAAGACAGGTGGGAAGGTACATCTCCCCAGGTTGTTTGAAGGTCTGGTGGGAGGGCACCTTATCTCTGGTTGTTTGAAGAAGTTTTGGTGGAAGGACACCTTTCACCAGATTGTTTGAAGAAGATCTGTTGGGAGGGCACCTCTCTCTAGTTTGTTTGAAGAAGGTCTGGTGGGAGGGCGCCTCTTCCCTGGTTCTTTCAAGGTCTAGTGGGATGGCACCTCTCCACAGGTTGTTTGAAGAAAGTCCTGTGGGAGGGCACCTTTCCCCAGATTGTTTGAAGAAGATCTGGTGGGAGGGCTCCTCACTCCAGGTTGTTTAATGCAGGTCTGCTGGGAGGGCACCTCACTCCAGGTTGTTTAAGGAAGGTTTGGTGTGAGGGCATGTTACCCCAGGTTGTTTGAAGAATTTGTGGTGGTACAGAACCTCTTACCAGGTTGTTTGAAGGTCTTGTGGGAGGGCACCTCATCCCAGGTTGTTTGAGGAAGGTCTGGCGGTAGGGCACCTCAACCCAGGTTGAATGAAAAACTCTGGTGGAAGGGCACGTCGCCCCAGGTTTTTTGAAAAAGGTCTGGCGGTAGGGCACTTCAACCCAGGTTGAATGAAAAAGTCTGGCATAAGGGCATGTCGCCCCAGGTTTGTTTGGAGAAGGTCTGGTGATAGGGAACGTCTCACCAGTTTGTTTAAAGAAGTTCTCGAGGGAGAGCACCTTACCCCAGGTTGTTTTGAAGGATTGGTGGGAGGGCACCTCTCCCCAGTTTGTTTGAAAAAGGTCTTGTGGGAGTGCATATCTCCCTAAATTGTTTGAAGGTGTGGTGGGAGGGCATCTTACCCCAGGTTGTTTGAAGAAGTTGTGGTGGCATGGCACCTCTCACAAGGTTGTTTGAAGGTCTTTTGGGAGGGCACCTCACACCAGGTTGCTTGAGGAAAGTCTGACGGTAGGGCACCTCAACCCAGGTTAAATGAAAAACTCTTGTGGAAGGGCACGTCGTGGCAGGTTTTTTGAAGAAGGTTTGGTGGGAGGGTACCTCTCCCCAGGTTGTTTGTAGAATTTCTGGATGGAGTGCACCTCTGCCCAGGTTGTTTGAGGAAGGTCTGGTGGGAAAGCACCTCTCTCTAGGTTGTTTGAAGAAGGTCTAGTTGTAGGACACGTCACCCCAGGTTATTTGTAGAAGGTCTGGTGGGAGGGCATATCTCCCCATATTCTTTGAAGGCCTGGTGGGAGGGCACCTCTCCACAGGTTGTTTGAAGAAGGTCTGGTGGGATGGCAACTATTCCCATGTTGTTTAAAGAAAGTCTGGTGGTAGAGTACTTCTCACAAGATTGTTTGAAGAAGGTCTGGTGGGAGGGCACCTTACCCCATGTAGTTTGACGAAGGTTTGATGGGATGGAACCTTACCATAGAACGATTGAAGGCCTGTTGGGACGGCATCTCTCCAAAGGTTGTTTGAAGAAGGTCTGGTGTGAGGGCACCTTTCCCCAGGTTGTTTGAAGGTTTGGTGGGAGGGTAACTTACCCCTGGTTGTTTGAAAAAGGTCTAGTGGGAAGGCACCTTACCACAGATTGTTTAAGGAAGGTCTGGTGGGATGGCACCTCTAACCAGGTTGTTTGAAGGTCTGGTAGGATGGCACGTTTCCCATGGTTGTTTGAAAAAGGTCTGGCCGTCGTGCACCTCACCCGAGGTTGTTTGAAAAAGTCTTGTGTGATGGCAACTCCCCCCAGGTTGTTTGAAGGCATCGTGTGAGGGCACCTATCCCCAGGTTGTTTGAAGAAGGTCTGGTGATAGGGCACATCTCCCCAATTTGTTTGAAGAAGTTCTCGAGGGAGAGCACCTTACCCCACGTTGTTTAAAGGTCTGGTGGGATGGCACCTCTACACAGGTTGTTTGAAGAAGGTCTTTTGGAAGGGCACTTCTCACCAGATTGTTTGAAGAAGGTTTGGTAGGAGGGCACCTCTTCTTAGGTTTATTGAAGGTCTGATGGGAGGGCACCTTACCCAGGTTGTTTTAAGAAGGTCTTGTGGGAGGGCACCTTTCACCAGGATGTTTGAAGAAGGTCTGATGGGATGGCACCTTACCATAGGTTGTTTGAAGGTCTGGTGAGAGGGCACCTCTCCCAAGATTGTTTGAAGAAGGAATGGGGGGAGGGCACTTCTAACCAAGTTATTTGTAGGTCTGGGGGAGGGCAAATTACCCCTGGTTGCTTGAAGAAAGTCTGGTGAGAGGGCACCTCTCCCCAGGATGCTGAAAGAAGGTCTGGTGGGAGGGCAACTCTCACCAGGAAGTTTGAAGAAGGTCTGGTGCGAGGGCACATCTCCCAAGGTTATTTGAAGAATGTCTGGTGGGAGGGCACCTTAGCCAAGGTTGGTTGAAGAAATTCTGGTGGGAGGGCACCTCTTACCACGTTGTTTAAAGAAGGTCTGGTAGGAGGGCACCTCTGCACAGATTGTTTGAGGGTCTGGTGGGAGGGCACCTTTCCACAGATTGTTTAGGGAAGGTCTTGTGGGAGGGCTTTTCTCCCCAAATTTTTTGAGGAAGATCTGGTAGGAGGGCACCTCTCCCCAGGTTGTTTGAAGAAGGTCTGGTGGGAGGGCACCTTTACCCAGGTTCTTTGAAGCAGGTCTGTGGGGAGGGAACCTCTCCCCAGGTTGTTTGAAGAATGACTGGTGGGAGGGCAGCTTTCCACAGATTGTTTATGGAAGGTGTTGTGGGAGCACACCTTGCCCCATCTTGTTTGAAGAAGGTCTGGTGGGATGGCACCTTAACCCAGGTTGTTTGAATAAGGTATGGAGGGAGGGCATCTCACCCCAGGTTGTTTAAGGAAGGTCTTGATGAAGTGAACCATACCCCAGTTTGGATAAGGAAGGTCTGGCAGGAGATCACCTTACCCCAGTTTGTTTGAGGAAGGTCTTGAGGGAGGGCACCTTACCCCAGGTTGTTTGAAAAAGGTCTGGTGGGAGAGCACCTCACCCCAGGTTGTTTAATAACGTAGGATTGGTTGGAGGGCACCTTACCCTAGATTGTTTGAAGAAGGTCTGGTGGGAGGGAACCTCACCCCAGGTTGTTTGAAGAAGGTCAGGTGAGAGGGCACCTCTCCCCAGGTTCTTTAAAGAAGGTCTAATGTCAGAGCACCTTACCCAAAGTTGGTTGAAGAAGGTCTGGTGGGAGAGCACCTTTTAACAGGTTGTTTGAAGAAGGTTTTGTGGGAGGGCACCTCTGATCAGGTTATTTGAAGAAGGTCTGGTAGCAGGGCACCCCACGAAAGGTTGTATGAAGGTCTGGCCGTAGTGCAACTCACCCAAGGTTGTTTGAAAAAGTCTTGTGTGAGGGCAACTCTCCATAGGTTGTTTGAAGGCGTGGTGGGAGGGCACCTCTCCCCAGGCTGTTTGAAAAAGGTCTGATGGGATGACACCATTCCCTAGGCTGTTCGAAGAAGGTCTGGTGATAGGGCACGTCTCCCCAATTTGTCTGAAGAAGTTCTCGAGTGAGAGCACCTTATCCCACGTTGTTTAAAGGTCTGGTGGGAGGGCACCTCTACCCATGTTGTTTGAAGAAGGTCTGCAGGGAGGGCACTTTTCACCAGATTGTTTGAAGAAGGTTTGGTGGGAGGGCACCTCTTTTAAGGTTGTTTGAAGGTCTGACGGGAGGGCACTTTACCCCAGGTTATTTTAGGAAGGTCTGGTGGGAGGGCACCTTTCACCAGGATGTTTGAAGAAGGTCTTAGGGGATGGCACCTTACCCTAGGTTGTTTGAAAGTCTGGTGGGACGGCACCTCTCCCAAGGTTGTTTGAATAAGGTCTGGGATAAGGGCACCTATCCCAAGGTTATTTGTAGGTCTGGGAGAGGGCAAATTACCCCTGGTTGTTTGAAGAAAGTCTGGTGGGAGGGCACCTCTCCCCAGGTTGCTGAAAAAAAGTCTGGATGGAGGGCACCTCTCCCAAGGTTCTTTGAAGAATGTCTGGTGGGATGGCACCTTACCCAAGGTTGGTTGAAGAAATTCTTGTGGTAGGGCACCTCTTACAAGGTTGTTTAAAGAGGTCTTGTAGGAGGGCACCTCTCCTAAGATTGTTTGAAGAAGGTCTGGTGGGAGGGTACCTTTCCACAGATTGTTTAGGGAAGGTCTTTTGGGAGCACACCTTACCCCATCTTGTTTGAACAAGGTCTGGTGGGAGGCACCTTATCCCAGGTTGTTTGAAGCAGGTCTGTGGGGAGGGCACATTACCCCAGGTTGTTTGAAGAAGATCTTGTGGGAGAGCACCTCGCACCAGGTTGTTTAAGGATGGTCTGGTGGGAGGGCAATTTATCCCAGGTTGTTTGAAGTAGGTATGGAGGGAGGGCATCTCACCCCAGGTTGTTTAAGGAAGGTCTTGATGAAGTGAACCTTACCCCAGCATGGTTAAGGAAGGTCTGGCGAGAGGGCACCTTACCCCAGATTGCTTGAGGAAGGTCTTATGGGAGGGTATTTTACCCCAGGTTGTTTGAAGAAGGTCTGGTGGGAGAGCTCCTCACCCCAGGTTGTTTAATAAGGGAGGATTTGTGGGAGTGCACCTTACATTAGGTTGTTTGAAGGAGGTCTGATGGGAGTGCACCTTTTACCAAGGTTGTTTGAAGAAGGTCTAGTGGGAGGGTATCTATCCCTAGGTTGTTTGAAGAAGGTCTGGTGAGAGGCCACCTCACCGATGGTTGTTTGAAGAAGGTCTAGTATAAGGGCACCTCTCACCAGGTTGTTTGAAGGTTTGGCAAAAGGGCACCTTACCCCAGGTTGTTTGAAGAAGGTCTGGTGGGAGGGCACCTCACCTCAGGTTGTTTGAAGGTCTGGAGGGAGGGCACCACTCACAAGGTTGTTTAAAGGTTTGGTGGGAGGGCACCTCACCCCTGGTTGTTTGAAGAAGGACTGGTGGGAGGGCACCTCACCCCTGGATGTTTGAAGGTCTGGTGGGAGGGCACCTCACCTCAGGTTGTTTGAAGAAGGTCTGGTGGGAGAGCACCTCTCCCTATGTTGTTTGAAGAAGGTCTGGTGATAGGGCACATTTACATAGGTTGTTTGAAGGAGGTCTGGTGATAGCGCACCTCTATCCAGGTTGTTTAAGAAGTTCTGGTGGGAGGGCACCTTTCCACAGACTGTTTGAAGAAAGTCTGGTCGGAGGGCACCTTACCATCACTCTTGTAGGAACTGCCTACAAGAGTGATGGACTGAACACATCGATTCCAGGTTGAGGGACTGATTACCTCAAACTTCTACTCTCCTTAGCCATTTCTACTTTGTATTGGACTGATGAATCCACTGTGTGGCGAAACGTTTCTTCAATAAAGATTCCCATGTGTTGCATAAGTGTCTCTATTCTTCAACTTGTCGGTTTTCAAAACCATTCATCGCATCTGTCATTCACTGCAACATCATGGGATCTTGGTACAAAGACTTCAACGCTTACCCAACCTTTGGACGACGACCTACTTACACTAGTGGCAGGTTCCACTGTGATCCCGCCTCTTCCTGCTTCAACTCATCTCACCGCAGTATATAAGCCACCTCTCTGGCTCTATGCTGCAGTTCCTACAAGAGTGATGGACTGAGCACATCGATTCCAGATTGAGGGACTGATTACCTCAAACTTCTACTCTCCTTAGCCATTTCATTGAAGAATGTCTGGTGGGAAGGCACTTCTCTCTAGGTTGTTTGAAGATGTGCTGGAGGGCATGTCTCCCCAGTTTGTTTGAAGGTCTGGGGGGAGGGCACCTTAACCCAGGTTGTTTGAAAAAGGTCTGGTGTGAGGGCACCTCTCTCCAGGTTGTTTGAAGAATGTATGGTGGGAGGGCACCTCTCCCTAGGTTGTTTGAAGAAGGTCTGATAGAAGGGCACCTCACCCAAGGTTGTTTGAAGAAGGTCCTGTGTGAGAGAACCTCATCCCAGGTTGCTTGAAAAAGGTCTGCTGGAAGGGCACTTCTCCCCATGTTGTTTGAAGAAGGTGTGAGGGGACATCACCCAAGATTGTTTATGGAAGGTCTGGTGGGAGGACACCTCTCCCAAGGTTTTTGGAGGATGGTCTTGTGGGAGGGCAACTCTCCCCAGGTTGTTTGAAGAAGGTCTGGTTGGAGGGCACCTCTCAACAGGATGTTTGAAGAATGTCTGGTGGCATGGCACCTCTCTCCAGGTTGTTTGAAAATGGTCTTGTGGGAGGGTACCTCTCCCCAGGTTGTTTGAAGAAGGTCTGGTGGGACGGCATCTTACCCCATGTTGTTTGAAGAACGTCTGATAGGAGGGTACCTCTTCCCAGGTTGTTTGATGAAGGTCTGGTGGGAGGGCACCTCTCCCTAGGTTGTTTGAAGCTCTGATGGGAGGGAACCTTTTCCCATGTTGTTTGAAGAATGTTTGGTGGAATAGCACTTTAAATCAGGTTATTTGAAAAAGGCCTGGTGGGAGGGCACCTCTAGCAAGGTTGTTTGAAGAATGTCTGGTGGGAGGGTACCTCTCCCTATGTTGTTTGAATAATGTCTGATAGAAGGGTACCTCTCCCCAGGTTGTTTGAAGAATGTCTGGTGAAAGGGTACCTCTCCGTAGGATGTTTGAAGAAGGTCTGATAGTAGGGCACCTCTTCCCAGGTTGTTTGAAGAGGGTCTGGTGGGAGGGCATCTTACCGCAGGTTGTAATAAAGTTGGTAGAATTACCGACAATATGTAAAGTAAAAGGACACAAGTGCAACTAATGTGACATTTATTGTGGCAACGTTTCGCTCTCCAGGAGCTTTATCAAGCCATTACAAACAATACATGGACACAGAGGGTATATAAAGGCTCTGAGTGAGGTGCAATACTAGTGAGGTACCATTTCGATGTTCACTAGTGGTAGTAGTAGTAGTAACAAAAATAATACAATATGGAAGAGCAAATAATTCGTACATGAGTAAAAGGATATAAAAGCTATTACTTGGGTAACATAAAAATAGGTTCGACAAATATAGACTGGAAAGAGGCAGGTTCTTTTCGGTGTTCACTCTCTGTAATGTGCTTGTGTAGTATAACAGGAGAGACTATGTGATGGCAGGGTTTACTGTTTTCAGGAGGATTCTTGCTAAGACTTCGGAGATGGTGAAGCTGCCGTTGTTTTGTTTAATTGTATTCGAAACAGCGATCAGTGCTGATTCAAGGCACTTGCGTGTGCGGAAATTAGTTTCTTTGATCACTAATTGGGCGTCTCTGAATTTCATGAGATGATTGGTGGAATTTCGGTTTTGTACACAGGCGTTGTTTAAGTTGTCGTTCCTACATGCGTAAATGTGTTCATTGAGGCGGGTGTCGAGGTTTCTTGCTGTTTCACCTACGTAGATCTTGTCACAGCCTCGACAGGGTATAGTGTAAACTCCTGCATTGACTGGTTCGTGGTGCTTGGGTTTTGTCCTGGTTAGATCCTTTATTGAAGTGGTAGAAGCGATGGCGACTCTGGTGTTAGCTTGTGAAAGTACTTTTGAGACGTTGAGTGCAACCTGGCTGTTGGGAAGAATTATAACTTCGTTGGGAGCGGTGTTGATGCGTGGAGAATTGATGATCTGAAGAGCTCTTTTCTTGCAGTCTTTGATGAAAAAAGAAGGAAATTGTAACTCAGTGAATGTTTGGTGAATGTAAGTACATTCCTCGTCAAGAAACTCAGGACTACAAATTCGGTATGCTCTTAGGAAAAACCCGATGATGATGCCTCTTTTGGTCTTGGTATCTTGACTGGAATAGAAGTGTGTGAGATCATTTTTATTGGTGGGTTTCCGATAAACTTGAAATCTTAGGTTGTTGTCTACTTTGTGAATGAGGACGTCGAGGAAAGGTAGCTTGTCATTTGACTCTTCTTCTAGTGTAAACTGAATCGCTGGTTCAACTGCGTTGAGCCTTGCCTGAAGATCCCGTACATCAAAACGTTTTGGAGTTATTACGAGGACATCGTCCACGTAACGTAACCAAGTGACGCTTGAAGGGATTATGTTGGCGAAGTGTTCGGACTCTAGGTGTTCCATGTATAAGTTGGCTAGGAGATTTTGTTGACTTGATTGAACTCTGTGTTAACTTCAACTGTTTTTCTTTCAATAACAAGCTCTACAAACAAACCTACGGCATGGGAATGGGGTCCCCAATAAGTGCCGTCCTAGCCAACTTATATATCCTTTTAAATCCTTTTACTCATGTACGAATTATTTGCTCTTCCATATTGTATTTTTTTGTTACTACTACTACTACCACTAGTGAACATCGAAATGGTACCTCACTAGTATTGCACCTCACTCAGAGCCTTTATATACCCTCTGTGTCCATGTATTGCTTGTAATGGCTTGATAAAGCTCCTGGAGAGCGAAACGTTGCCACAATAAATGTCACATTAGTTGCACTTGTGTCCTTTTACTTTACTTACCGCAGGTTGTTCGAAGAAGGTCTGTTAAGAGGGCACCTTACCCAAAGTTTTGTGATGAAGGTCTCGTGGGAGGGCTCCTCACCCAAGGTTGTTTGAACAAGGTCTGGTGGGAGGGCATCTCTCCCTAGGTTGTTTAAAGAGGGTCGGGTGGTGAGCACCTCACCCCACGTTGTTTAAGGAAGGTTTGGTGGGAGGGTACCTTACCCCTGGTTGTTTGAAGAAGATCTGGTGGGAGGGCACCTCACTCCAGGTTTTTTGAAAAAGGTCTTGTGGGAGGGCACCCTTCCCCCAGGTTGTTTGAATAATGTCTGGTGGGAGGGCACCTCTCCCTAGGTTGTTTGAAGAAGGTGTGAGAGGAGGGCGCCTCTCCCCATTTTGTTTGAAGGTCTGGTGGAAGGGCACATCTACACCGGTTGTTTGAAGGTCTTGTGGGACGGCACCTTAACCAGGGTTGTTTGAAAAAGGACTGGTGGAAGGGTACCTCTCCCTAGTTTGTTTGAAGAAGGTCTGATTGGAGGGCACCTCTCCCCAGGTTGTTTGAAGAATGTCTGGTGAGAGGGGACCCCTCACAAGATTTTTTGAATCTGGTATGGTGGGAGGGCACCTTTCCCCAGGTTCTTTGAAGAAGGTCTGGTGGGAGAGCACCTCTTACCTGATTGTTTGAAGAAGGCCTGTTGGGAGGCCACCTCTCCCCATTGTGTTTGAAAAAGGTCTGGTAGGAAAGCACCTCTCCCGAGGTTGTTTCAAGGTCTGTATGGAGGGCACCTCTACCCAGGATGTTTGAACTAGGTCTAATGGGAGGGCACCCTTCCCCAGATTGTTTAAGGAAGGTAAGGTGGGAGGACACGTTACCCCATCTTGTGTGAAGAAGGTCTGGTGGGAGAGCACCTCACCCAAGATTGTTTGAACAAGGTCTGGTGGGAGGGCACCTCTCCTTAGGTTGTTTAAAGAGGGTCTCGTGTTGAGCACCTCACCCAATGTTCTTTAAGGAAGGTTTGGTGTGAGGGTACCTTACCCCTGGTTGTTTGAAGAAGGTCTCGTAGGAGGGTACCTCACCCCTGATTGTTTGAAGAAGGTCTGGTGGGAGGGCACCTCACCCCAGGTTATTTGAAAGAGGTCTACTGGTAGGGCACCCTTTCCCCAGGTTGTTTGAAGAATGTCTGTTGGGAGGGAACCTCTCCCTAGGTTGTTTGAAGAAGGTGTGAGAGGAGGGCACCTCTCCCCAGGTTGGTTGAAAAAGGTATTGTGGGAGAGCACCTCACACCAAGTTGTTTGAACAAGGTCTGGTGGGGCACCTTACCTCGGGTTGTTTGAAGAAGGTCTGTTGGGAGGGCACCTCTCTCCAGGTTGGTTGAAAAAGGTATTGTGGGAGAGCACCTCACACCAAGTTGTTTGAACAAGGTCTGGTGGGAGGGCACCTCTCCTTAGGTTGTTTAAAGAGGGTCTCGTGTTGAGCACCTCACCCAATGTTCTTTAAGGAAGGTTTGGTGTGAGGGTACCTTACCCCTGGTTGTTTGAAGAAGGTCTCGTAGGAGGGTACCTCACCCCTGATTGTTTGAAGAAGGTCTGGTGGGAGGGCACCTCACCCCAGGTTTTTTGAAAGAGGTCTACTGGTAGGGCACCCTTTCCCCAGGTTGTTTGAAGAATGTCTGTTGGGAGGGAACCTCTCCCTAGGTTGTTTGAAGAAGGTGTGAGAGGAGGGCACCTCTCCCCAGGTTTTTTTAAGGTCTCGTGGGAGGGCACCTCTACCCAGGTTGTTTGAAGGTCTTGTGGGACTGCACCTTAACCCGTGTTGGTTGAAAAAGGACTGGTGGGAGGGTCCCTCTCCCCAGATTGTTTGAAGAATGTCTGGTGGGAGGGCACCTCTCCCTAGGTTGTTTGAAGAAGGTCTGATTGGAGGTCGCCTCTCACCAGGTTGTTTGAAGAAGTTCTGGTGGGATAACATCTTACCGCAGGTTGTTTGAAGGTCTGGTAAAATTGCACCTCTTCCGACTTTGTTTGAAGAAGGTCTGATAGGAGGGCACTTCTCCCCAGGTTGTTTGAAGAAGGTCTGATAGGAGGGCACTTCTCCCCAGGTTGTTTGAAGAATGTCTGGTTAGAAGGCACCTGATCCAAGGTTGTTTGAAGAAGGTCTGGTGGGAGGGCACCTCACCCTAGTTTGTTTGAAGTAGGTCTGGTAGTGGAGCACCTCACCCCACGTTGTTTAAGGAACGTTTGGAATGAGGGCACCTTACCTCGGGTTGTTTGAAGAAGGTCTGTTGGGAGGGCACCTCTCTCCAGGTTGGTTGAAAAAGGTATTGTGGGAGAGCACCTCACACCAGGTTGTTTAAGGAAGGTCTTGTGGAATTGAGCCTTACCACATGTTGTTTAAGGAATGTCAGGTGGGAGGGCTCATTACCCAAAGATGTTTGAAGAAGATCTTGTGAGAGAGCACCTTACCCTAGGATGTTTGAAGAAGGTCTGTTGGGAGGGAACCTCATCAAAGGTTGTTTGAAGAAGGTCTGGTGAGAGGGCACTTCACCCTCGGTTGTTTGAGGAATGTCTGATGGTGGAGCACTTCACCCCAAGGTGTTTAAGGAAGGTTTTGTGGGAGGGCACCTTACCCAAGATTGTTTGAAGAAGGTCAGGTAGGAGGGCACCTCTCCCCAGGTTGTTTGAAGAAGGTCTGGTGGGAGAGCACCTCACACAATGTTGTTTAAGGAAGGTCTTGTGGATGTGAGCCTTACCTCAGGTTGTTTAAGTAATGTCTGGAGGGAAGGCACCTTACCCCAGAATGTTTGAAGAAGGTCTTGTGGGAGGGCACCTTACCCCAGGATGTTTGAAAAAGGTCAGCTGGGAGGGCACATAACTCCAGGATGTTTAAGGAAAGTTTCGTGGAAGAGCACCTCATCCCAGGTTTTTTGAAGAAGGTCTGGTTGGAAGGCACCTCTACCCAGGTTGTTTGAAGAAGTTCTGGTGGAAGGGCACCTCTCCTCAGGTTGTTTGAAGATCTATTGGGAGGGCACCTCTCACCCGGTTGTTTGAAGAACGTCTGGTTGGATGGCACCTAACACCAGGTTGTTTGAAGAAGGTCTGTTTGGAGGGCACTTCTCCCCTGGTTGTTTGAAAAAGGTCTGGAGGGAGGGCACCTCTCCACAGGATGTTTGAAGAAGGTCTGGTAGAAGGGCACCTCTCACCAGGTTGTTTGAAGAATGTCTTGTGGGAGGGCACTTCTCCCTTGGTTGTTTGATTAAGGTCTGATAGGAAGGCACCTGTCCCCAGGTTGTTTGAGGAAGGTCTGGTGGGAGGGCACCTCACTGCTTGTTGTTTGAGGAAGGTCTGGTGGGATGGCACCTCACCCCAGGTTTTTTGAAGAAGGTGTGATTGTAGGGCACCTCTCCCCAGATTGTTTGAAGAAAGTCTGGTGGAAAGGCACCTCTCCCCAGGTTGTTTGACGAAGGTCTATTGGGAGGGCACCTTTCACATGGTTGTTTAAAGAACGTCTGGTTGGATGGCACCTTACCCCAGGTTGTCTGGAGAAGGTCTTGTTGGAGGGCACCTCTCCCCAGGTTGTTTGAAGAAGGTCTGTTGGGAGGGCATTTCTCACCCGGTTGTTTGAAGTACGTCTAGTTTGATGGCACCTAACCCCAGGTTGTTTGAAGAAGGTCTGGTTGGAGGGCACTTCTCCCATGGTTGTTTAAAAAAGGTGTGGTGGGAGGGCATCTTACCACAGGTTGTTTGAAGAAGGTCTGTTCGGAGGGCACCTAACTCCAATGTGTTTGAAGAAGGTCTAGTGGAAGGGCACCTCTCCAGGTTGTTTGAAGAATGTCTGATGGTAGGGCAACTCTCCCTAGATTGTTTGATTAAGGTCTGATAGGAGGGCACCTTTCACCAGGTTGTTTGAAGAAGGTCTGGTGGGAGGGCATCTTACCCCAGGTTGTTTGAAGAAGGTCTGGTGTGTGGGCACCTCACCCATGGTTGTTTGAAGAAGGTCTGGTGGGTGGGCACATCACCCAAGGTTGTTTGAAGAAGGTCTGTTGGGAGGGCACCTCTCACAAGGTTGTTTGAAGAAGGTCTGGTGAGTGGGCACACCACCCAAGGTTGTTTGAATAAGGTCTGATGGGAGGGCACCTCTCACTAGGTTGTTTGAAGAAGGTCTTGTGGGAAGCATCTCACACTACATTGTTTAAAAAGGTTTTGTGGGAGGGTACCTTACCCCAGGTTGTTTGAAGAAGGTTTGGTGGGAGGGCACCTCTCACCAGGTTGTTTGAAGAATGTCTGGTGGGAGGGCACCTCTCTGTATGTTGTTTGAAGAAGGTGTGATAGGAGGGCACCTCTTCCCAGGTTGTTTGAAGGTCTGGTGGGAGGGCACCTCTACCCAGGTTGTTTGAAGCTCTGGTGGGATGGCACCTTAACCCTGGTTGTTTGAAAAACGACTGGTGGGAGGGTTGTTTGAAGAAGGTCTAGTTTAAGGGCACTTCTCTCCAGGTTGTTTGAAGAAGTTCTCGTGGGAGTGCACCATACCGCAGGTTGTTTGAAGGTCTGGTAAAAGGGAACCATTGCCCACTTTGTTTGCAAAAGGTCTGATGGGAGGGCACCTCTCTCCAGGTTCTTTGAAGAAGGTCTGGTGGGAGGGCACCTCATCCAAGGCTGTTTGAAGAAGGTCTGGTGGGAGGGCACCTCACCCTAGTTTGCTTGAAGAAGGTCTGGTGGTGGAGCACCTCACCCCACGTTGTTTAAGGAAGGTTTGGTGTGAGGGAGCATTACCTAAGGTTGTTTTAGGAAGGTCTTGTGGGAGGGCACCTCTCCCCAGGTTGTTTGAAGAACGTGTGGTGGGAGAGCACCTCACCCCAGGTTGTTTAAGGAATGTCGTGTGGAAGTAAGCCTTTCCCCAGGTTGTTTAAGGAATGTCTATAGGGAGGACACTTTACCCCAGGATGTTTGAAGAAGGTCCTGTGGGAGGACACCTTACCCAAGGATATTTGAAAAAGGTTTGGTGGGAGGGTACCTCTCTCCAGGTTGTTTAAAGAAGGTTTGGTGGGAGGGCACCTCATCGAAGGTTGTTTGGAGAAGGTCTGGAGAGAGGGCACTTCAACGTAGGTTGTTTGAAGATGGTATGGGGGGAGGGCACCTTTACCCAGGTTGTTTGAAGGTCTAGTGGGAGAGCACCTCACCCAATGTTGTTTAAGGAAGGTCTTGTGGAAGTGAGCCTTACCCCAGGTTGCTTAAGAAATGTCTGGTGGGAGGGCACATTACCCCAGGATGTTTAAAGAAGGTCTTGTGGGAGGACACCTTACCCCAGAATGTTTGAAGAAGATCTGCAGGGAGGGCACCTAACTCCGGAATGTTTAAGGAAGGTCTCGTGGGAGACCACTTCGCCCCAGGTTGTTGGAAGAAGTTCTGATGGGAGGGCACCTCTCACCCGGTTGTTTGAAGAAAGTCTGGTTGGATGGCACCTAATCCCAAGTTGTTTGAAGAAGGTCTGGTTGAAGAGCACTTCTCCCCTTGTTGTTTGAAAAAGATCTGGTGGGAGGGCATCTTACCCCAGCTTGTTTGAAGAAGGTCTGTTTGGAGGACACCTCACTCAATGTTGTTTGAAGAAGGTCTGGTGGGATGCCACCTCAACCCAGGTTGTCTGAAGAAGGTCTAGTGGGAGGGCACCTCTTCCCAGGTTCTTTGAAGATGTTGTGGAAGGCCACCTCTCACCAGGTAGTTTGAAGAATGTCTGGTGGGAGGGCACCTCTCCCTAGGTTGCTCGAAGAAGGTCTGATAGGAGGGCACCTCTTCCCAGGTTGTTTGAAGAATGCCTGGTGGCAGGGTATCTTACCCCAAGTTGCTTGAAGAAGGTCTGTTAAAAGGGCACCTTACCTAAGGTTGTTTGAAGGAGGTCTGGTGGGAGGGCACCTCACACCAGGTAGTTTGAAGAATGTCTGGTTGGAGAGCACCTCTCCAAAAGTTGTTTGAGGAAGGTCTGGTGGAAGGCTACCTCTCAAAAGGTTGTTTTAAGAAGGTCTGGTGGTAGTGCACCTCTCCCCAGGTTGTTTGAAGAATGTCTGGTAAGAGGGCACCTCTCCCTAGGTTGTTTGAAGAAGGTGTGATAGAAGGGCACCTCTCCCCATGTTGTTTTAAGGTCTGGCGGGAGGACATGTCTCCCCAGGTTGTTTTAAGGTCTGGCGGGAGGACATGTCTCCCCAGGTTGTTTGAAGGCCTGTTTGAGAAAGGTACTGTGTGAGGGCACCTCTCAACAGGTTGTTTGAAGAATGTCTGGTGGGAGGGCACCTCTCCCTAAGTTGCTTGAAAAAGGTCTGGTGGAAGAGCACCTTGTCCCAGGTTGTTTGAAGAAGGTCTGGTGGGAGGGCACCTTATCCCAGGTTGTTTGAAGAAGGTTTGGTGGGAGGGCACGTGTCTCCAGGATTTTTGAAGAAGTTCTCGTGGGAGAGCAACTTACAAAAGGTTGTTTGAAGGTCTGGTGGGAGGGCACCTCTTCCCAGGTTGTTTCAAGAGTGTCTGGTAGGAGGGCACCTCTACCGACTTTGTTTGAAGAAGGTCTGATAGGAGGGCACCTCTTCCCAGGATGTTTGAAGAAGGTTTGGTGGGAGAGCACCTCATCCAAGGTTGTTTGAAGAAGGTCTTGTGCGAGGACACCTCTCCCCAGGTTGTTTGAAGAATGTCTGGTAAAAGGGCACGTCTACCCACTTTGCTTGAAGAAGGTCTGGTGGGAGGGCACCTCTATCCAGGTTGCTTGAAAGAGGTCTGGTTGGAGGGCACCTCATCCAAGGTTGTTTGAAGGTCTGGTGGGAGGGCACATCACCCTAGGTTGTTTGAAGAAGGTCTGGTGGGGGAGCACCTCACCCCACGTTGTTTAAGAAAGGTTTGGTGGGAGGGCACTGTTGCGAATAAGAATTTTTTTTAAAGAACTTCAGAATGTGGCATGTTACCATTTATTTCTTATGCAACAAGATTTTTGGATCCGAGTTATAGGTAATTTAGAGTCTAGGGGAAATAATTTCAACTGGGAAACTCCATAGAATAATATTCAAATTTATTAAAGTATTTAAATACAATACTTTATCTTCTCTTTGTAGTTAATGTAACTTAATACTTTGTACAATAATTTTACCATATACATTTAGTTCAAAATCATGGAAATGTCACATTAATAAGGAAGTTTAATTATTCTTCCTGTATCTAAGTCCTCATTAATATTTACGTCAGGGCTAGAGCAGGGAGCAGACTGACTACTTGCCAGTCTGTTGACGCGTCGTCAGGTTGGATCAGCTGAGCCACGTCAGCCAGCCGGACATAAACAACTGAACAATTCACCGGATGGTTCCGAGACTTAAACTCTATATACACAAGAAATCCTACCTAACCATAATAGTAAAATAATAGTGATAATAACAATAATAGCGATAATACCATGGTATTTTTCATATAGTAACAGACAATAATATAACGCCGAAAGTTTCTATTTTAGCTATAAACGGGGACTTTCGTGCTATAATATTAAGTGATGAACATATTCTCTTACAATAGTTAAATAACACAGGATGACCAATTTCGAAGATATAACACCCCCCCCCCGTACGACAATAGGTCGCAGTATGGAGTTGGCAAGTGTCCTTGGTAATATCTCCTTTATAATAAGCGTCCTCTTGGTAAATAAGGCAAGTAGTACGACGGAAGAATGGAGAAGCAACAACTCGAACAGCATGGTTATTTGCCAGAGGATGAGCTTTTGGAACAATGGCCAGAACTATCTGGAGTGGCTTCCATCACAATTCGAAAATAGGAGTCTCGGACATGACTGTCAGGGTCATCCATGTGTTTACCTGGAGTTTACCTGGAGAGAGTTCCGGGGGTCAACGCCCCCGCGGCCCGGTCTGTGACCAGGCCTCCTGGTGGATCAGAGCCTGATCAACCAGGCTGTTGCTGCTGGCTGCACGCAAACCAACGTACGAGCCACAGCCCGGCTGGTCAGGAACCGACTTTAGGTGTTTGTCCAGTGCCAGCTTGAAGACTGCCAGGGGTCTGTTGATAATCCCCCTTATGTATGCTGGGAGGCAGTTGAACAGTCTCGGGCCCCTGATACTTACTGTATGGTCTCTTAACGTGCTAGTGACACCCCTGTTTTTCATTGGGGGGATGGTGCATCGTCTGCCAAGTCTTTTGCTTTCGTAGTGAGTGATTTTCGTGTGCAAGTTCGGTACTAGTCCCTCTAAGATTTTCCAGTTGTATATAATCATGTATCTCTCCCTCCTGTGTTCCAGGGAATACAGGTTTAGGAACCTCAAGCGCTCCCAGTAATTGAGGTGTTTCATCTCCGTTATGCGCGCCGTGAAGGTTCTCTGTACATTTTCTAGGTCAGCAATTTCACCTGCCTTGAAAGGTGCAGTTAGTGTGCAGCAATATTCCAGCCTAGATAGAACAAGTGACCTGAAGAGTGTCATCATGGGCTTGGCCTCCCTAGTTTTGAAGGTTCTCATTATCCATCCTGTCATTTTTCTAGCAGATGCGATTGATACAATGTTATGGTCCTTGAAGGTGAGATCCTCCGACATGATTACTCCCAGGTCTTTGACGTTGGTGTTTCGCTCTATTTTGTGGCCAGAATTTGTTTTGTACTCTGATGAAGATTTAATTTCCTCGTGTTTACCATATCTGAGTAATTGAAATTTCTCATCGTTGAACTTCATATTGTTTTCTGCAGCCCACTGAAAGATTTGGTTGATGTCCGCCTGGAGCCTTGCAGTGTCTGCAATGGAAGACACTGTCATGCAGATTCGGGTGTCATCTGCAAAGGAAGACACGGTGCTGTGGCTGACATCCTTGTCTATGTCGGATATAAGGATGAGGAACAAGATGGGAGCGAGTACTGTGCCTTGTGGAACAGAGCTTTTCACCGTAGCTGCCTCGGACTTTACTCTGTTGACGACTACTCTCTGTGTTCTGTTAGTGAGGAAATTATAGATCCATCGACAGACTTTTCCTGTTATTCCTTTAGCACGCATTTTGTGCGCTATTACGCCATGGTCACACTTGTCGAAGGCTTTTGCAAAGTCTGTATATATTACATCTGCATTCTTTTTGTCTTCTAGTGCATTTAGGACCTTGTCGTAGTGATCCAATAGTTGAGACAGACAGGAGCGACCTGTTCTAAACCCATGTTGCCCTGGGTTGTGTAACTGATGGGTTTCTAGATGGGTGGTGATCTTGCTTCTTAGGACCCTTTCAAAGATTTTTATGATATGGGATGTTAGTGCTATTGGTCTTTAGTTCTTTGCTGTTGCTTTACTGCCCCCTTTGTGGAGTGGGGCTATGTCTATTGTTTTTAGTAACTGTGGGACGACCCCCGTGTCCATGCTCCCTCTCCATAGGATGGAAAAGGCTCGTGATAGGGGCTTCTTGCAGTTCTTGATGAGCACGGAGTTCCATGAGTCTGGCCCTGGGGCAGAGTGCATGGGCATGTCATTTATCGCCTGTTCGAAGTCATTTGGCATCAGGATAACATCGGATAGGCTTGTGTTAATCAAATTTTGTGGCTCTCTCATAAAAAATTCATTTTGATCTTCGACTCTCAGTCTGGTTAGCGGCTTGCTAAAAACTGAGTCATACTGGGACTTGAGTAGCTCACTCATTTCCTTGCTGTCATCTGTGTAGGACCCATTTTGTTTAAGTAGGGGCCCAATACTGGACGTTGTTCTCGATTTGGCATCGGAGAAGAAATACTTTGGGTTTCTTTCGATTTCATTTATGGCTTTTAGTTCTTCTCGCGATTCCTGTCTCCTAAAGGATTCCTTTAGCTTAACTTCGATGCTTGCTATTTCTCTGACCAGTGTCTCCCTACGCATTTCAGATATATTGACCTCTTTTAGCCGCTCTGTTATTCTTTTACGTCGCCTGTAAAGGGAGTGCCTGTCTCTTTCTATTTTACATCTACTCCTCCTTTTTCTTAGAGGAATAAGCCTTGTGCATACATCGAGTGCCACCAAGTTAATCTGTTCTAGGCATAAGTTGGGGTCTGTGTTGCTTAGTATATCTTCCCAGCTTATATCGGTTAGGACTTGGTTTACTTGGTCCCACTTTATGTTTTTGTTATTGAAGTTGAATTTGGTGAATGCTCCCTCGTGACTAGTCTCATTATGTCGGTCTGGGGCTCCACGCATACATGTCTGAACCTCAGTTATGTTGTGATCTGAGTATATTGTTTTTGATATGGTGACATTTCTTATCAGATCATCATTGTTAGTGAAGATGAGGTCTAGTGTATTCTCCAGTCTAGTAGGCTCTATTATTTGCTGGTTTAAATTGAATTTTGTGCAGAGATTTAAAAGCTCGCATGAGTGTGAGTTTTCATCAGAGCTGCCTCCTGGTGTTATTACTGCAACAATATTATTTGCTATATTCCTCCATTTTAGGTGCCTTAAGTTGAAATCCCCCAGGAGCAAGATGTTGGGTGTAGGAGCTGGAAGATTTTCCAGACAGTGGTCAATGTTTAACAGTTGTTCCTGGAATTGCTGGGATGTTGCATCCGGAGGCTTGTAGACTACCACAATGACTAGGTTTTGGTTCTCGACCTTTACTGCTAAAACTTCCAATACATCATTTGAGGCATTAAGCAGTTCTGTGCAAACAAGTGACTCTGCAATGTACAGGCCAACCCCCCCCCTTTTGCCTGTTCACTCTGTTACATCTGTATAGGTTGTAACCTGGGATCCATATTTCGTTGTCCAAGTGATCCTTTATGTGGGTCTCAGTGAAAGCCGCGAACATTGCCTTTGCCTCTGCAAGCAGTCCACGGATAAAAGGTATTTTGTTGTTTGTTGCTGGCTTTAGACCCTGTGTATTTGCAAAGAAGAATGTTATCGGACTGGTGGTATTGTTGGTACTGGGGGGGATTTTTTTTCCGGCATTAGTATCTGTATCTGTTGGTTTGGAGTGTAGGCCATCGACTGTGGTTCCACTCCAGGAATGACTGGATTTGGTGTACGATTTCTGCCATTTCCTGCCAGTTTTTTTTCCTTCCTGGCAC
The DNA here is from genome assembly GCF_038502225.1 of Cherax quadricarinatus. NCBI lineage: Eukaryota > Metazoa > Arthropoda > Malacostraca > Decapoda > Parastacidae > Cherax > Cherax quadricarinatus. The sequence goes on along the minus strand of NC_091295.1, from coordinate 64,206,738 downwards.
TAAAAAACCTCTCCCTCTTGAGTGGCTGTGGCTACCCAGGTTTTCCCATGGCCTGGATGTTTTGTATCTTTTTGTCCCCTTTAGATGGTATGCCTGGCAATTTAAGTTATAGCACAGTCTTTCCTGTACTAAAGAGGTACACAGTTCAGGGTGAAAAAGCTTACCAGAAGGGAGTTTGCATTTTCCTGTTGTCATATGGGCATGGCATTTTCTAGGGTGGTCATAGTTGCACGTCCCATCTGTTTTTCCAGATTTCCCATGCTTGCAGATACCAAGTGCATAGTATGTGCACAGGCTTGGTTTCCGTTTGCCTTGGGTTTCTGTGACTGTATTCCCTGTTGGTGCATGTTTCCCTGTCTTACTCCTATCCTCCCTAGCACCAACAATGGAGCTCCCACCAGTTGTTTTTGGTAATATATCCTCACTATTGCTAGTGGAGTCCTCTTGTTTGCTATTTCCTGCAGTATTTCTAGTTTGCAATATTGGTTTTATGTTATCTTTGACTACACTTGTTTCCCTACTACGGCTCCTGTCCCCTATGAGGTCATTTATATGTATTCCTTCCTGCGTATAATTCCCGACTACCTGGACGAAATCTCCAGCTTCACCATTACTGTCTCCCAGGACAGCACCTCCAGCTTCACCATTACTGTCTCCCAAGACAGCATCTCCAGCTTCACCATTACTGTCTCCCAGGACAGCACCTGCAGCTTCACCATTAGTGTCTCCCAGGACAGCACTAACAGCCCCACATTTACTGACTACCAGGACTTCACCTCCAGCCTTACAGTTTCTGACTACATGGCCAGTATCAAGGGCAGTACCATTCAGCCCAGAGTTTTTATGTTCCCATCTGTTGTAGAAAGCTTCCAGGTTTTCTATGAAAGCAGCTTTGATGTTGTCCTCTTTTAATACTCTTGTGATTTTAGTCCACAGATTTATCTCATTTGGACATACCCAAAAACACTTCCCTGTTTTAATACTGCTTGTAGCTAGTTCTTGGATATCTGCACAAGGGGCGTGACACCAATTTCCACAAAAATGACAATTTATCCATGTGGAAGCCCGTTTGTTTGATTGACCACAGACTACACAGAGCTTCATAATGATTTGAAGGTTAGGTTAGGTAAGGTTCGTCAGGAAACAGGACAAATGTTTCCTGACGCGGGTCTTAGTTAGATGATGACCCGCCTTTGGAGCTTTTGGTCATCTGACCGAGGCCTTCCGCTGGCTTACCGGTCCACCCCTTTAAAAATTATGGTCATTTATAACCAGTCTGTCAATGATTTGAATGGTTGATTTACTGTAATTCTACTAGCAACCTCTTGAATATTCTATTAATAACCTCCTTAAATGAAGCTCTAGCTATTTGTATTTCTGTTTCTAACTGTTTTTGTATATTGGACAGCTTACCGTGCAAGTTCCTGATTTATATTTATTGCTTGTGTTTGATAAGGGCGCCTACAACCCCATCCGTTTACAGTCTGCTTTATTGTCCAACGAATCCGTTTGAAACCAGTCAAGGGTTCGGACCAGTCAAGGGTTCGGACCAGTCGATCTGATCTGATCAGTGGGTCACTTATTTAAAACATACTGATCGGTGATTTGAGCTAACACATGAAGGATCTACTGGAAATTATCTACCCGAGTAATATGTGATTTGATTGATACAAAAGTATAACTTGCGTGTTGAAGAAACCGGTGACTGCTGGCAACTCCTACAATGACGAACGGTCGAGCCTCAACCCTTGTTTATCAATCGCTGTATCTAGCTTTTCTATTTTTTTTTTCGTCTCCACCACAATAAATGCTATATTATCACTATAGTTGACTGGTGGAAATTTGGAGGAAGGACGCTTTTTCTGTAGTAATAATTGCTTCTCGTTGTGTATATTGCGACCGCTGGTAACTACAGGTTATATGAAATTCACAGTATACGTCTGGTATTTCAAGAAAAAAAAACTAATGAAAGTCACTCCACTCCACTAAGTACCATTATAATACTGGTTAGTTGCTACTACAACACTGTATTCTGCTATTCACTGGTATCCCTACATTATATGCGAGTACACTAGCAGGCCAGGAAGATTATCAAAACAGCTGACCTGTGGTAAGTTTCTGGCGACTTCTGGCACCTGCCTCTATAGGCTTATCACTTCATTTACAAATTCACCTGTTTTCAAATGACACTTTAGCCTTTATCATCAATATACTAGGGAGCCACTGTAGTATACACTATACACTATGTATACACAATGTTATCAGGGAGACTTTCTTTCCTCTGACACGAAAAGTTCAATTATTATTATTTTGCACACGGAACACAGGCCTATGATTCCCCTCTGGCAGTAAACTCTGCTAGGTAGTGCTCACTAATTCTCCTTTTTTGACTCAGTATATAATGTTTTCCGCCCAAGATTGGTTCCAGGCACTAGAGGGATGTATCGTATAGGATTGATGACACAAATTAAAGTTCTAGCACGTAAGAGCGACCGTGAAAACACGAGAAAACCCGGAGCACAACGCTGACACGCTGACACGCTGGTACTTAATACTTCGTCCCATCAACGAAACGGCTTTCATAGTCATACTGTCAATATAAAAGAAAATCATTAACAAAAATATATATAATATATATATATATATATATATATATATATATATATATATATATATAAATTAGGCTCTGAGAGTACTCATTACTTTACTTTACATTTTAAGGTATACATTTTTTTTTCAGGGGCGAGAAAGAGCATGAGCAATTATGTTAAGGGATCCACTTAAGTGTAGAATACTAATCAGATAAGGTTGGATCCTCAGAGCCCACCTGAGGATTCGGGTGTTCTTTGATTTCATAGAATTAATTTAAATTAAAGGGTTGTGATCAGAAAATACCACAATTTTACGGGGGGGATATTCGCGACCTAGCTGCCAGGGAGTGTAGACGTGCCTCATACCTCTCTGCTGACAGTCTAGTAAGCTATCCAGTGACGTCATGGTATTCAGCGTGAGGAGGCAGGTGAATACCGTTGGTATACAGCTTGTTCGGGGGGCGATTACGCCTGAGAATGAACAAGTTTTGCTACCTAAGATTATCCGTGACACTTATGGTACTGCGGACAAGGATTTGTATGGTGTGGCATTAAATGGCGCATACCGGATATTTGTGAAACTACTCGACGAGCCAGTGTACGAGCAGCTGGTTGAGCAATTTCAAGATCTCTGCGTAGATGTGTCCCCTGACGTGCATGTGCGTATGGTGGATGTGTCTCGACAATATACGTGGGTGAAACTGCGCAATGTGCCCTTCGAGGCCGATGCAACGGATCTCCGCAGTGTTTTCAGAAGATACGGAGTGGTACACATGGATAAACAAGGCAATAGGGTGGCTGGGGCGTATGCTGGTCTCCCAGACGGTTCGTTTACCCTTAAGACGTCTCTACGTCAGGCCATACCATCGTATGTGTACCTAGATGACTTCCGCACACAGGTCATGGTGTCGTATGCTGGTCAACGACGTACGTGCCGCCTCTGCGGTGACTATGATCATATGGCAGCAGAGTGTGGGCAGCGCGGGCAGGCCAGAAGGCCGGCCGGTGGATCAACGAATGACGATGGGCAGGAGGCTCCCATTCATGGCCGAAAAGGAGATGGTGGGCACGGTCGGCTTTGGAGTGAGGAGATTGAGCCAGTGGTGGTGTCGAATCTAGAGTTGTCGTCTCTCGAGTCATCTGCATCGCCGGTGGTACAGCAGGCTTCCGGGGTGGACCAGGTGACGGTGGAAGTGGAGGACTTGGATGCGACAATAGCGTCTGTTTTGCATACCATGTTCTCATCTACGGATGTGGTCTCCCCGGCTGTGCCGACAGCCAGTGCGGAGATCGTGTCCATGGCAGTAGAGCAGCAGGAGGCGGTTGTTGGTGCTGGTGGGGCTGGCGGGGACGTGGTGACCCCTCGTCAGAAGGCTGAGACGAAGGTGGTGGTGGAGGTTCATCGTGTGGACGATCCAGTCACAAACATGGAGAAGGACGCTGGGACGAGGAAGAGGGCGGCAGCAATGTCGGACTCTGACGACGTCCTGACGCTGGCTCAACGAACAGGGAAGAAAGCATCGGTAGAGGGGGGGCGGTGCGCTAGTGGAGGTGAGCAGCGACAGCAGATGGTGCCAGGTGGCACGGGTATCGTGCGTGGAGAGCGTGGCAAACGTGGCCCCAGGGCCCAGGTGGGCAAGCAAAAGTAGTAGTGGGAAGCGAGGGAGGAAACCTTAGCCAGGTGCGAGGGGGGGTTTAGATAGGGACGGGAATCATTGTGGAAGGTGTGGTGAGGTCTGATGCTTGATGGCAGCGCCGGTTAATGGCGTGTGTGTCTGGGAGCGTCAGATAGCGTGCGCTTTGAGGGGCATGTGCCCAGTGTTCGGATGAAAGTGACTTGATATGTGCTGTTCAGATGTGTCTGAAAATTGTGGAGTATGAGTAAGATAAGATAAGATAAGATTTCGTTCGGATTTTTAACCCCGGAGGGTTAGCCACCCAGGATAACCCAAGAAAGTCAGTGCGTCATCGAGGACTGTCTAACTTATTTCCATTGGGGTCCTTAATCTTGTCCCCCAGGATGCGACCCACACCAGTCGACTAACACCCAGGTACCTATTTGCTGCTAGGTGAACAGGACAACAGGTGTAAGGAAACGTGTCGAATGTTTCCACCCGCCGGGAATCGAACCCGGGCCCTCCGTGTGTGAAGCGGGAGCTTTAGCCACCAGGCCACCGGTTCTGTTTAGAGGTGTTGCTGCCTGCTCCTGTGTGCGCCTAAGGTACACTGGTGTGATTGAGGTGGCGTATGCTGCTGCTGTGTGTGTGACTCTTGGACTATTATGTTGTATAATATTATGGGGTGGGGTCTGTATGGTGGAGGTTTGAGGAGCGTCCTTATGTTCTATGTCACGTATTGGGTATGTATTTTATACCTATGCATACACAATGTATAAAAACACTGGTAGTGTTAGTTGTGAGGGAGCTGCTGTTATGAGGCCTTGTGTATGTACATGGATAGACCCTTTGTAATTACTTGCGGATATTTGTGAAATGGGTTGTGTATATACATGTCCTGTATCAATGTTACGATGTTATATTCTTTTTCTTTACTGTATAATTTGTATGTTTGGTTGGGAATAGGTTTGGGTGGGAAATGCAAAAGGGGGGGGGGTTGAGGCTTTGAACACGTTTGTGTTGGGGATAATTTTTAGGAATAGGTGTCTTTTCCTGTAGTGAATTACTTATGTGTGCTACGTGTCTTTTATGTTGTAGCAATGTACTGTTTGTTGTGATATATATATCTAAACCATGACTGTTGTTAGCACACTGTTCAAGCGGTCTTGTGGTCGTTTAATACACTTTGTGGACAAGCATGACAACTGTTATATTAATGTATATATGTCAATATGTCTGTAAGATTAATGCAAGTTGCTGTGGTAAACCTGTTTGATTTAGAATAGGGGGGGTAAAGGGGGGGTGTTGGAAGCCACACGGAGTTGTGTGTGGTTATTAGGCGATGGAAGGTTATCACATCTGTTGCCGGATAAGTCTTGTATTATTTTATTTATTAACTGTTCTGTACTGTTTTAAATAAAATATAAAAAAAAAAAATTATGGGGGGAGGTTCTCAGATAAATGTCAAAATGTTTCAAAGATATTACTAGGGCAAGAGCTTCTTTCTCTACAGTTGCGTAATTCTTTTGGTGACGTTTCAACTTTGAAGAAAAATAAGATATAGGATGCAAAATATCAGTAGAGGGGGATTTCTGAAGTAACACCGCCCCCACAGCATAACCGCTGGCATCGATGTGTAAATAGAAGGGTTGATTAAAGTCAGGACTTTTCAATACGGGTGACGAAGAAAGCAACCGCTTCAACCGATTAAAAGCTATCTCACAATCTTTCGTCCAGCAAAACTTCATCTTACTACTGGTTAACTCAGTAAGAGGAGATGCAACCTGAGAAAAATTAGGACAGAAACGTCGATAATAACCAGGCATTCCAAGGAACCTCTGTATAGACTTTCTATCTCGATGGATAGGAAACTCGGCAATGGCCCTAACTTTTACATCAACAGGATGTACCTCACCCTGACCTATACAAAAACCGAGGTATTTAATCTTGGCTTGTCCAAACTGACACTTGGCTAAATTTATGGTGAAATTGTACTTTTCTAACTTCTTAAATAAGGTTTCCAGGCGAATTAAATGTTGCTCCCACTCATTGCTATATATAACAAGATCATCTAGATATGCATCCACTCCTTCTAAATCATTGGTCAGCAGGTTCATCAGGCGCTGAAAGGTAGAGGCTGCGTTACGCAACCCGAAGGGCATAACACGATAATTGAATAATCCGCCTTGTATAGTAAATGCGGATATTTCTTGGGCTTGCTGGGCACTTGGTAATAGCCCCTTAATAAATCCAGGCGGGTGACATAGGCAGCTCCTGATACTCTGTCTATTAGATCATCAATACAGGGTAGTGGGAAACCATCTGGTACCGTGAGAGCATTAACCTTACGATAATCAGTGCACATTCTAGAAGTTCCATCAGGCTTGGGAACTAATATACAGGGCGAGGCCCACGGACTTTTACTCCGTTCTGTGAGTCCATGGGACAACAAAAATTCTACTTCTTTGTTTAATGTTTCTTGTTTGAGTGGACTTGCCCTATAAGGTGACTGTTTGCAAGGCTTTGCTCCTTGTACATCTATGTCGTGAATTCCCAATGTACAACACCTAGGGACGTCATCGAATAAAACCTCGTAACGTAATATCAAGTCTTTGATATCTTTGGCTTTCTTCCAATCAAGGTCCATAAGAAAGGTATCAAGAGATTGCAATGTCTCTGATTTTTTTAAACGTACTTCTATTGCTTTAGAGATGCTGGGCAGACTTACATTTTCAGTTTCAGCTAAAGGAAGAACTGTCGAAACTGGTACGATACTAGGGTGGTAAGCCTTAAGTTGGTTTATGTGATAAGTACGTTTTGCTTTTCTCTTTCCTGGAGTTTGCAGTACATAATTTACCTCATTGAGCCGCTCAATCACTTCCAAAGGACCTTCGTATCTAGGTTGTAGAGCGTGTCCAGGTAAGAATTTCTGTGCCATCACACTGTCACCTGGTTTGAAGAAACGAGAGCGTGTGTGTTTGTCATAACAATGCTTCATCTTGGATTGGGCCTTAGCTAAGTTTTTTGAGGCTAATTCCCTCAGTTGTGACAAACGCTTTCGCATTAGAGTTGGAGTTGTTTTAAACGAGGGTTCTGATTTTCCGGTCCATGAATCTTTTAGTACGGCGAGGGGGCCGCGTACTTGGTGTCCGTAAATTAATTCAAATGGACTAAACCCAGTGCTTTCTTGTTCGCTTTCCCTTAAGGCGAACAAGAGGAATGGTATTCCTTCGTCCCAATCTCTGGAAAACTGCTCGCAGTACGCTATCATCATTGATTTTAATGTTTGATGAAATCGTTCGAGGGCTCCTTGCGACTGAGGGTGATAAGCAACAGAAAATACGGACTTAATTCCGAGGCGAGATAAGGCATCGCGAAACAACTTAGAGGTAAAATTTGAACCTTGATCGGATTGAATTATTCGGGGAATCCCCACCTGTGAGAAATTTTTTTGCAAAGCTTGAACAATGATGCGAGAATTAATTTTTCTCAAAGGGATGGCCTCTGGATATCGAGTAACGACATCCATAATTGCAAACAGATATTGATTCCCTTGTTTAGTCCTGGGTAATGGACCAACACACTCTATTATCAGGCGTGAGAAGGGCTCACCACTGACGGGAATCGGAATGAGGGGAACTGGTGGAGGTGTGTGCGAAGGTTTGCCGGTCACTTGGCAGACATGACAACCTTTTAGATAGCTTTCCACAGTCTCCTTCATTCTGGGCCAATGAAAATGCTTGGCTATTTTGCCCAGCGTTTTCTTTACTCCCAAATGTCCTCCCATGGGACTATGGTGGGCGAAACTAATAGCCAATTCTCTAAAGGTGCTGGGTAGCACTTCTAGATGTTTGCTGGTAGCCAGATGATCGTCAGAAAACAAAAGAGACTTTTCCTTTCTCATTAATATACCATTAGCAAGATAGTAACAATTTTCCAGATCTTTGGCGTCGTCTTCTGTAATAGCTATCTCTCGTAATTTCTCTAGGGATGGATCAAGGAATTGATCCCTTATTAATCGTCTTTCGATAGCATTTTAATATCAGAATCTTGAAAAGGGCCGATCATAGAATATTTCAGATTTGAAGATCCGGGTTGTAAGGATCGGCTGAACAATAAATCGAGACCTAAATATTCGCCTTCACTTAGGACTTCAGTTGATAAAGGATTTTGAGGCGCTCTAGACATTGCTCTAGTTATAACATTGAGAGGAAATAAGGTAGGAGCCTCTTTTCGAGCTTCTATGGCATAGTTAATGTCAGTAGAATTATCAATAACTAGAGGCTCTCGGCTTATACCCGGATAGTCTAGATCATTGCCTATGAGTAAGTCAACGCCCTGAATAGGAAAATTTTCACTGGATATACCTACCGACACAAAGCCAGTATAGGTTGGTGTTTGGATGTATATCCTGTGAAGAGGCACTCTTATAATGGCGCCTCAATAGGCAAGTCATATCACTTACGGGAAGTATGTCCTGCTTTAACAATGTTAAATAACTTCCAGTATCACGGAAGGAATTAATTTCAACTAATTGAGTCTCGTCTATTCCAACTTTCACTTTAGCAAAGTAGGGACTCATAGCTGAGTGAATATCTTTTTCTGAAACAGCTCTAGCATTGAGTCATCTAGAATGACTACTGATTCGTTCTTGTGAACCTTGTTCGGTACTAGGGTTCAGTTTCTTTTGAGTTGTCGATGAAGATATTACCTGAGTATCCCTCTCTAGCCAATAACAGTGTTTCCTTAAATGCCCTTTCTTATTATAATAAGTGCAGTTCAACTCACTGTTATGCCTTAGTGGTTTTGAACTTTTCCTAGAGTTAGATCTAAATTTATTATTAATGGGCGTGGAGGCATCATAGGAGGTCTGGCAAGGATTCTGTATGCGACGCATCTCTGTAAGATTGCATCATCCTTTCTTAGGGGCATATTTAGTCACTGTTTCCTTACTTTTTGTTTCGCCAATCAATTGTTGAGATATTTCATAATTATCGGCGAGCGAGGCTGTTTCTCGTATATTTACTATGGGGCAACTAATCAAATACCTATGCAAGTCTTCTGGTAAATTATTATAGAAATCCTCATGCAGGATCAATTGGGAAAGACTTTCCATAGATTTACAGTTAGAAGCTATACACCATCTCTCAAAAGCGATTTTCTTTCCACGAGCAAAATCCACATACGACTGAGATGGCTGGCGTTTTAATGCTCTAAAGGTTTTTTGATAACTTACTGGGAGGAGATCATAAGCCTCTAGGATAGCCTTCTTAACGGAATCGTAATCCACATATTTCTCAAAAGGTAATGTAGCCGTACAACTTTGAGCTTTACCAGACAACGAAGTATGTAATAAGGTTGCCCAGTGTTGTCGGGGCCAGCTCATAGCACGTGTTTGAGAATCAAAGACTTCGAAATAAGTATCTAAATCTCCGTCATTAAATCTTGGAACCATAGATGCAGCTTTTTGTATATTGAAAGAATCATTTGAGGATTCAGTACATCTTTCACTCACATTACTTTGTTGTTGTTGTCTTATATAGCGGAGCGTTTCCCTTTGAAAGTCTTCTTCATTTAATTTACGCTGAGCCTCAATTTGAGCAGTCTGTAAAATAAATAGTCTCTCTAATTTATCAAACTGACATTGAGAAATATGCCCCGATGGTATCGAAAATGAGGAAATTGAACTGGCGGTATGTGGATATTCCTTTGGACGTGCACCTTGGTGAGGGCCAGGCTGACCATTAATAGGAATTCCTTCAGTAACGGGCGAATGCCTAACAGCGGCTGCACCCTGCAATACTTCATCATCTTTACTAGAGGCCAAAGCGGGACCTAATCTACCTGATTCAATTTCAAGATCAACTCTTTGAAATTGTTTATCTAATACTTCGATTCTCGACTGGTAGCTTACTTGAGAAACTAAACTTTCAGAGTCAGAATCTCCTGCTACATGATGGTTAGAGGCCCCTGGAAACAATTTGTTTCTAATTATTGCCCTTACGGTATTGGCTGTGTAATATCTATCGTATGGCACTCCCAATTTACGGGCTATCTGCCAGCACGTTTGAAGTTTCAAGGAGTCCAGCTTTGACAATGTTAAATCTTCAAATAACTCTTTAATGTGATCTTCCATGATCAATATTTTGAAATTAACTAAAGGTAAATTCCCAGTATATAACTTTAATATTGTTCTTTTGATCAATGTCTTAGAACAACAGAGATCCCGGACGGGTACCCCATTTGTTGCGAATAAGAAATTTTTTTAAAGAACTTCAGAATGTGGCCTGTTACCATTTATTTCTTATGCAACAAGATTTTTGGATCCGAGTTATAGGTAATTTAGAGTCTAGGGGAAATAATTTCAACTGGGAAACTTCATAGAATAATATTCAAATTTATTAAAGTATTTAAATACAATACTTTATCTTCTCTTTGTAGTTAATGTAACTTAATACTTTGTACAATAAATTTACCATATACATTTAGTTCAAAATCATGGAAATGTCACATTAATAAGGAAGTTTAATTATTCTTCCTGTATCTAAGTCCTCATTAATATTTACGTCTCTTTCTTAACAAGACTGTAAACTCAAAATACAAAAGGTACAAGATTTAACAAGACTTTTGAATCTGGCCGTAAAGTATCTATGGATTACTGAACTGACCAAGAATATAAATATCAAAAGAATTTTTCAGAGTAATGAGGAACAAAGTGAGTCAGCTCTAGAGACCAATTCTCAAAGCCATTCAACTGTACACCGTAAGAGCCAATATACGATCAGTCGTCAGGGCTAGAGCAGGGAGCAGACTGACTACTTGCCACTGTTGACGCGTCGTCAGGTTGGATCAGCTGAGCCACGTCAGCCAGCCTGGCATAAACAATTGAACAATTCACCGGATGGTTCCGAGACTTAAACTCTATATACACAAGAAATCCTACCTAACCATAATAGTAAAATAATAGTGATAATAACAATAATAGCGATAATACCATGGTATTTTCCATATATTAACAGATAATAATATAATGCTGAAAGTCTCTATTTTAGCTATAAACGGGGACTTTCGTGCTATAATATTAAGTGATGAACATATTCTCTTACAATAGTTAAATAACACAGGATGACCAATTTCGAAGATATAACAGGCACTTTACCCCAGGTTGTTTGAAGAAGGTCTGGTTTAAGGGAACCTCTCCCCAAGTTGTTTAAGAAAGGTCTTGTGGAAGTGAGCCTTACCCCAGGTTGTTCAAGGAATGTCTGGAGGGAGGGCACCTTTCCTCATCATGTTTGAAGAAAGTCTTGTGGGAGGGCACGTTACCCAAGGATGTTTGAAGAAGGTCTGGTGGGAGGGCACCTTACTCCAGGTTGTTTAAGGAAGGTCTGGTGGGAAAGCACCTCATCCCAGGTTGTTGGAAGAAGGTCTGGTCGGAGGGCATCTCTCCCCAGGCTGTTTGAAGAAGGTCTGGTTGAAGGGCACATCTCACCAGGTTGTTTGAAGAAGGTCTGGTGGTAGTGCACCTCTCACCAGGTTGTTTGAAAAAAGTTTGGTGGGATGGCATCTCACCCCAGGTTGTTTGAACAAAGTCTGGAGGGAGAGCACCTTACCACAGGTTGTTTGAAGAAGGTCTGGTGGGAAGGCACTTCTCCCAAGGTTGTTTGAAGAAGGTCTGGTGGGAAAGCACTTTACCCCAGGTTGTTTAAAGAAGGTCTTATCGGAAGACACCTAAAAACAGGTTGTTTGAAGAAGGTCTGGTAAGAGGTCACCTCACCCCAGATTGTTTGAATAAGGCCTGGTGGTAGGGCACCTCTCCCAAAGTTGTTTGAAGAACTTGTAGTGGAAGGGCACGTCACCCTAGGTTGTTTGAAGAAGGTCTGGTTGAAGGGCAACTCTCCCCAGGTTGTTTGAAGAAGGTCTGATCGGATGGCACCTTTCCCCTGGTTCTTTGAAGGAGGTCTGTTCAGAGGGCACCTTACCCCATGTTGTTTTAATAAGGTCTGGCGGGAGGGCACGTCTCCCCAGGTTGTTTGAAGAAGTTCTCGTGGAGAGCACCTTACAGCAGGTTGTTTGAAAGTCTGCTGGGAGGTGACCTCTACCCAGGTTGTTTGAAGGTCAGATGAGAAGGCACCACTCCCCAGGTTGTTTGAAGAAGGTCTGTCGGGAGGGCACCTCATCCAAGGTTGTTTCAAGAAGGTTTGGTGGGAGGGCACCTCTCCCCTCATTGATCTAAGAAGGTCTGACAGGAGGGCACCTATCCCCAGGTTGCTTGAAGAAGGTCTGGTGTTAGGGCACCTTATCCAAGGTTGTTTAAGGAAGGTCTGGTGTGAGGGCACCTCACCCTAGGTTGCTTGAGGATGGTCTGGTGGGGGAGCACCTCACCCGACGTTGTTTATGGAAGGTTTGGTGGGAGGGCACCTTACCACAGGTTGTTTGAAGAAGGTCTGGTGGGAGGGCACCTCTCCCAAGGTAGTTTAAAGAAGGTCTGGTGGGAGAGCACCTCACCACAGGTTGTTGAACGATGGTCTTGTGGAAGTTAGCCTTACCCAGGTTGTTTAAGGAATGTCCAGTGGGAAGGCACCTTACCCCAGGATGTTTGAAGAAGGACTGGTAGGAGGGCACCTCACTCCAGGTAGTTTAAGGAAGGTCTTTTAAGAGAACTCCTCACTCCAGGTTGTTGGAAGAAGGTCTGGTGGGAGGGCACCTCTTCAAAGGTTGTTTGAAGGTCTGGTGCGAGGGTAACTCTCTCCAGGTTGTTTGAAGAAGGTCGAGTGGGAGGGCACCTCTCCCGAGGTTGTTTGAAGGTCTGGGGGGAGGGCGCTTCTCCTCAGGTTGTTTGAAGAAGGTCTGGTCAGAGGGCACCTCTCCCCATGTTGCTTGAAGAATGTCTGATAAGAGGGCACCTCTCCCTGGCTGTTTCAAAAAAGTCGTGTGGGAGAGCACCTCACCTCATGTTGTTTGAAGGAGGTCTTGCGGGAAAGCACTTCACCCCAGGTTGTTTGAAGAAGGTCTAATGGGAAGGCAATTCACAACAGGTTGTTTGAAGAAGGTCTGGTAGGAGGCCACCTCACCCCAGATTGTTTAAAGAAGGCCTGGTGGGAAGGCACCTCATCCACGGTTGTTTGAAGGTCTGGTGAGAGGGCACCTCACCCTAGGTTGTTTGAAGAAGGTCTGGTGGGGGAGCACCTCACCCCACGTTGTTTAAGGAAAGTTTGGTGTGAGAGCACCTTACCCCAGGTTGTTTGAAGAAGGTGTGGTGGAAGGGCACCTCTCCCAAAGTTGTTTAAGAAATGTCTTGTGGAAGTGAGCCTTACCCCAGGTTGTTTAAGGAATGTCTGGAGGGAGGGCACCTTACCCAATCATGTTCGAAGAAGGTCTTGTTGTAGGGCACGTTACCCCAGGATGTTTGAAGAAGATCTGGTGGGAGGGCACCTCACTCCAGGTTGTTTAAGGAAGGTCTGGTAAGAGAGCACCTCACCCCAGGTTGTTGGAAGAAGGTCTGGTAGGAGTTCACCTCTCCCCAGGTTGTTAAAAGAAGGTCTGGTTGAAGGGCACCTCTCCCCAGGTTGTTTGAAGAAGGTCTGGTGGGAGTGCACCTCTCACCAGGTTGTTTGAAGAAGGTTTGTTGGGATGGCACCTCTCCCCAGGTTGTTTGAAAAAGGTTTGGTGGGAAGGCACCTCTTCCCAGGTTGTTTGAAGAAGGTCTGGTGGGAGGGCACCTCACCCCAGGTTGTTTGAAGAAAGTCTGATGGGAAAGCACCTCTCAACAGGTTGTTTGAAGAAGGTCTGGTAGGAGGCCACCTCACCCCAGATTGTTTGAATAAGGCCTGGTGGGAGGGCAAGTCACCCCAGGTTGTTTGAAGAAGGTCTAGTTGGAGGGCAACTCTCACCAGGTTGTGTGAAGAAGGTCTGGTGGGATGACACCTTTCCCATGATTTTTTTCAAGGAGGTCTGGTCAGAGGGCACCTTTCACCATGTTGTTTGAAGAAGGTCAGGTGAGAAGGCACCTTTTCCCAGGTTGTTTGAAGAAGATCTGGTGGGAGGGCACGTCTCCGCAGGTTGTTTGAAGAAGTTCTCGTGGGAGAGCACCTTTCCACAGGTTATTTTAAGGTCTGGTGGGAGGGCACCTCTACTCAGTTCTTTGAAGAAGGTCTGGTAGGAGGGCACCTCTACCCACTTTGCTTGAAGAAGGTCTGATAAGAGGGAACCTCTCCTCAGGTTGTTTGAAGAAGGTCTTTTGGGAGGGCACCTCATCCAAGGTTGTTTCAAGAAGGTCTGGTGGGAGGGCACCTCTCCCCAGGTTGTTTGAAGAATGTCTGGTGGGAGAGCATCTCACCCCATGTTGTTTAAGGAAGGTCTTGTGAAAGTGAGCCTTACTCCAGGTTGTTTAAGAAATGTCTGGTGGGAGGGCACATTACCCCAGGATGTTTGAGAAAGGTCTTGTGGGAGGGCACCTTACCCCAGGATATTTGATGAAGGTCTGCTGGGAGGGCACCTAACTCCGGGATGTTTAGGGAAAGTCTCGTGGGAGGCCACCTCACCCCAGGTTGTTGGAAGAAGGTCTGATGGGAGGGCAACTCTCCCCATGTTGTTTTAAGAAGGTCTGGTGGGAAGGCACTTTTCCATTGTTTTTTTAAGGTCTAGTGGGAGGGCACGTCTCCCCAGGTTGTTTGAAAAGTTCTCGTGGAGAGCACCTTACTGCAGGTTGTTTGAAGGTCTGGTGGGAGGTGACCTCTCCCCAGGTTGTTTGTAGAAGGTGTTTTGGGAGGGCACCTCATCCAAGGTTGTTTCAAGAAGGTCTACAGGGAGGGCACCTCTCCCCACGTTGTTTGAAGAATGTCTGGTAAAAGGGCACCTCTACCCACATTGTTTGAAGAAGGTCTGAACGGAGGGCACCTCTCTCCAGGTTGCTTGAAGAAGGTCTGGTGGGAGGGCACCTTGTCCAAGGTTGTTTGAGGAAGGTCTGGTGGGAGGGCATATGACCCTAGGTTGCTTGAAGAAGGTCTGGTGGGGGAGCACCTCACCCCACGTTGTTTAAGGAAGGTTTGGTGGAAGGGCACCTTACCATAGGTTGTTTGAAGAAGGTCTGGTGGGAGGGCACCTCTCCCCAGGTAGTTTGAAGAAGGTCTGGTTGGAGAGAAATTCACCCCAGGTTGATTAACGATGGTCTTGTGGAAGTTAACCTTACCCCAGGTTGTTTAATGAATGTCCAGTGGGAGAGCACCTTACCCCAGGATGTTTGAAGAAGGTCTTGAGGGATGGTACCTTACCCCAGGATGTTTGAAGAAGGTCTGTTAGGAGGGTACTTCACTCCAGGCAGTTTAAGGAAGGTCTTTTGAGAGAACACCTCACCCCAGGTTGTTGGAAGAAGGTCTGGTGGGAGGGCAGCTCTCACCAGGTTGTTTGAAGAAGGTATGGTATGATGGCATCTCACACCAGGTTGTTCGAAGATCTGGTGGGAGGGCTTTTCTCCCCTGGTCTTTTGAAAAAGGTCTGGTGGGAGGGCATCTTATCCCAGGTTGTTTGAAGAAGGTCTGTTCGGAGGGCACATAACTCCAAGTTATTTTTAAGAAGGTCTGGTGGGGGGGCACCTCACCCCAGGTTGTTTGAAGAAGTTCTCGTGGGAGAGCACCTTTCCGCAGGTTATTTTAAGGTCTGGTTGGATGGCACATCTACTCAGTTCTTTGAAGAATGTCTGGTAGGAGGGTACCTCTACCCACTTTGCTTGAAGAAGGTCTGATAAGAGGGCACCTCTCCCCAGGTTGTTTGAAGAATGTCTTTTGGGAGGGCACCTCATCCAAGGTTGTTTCAAGAAGGTCTGGTGAGAGGGCACCTCTCTCCAGGTTGTTTGAAGAATGTCTGGTGGGAGAGCATCTCACCCCATGTTGCTTAAGGAAGTTCTTGTGAAAGTGAGCCTTACTCCAGGTTGTTTACGAAATGTCTGGTGGGAGGGCACATTACCCCAGGATGTTTGAGAAAGGTCTTGTGGGAGGGCACCTTACCCCAGGATATTTGATGAAGGTCTGCTGGGAGGGCACCTAACTCCGGGATGTTTAGGGAAAGTCTCGTGGAAGGCCACCTCACCCCAGGTTGTTGGAAGAAGGTCTGATGGGAGGGCACCTCTTCCCAGGTTGTTTGAATAAGGTCTTGTTGAAGGGCACCTCTCCCCAAGTTGTTTGAATGAGGCCTGGTTAAAGGGCACCTCACTCCAAGTTGTTTCAAGAAGGTCTGGTGAGAAAGCACTTAACACCAAGATGTTCGAAGAAGGTCTGTTAGGAGGGCACTTCACTCCAGGCAGTTTAAGGAAGGTTTTTTGAGAGAACACCTCACCCCAGGTTGTTGGAAGAAGGTCTGGTGGGAGGACACCTCTCCCCAGGTTGTTTGAGGAAGGTCTGGTGGGAGGGCAGCTCTCACCAGGTTGTTTGAAGAAGGTATGGTATGAGAGCACCTCACACCAGGTTGTTCGAAGAAAATCTGGTGGGAGAGCATTTCTCCCCTGGTCTTTTGAAAAAGGTCTGCAGGGAGGGCATCTTATTCGAGGTTGTTTGAAGAAGATCTGTTCGGAGGGCACATAACTCCAAGTTGTTTTTAAGAAGGTCTGGTGTTAGGGCACCTCACCCTAGGTTGTTTGAAGAAGGTCTGGTGGGAGAGCACCTTAACCTGGGTTGTTTGAAAAAGGTCTGGTGGAAGGGGACCTCTCCCCAGGTTGTTTAAAGAATGTCTGGTGGGAGGGCACCTCTCCCAAGGTTGTTTGAAGAATGTCTGATAAGAGGGCACCTCTCCCAAGGATGTTTGAAGGTCTGATGGGATGGCACATCTCCCCAGGTTGTTTTAAGGTCTGGTGGTTGTTTGAAAAAGGTCTGGTGGGAGAGCACCTTAACCCAGGTTGTTTGAAAAAGGGCTGGTGGGCGGGCACCTTTCTCCAGGTTGTTTGACGAATGTCTGGTGGGAGGGCACCTCTCCCCAGGTTGTTTGAAGAAGGTCTGGTTCGAGTGCACTTTTCCCCAGATTGTTTGAAGAAGGTCTGGTTGGAGGGCACCTTTCCCCATGTTGTTTGAGGAAGGTCTGGTTGGAGGGTACCTTTCTCAAGGTTGTTTCAAAAAGGTGTGATGGAAGGGCACCTCACCCATGGTTTTTTAAATAAGGTCTTGTGGAAGGGCACCTTTCCCCAGGATGTTTGAGGAATGCCTGATGGGAAGGCACCTTACCCCAAGTTGTGTGAAGAAGGTCTGGTGGGGGAGCTACTCACCCAAGATTGTTTAAAGAAGGTATTGTAGGAGGGCACTTTACCCCAGGTTGTTTGAAGAAGGTCTGGTGGGAGGGAACCTCTTCCCAGGTTGTTTGATGGTCTAGTGTGAGGGTAACTCTCTCTAGGTTGTTTGAAGAAGGTCAGGTGGCAGGGCACCTCTCCCCATGTTGTTTGAAGGTCTGGGGGGATGGCACTTCTCCCCAGGTTGTTTGAAGAAGGTCTGTTGTGAGGGCACATCTCCCCAGGTTGTTTGAAGAGGGTCTGGTGGGAGGGCACCTTACCCAGGTTGTTTGAAAAATGTCTGGTTAGAGGGCACCTCTCGCCAGGTTGCTTGAAGAAGGTCTGATAGGAGGGCACCTCTCACTGGCTGCTTTAAGAAGGTCGGGTGGGAGGTCACCTCTAACCAAGTTGTTTGAAGAAGGTCTGATCGGAGGCCACCTCACCCCAAGTTGTTTGAAGAAGGTCTGGTGGGAGGGCACCTCACCTCAGGTTGTTTGAAGAAGGTCTTGTGGGAAAGCACTTCACCCCAGGTTGTTTGAAGAAGGTCTGGTGGGAAGGCAATTCACAACAGGTTGTTTGAAGAAGGTCCGGTAGGAGGCCACCTCACCCCAGATTGTTTGAAGAAGGCCTGCTGGGAGGGCACATCATCCAAGGTTGTTTTATGGTGTGGTTTGAGGGCACCTCACCTTTGGTTGTTTGAAGAAGGTCTGGTGGGGGTGAACCTCACCCCACGTTGTTTAAGGAAGGTTTGGTGGGAGGGCACCTTACCCCAGGTTGTTTGAAGAAGGTTTGGTGGAAGGTCACCTCTCCCCAAGTTCTTTAAGGAAGGTCTGGTGGAAATGAGCCTTACCCCAGGTTGTTTAAGGAATGTCTGGAGGGAGGACACCTTACCCCATCATGTTCGAAGAAGGTCTTGTGGGAGGGGACGTTTCCCCAGGATGTTTGAAGAAGGTCAGGTGGGAGGGCACGTCTCCCCAGGTTGTTTGAAGAAGTTCTCGTGTAGAGCACCTTACCTCAGGTTTTTTGAAGGTCTGGTGGGAGGTGACCTCTCCCCAGGTTGTTTGAAGAATGTCTTGTAAGAGGAAACCTCTACAGATTTTGTTTGAAGAAGGTCTTTCGGGAGGGCACCTCTTCCCAGGTTGTTTGAAGAATGTCTGGTAAAAGGGCACCTCTACTCACATTGTTTGAAGAAGGTCTGATAGGAGGGCACCTCTCTCCAGGTTGCTTGAAGAAGGTCTGGTGGGAGGGCACCTTATCCAAGGTTGTTTGAGGAAGGTCTGGTGGGAGGGCATATCACCCTAGGTTGTTTGAAGAAGGTTTGGTGGGGGAGCACCTCACCGCACGTTGTTTAATGAAGGTTTGTGGGAGGGCACCTTACCTTAGGTTGTTTGATGAAGGTCTTGTGGGAGGGCACCTCTCCCCAGGTTGATTAACGATGGTCTTGTGGAAGTTAGCCTTACCCCAGGTTGTTTAAGGAATGTCCAGTTGGAGGGCACCTCACATCAGGATGCTTGAAGAAGGTCTTGAGGGATGGCACCTTACCACAGGATGTTTGAAGAAGATCTGGTAAGAGGGCACCTCACTCCAGGTAGTTTAAAGAAGGTGTTTTGAGAGAACTCCTCACCCCAGGTTGTTGGAAGAATGTCTGGTGGGAGGGCAAATCTCTCCAGGTTGTTTGAGGAAGGTCTGGTTGAAGGGCATCTCTCCCCAAGTTGTTTAAAGAATGTCTGGTGGGAGGGCACCTCTCCCAAGGTTGTTTGAAGAATGTTTGATAGGAGGGAACCTCTCCCCAGGATGTTTTAAGGTCTGATGGGAGGGCACCTCTCACCAGGTTGTTTGAGAGTCTGGTGGGAGGGCATATCACCAAAGGTTGTTTTAGGAAGGTCTGGTGTGAGGGCAACTCTTCCCAGGTTGTTTGGAGAAGGTCTTGTGGGAGGGCACCTCACCCCAAGTTGTTTGAAGAAGGTCTGGTGGGATGTCTCCTCACCCCAAGTTGTTTGAAGAAGGTCTGGTGCGAGGCCAACTCACCCCAGATTGTTTGAAGGTCTGGTGGTAGGGCATATCTCCACAGGTTGTTTGAAGAATGTCTGGTATGAGGGCACCTCTAACCACATTGTTTGAAGAAGGTCTGATAGGAGGGCACCTCTCCCCAGGTAATTTGAAGATGGTCTGGTGGGAGGGCACCTCACCCTAGGTTGTTTGAAGAATGTCTAGTGGGAGTGCAACTCTCCCCAGGTTGTTTGAATGTCTGGTGGGATGGCACCTCTCCCCATGTTGTTTGACGAAGGAATGGTTGGAGTGTACCTTTTCCAAGATTGTTTGAAGAAGGTCTGGTTGGAGGGCACCTTTCCTCATGTTCTTTGAAGAAGGTCTGGTGGGAGGGCAGGTTACCGCAGGTTGTTTGAAGAAAGTCTGGTCGGAGAGCACCTCACCCCAGGTTCTTTAAGTAAGGACTGTTTGGATGGCAACTTATCCCAGCTTGTTTTCAAGGTCTATTGGGTGGGCACCTAACCCCAGGGGTTTTATGGAAGGTCATGTCGACTGGAACCTTACCCCAGGTTGTTTAAGGAAGGTCTGGTTGGAGAGCACCTTTCCCGAGGTTGTTTCGAAAAGGTCTGATGGAAGGGCACCTTTCCCATGGTTTTTTAAGGAAGGTCTTGTGGATGTCAACCTTATGGCAGATTTTTTAAAAAAGGTCTGGTGGAAGGGCACCTTACCCCAGGATGTTTGAGGAATGTCTGGTAGGAGGGCACCTTACCTCAAGCTGTGTGAAGGTATGGTGGGGGAGCAACTCACCCCAGAATGTTTAGGAAGGTTTGGTGGGAGGACACTTTACCCCAGGTTGTTCCAAGAAGGTCTGGTGGGAGGGCACTTCTTCCCAGGTTGTTTGAAGGTCTGGTGCGAGTGTAACTCTCTCCAGGTTGTTTGAAAGAGGTCGGGTGGCAGAGCACCTCTCCCGAGGTTGTTTGAAGGTGTTGGGGAGGGCACTTCTCCCCAGGTTGTTTGAAGAAGGTCTGGTGTGAGGGCACCTCTCCCCACGTTGTTTGAAGAGGGTCAGGTGGGAGGGCACCATACAAAAGTTGTTTGAAAAATATCTGGTCAGAGGGCACCTCTCCCCATGTTGCTTGAAGAAGGTTGGATAGGAGGGCACCTCTCCCTGGCTGTTTCAAGATGGTCAGGTGGGAGGGCACCTCTCCCCAGGTTGTTTGAAGAAGGTATGGTCCGAGGGCACCTCACCCCAGGTTGTTTGAAGAAGGTCTGGTGGGAGGGCACCTCACCTCAGATTGTTTGAAGAAGGTCTTGTTAGAAAGCACTTCAGCACAGGATGCTTGAAGAAGGTCTGGTGGGAAGGCACCTCACAACAGGTTGCTTGAAGAAGGTGTGTTAGGAGGCCACCTCACCCCAGATTGTTTGAAGAAGGCCTGGTAGGAGGGCACATCTCCCAAGGTTATTTAAAGAACTTATAGTGGGAGGGCACATCACCCAAGGTTGTTTGAAGGTCTGGAGGGATGGCAACTCTTCCCAGGTTGTTTGAAGAAGGTCTGGTTGAATTGCACCTTTCCCCTGATTCTTTGAAGGAGGTCTGATCGGAGGGCACCTAACCCCATGTTGTTTGAAGAAGGTCTGTTGGGAGGGCATCTTATCCTATGTTGTTTGAAAAAGGTCTCGTGGGAGGGCAGGTCTCCACAGGTTGTTTGAAGAAGTTCTCGTTGGAGAGCACCTTACCGCAGGTTGTTTGAAGGTCTGGTGGTAAGGCACCTCTCCCCAGGTTGTTTGAACAATGTCTGGTAGGAGGGCACCTCTACCCACTATGCTTGAGGAAGGTCTGTTAAGAGGTCACCTCTCCCTAGGTTGTTTGAAGAAGGTCTTGTTGGAGGGCAAATCATCCAAGGTTGTTTGAAGAAGGTCTGATGGGAGGGCACCTCTACCCACGTTGTTTAAAGAATATTGGGTAAAAGGGCACCTCTACCCATTTTGTTTGAAGAAGGTCTGATAGGAGGGCACCTCTCCCCAGGTTGCCTGAAGAAGGTCTGGTGGGATGGCACCTTATCCAAGGTTGTTTGAGGATGGTCTGGAGGGAGGGCTCCTCACCCTAGGTTGCTTGAAGAAGGTCTTGTGGGGGAGCACCTCACCCCATGTTGTTTAAGAAAGGTTTGGTTGGAGGGCACCTTACCACAGGTTGTTTGAAGGTCTGGTGGAGACCACCTCAGCCCGGGTTGTTTAAGGAAGGTCCCGTTGGAGGGCACCTTACCCCAGGATGTTTGAACAAGGTCTTTTGGGAGGGCAACTTACCCCAGGATGTTTGAAGAAGGTCTGGAGGGAGTGCACATCACTCCAGGTTGTTGGAAGAAGGTCTGGGGGGCACCTCTCCCCAGGATGTTTGAGGAACGTGTGATTTAAGGGCACCTCTCCCCAGGTTGTTTGAAGAAGGTCTGGTGGGAGGGCACCTCTCACCAGGTTGTTTGAAGAAGTTCTGGTCGGAAGGCAAATCACCCTAGGTTGTTTGAAGAAGGTCTGGTGGGATGGCACTTCTCCACTGATCGTTTGTAAAAGGTCTTGTGGGAGGGCATCTTACCCCAGGTTGTTTGAAGAAGGTCTGTTGGGAAGGCGCCACACTTCAGGTTGTTTGAAGAAGGTCTGGTGGAAGGGCACCTCTTACCAGGTTGTTTGAAAGACTGGTGGGAGGACACTTCACCCCAGGTTGTTTAGAGAAGATCTCGTTGGAGGGCAGCTCACCCCAGGTTGTTTAATGAAGGTCTGGTGGGAGGGCACCTCTCACCAGGTTGTTTGAAGACTGTCTGGTAGGAAGGCAATTCTTCCAAGGTTGTTTGAAGAAGGTGTGGTGGAAGGGCACCTGGTCCTAGGTTGTTTGAAGAAGGTCTGGTGGGGAAGCACCTCACCCCACATTGTTCAAGGAAGATTTGGTGGGAGGGTACCTTACCCCAGGTTGTTTGAAGAAGGTCTGTATGAAGGGCACCTCTTCCCAGGTTGTTTGAAGAATGTCTGTTAGCAGGACACCTCTCCACAGGATGTTTGAAGAAGGTGTGGTGAGAGGGCACCTCTTCCAAGGTTGTTTGAAGAAGGTCTTGTGTGGGAGCACCTTATACCACGTTGTTTAATAAAGGTTTGGTTTAGGGCTCCTTACCCCAGGTTGTTTGAAAAAGGTCTAGGTGTAGGGCACCTCTCCCCAGGTTGTTTGAAGAAGGTCTGGTGGGAGGGCACCTCTTCCCAGATTGTTTGAAAGTCTCTTGGTAGGGCACCTCTTTCCACGTTGTTTGAAGAATATCAGGTGGGAGGGCACCTCTCTTGAGTTTGTTTGAAGAAGGTCTGTTGGGAGGGCAACTCTCCCGAGGTTGTTGAATGTCTGGTGGAAGGGCACATCTCCCCAGGTTGTTTGAAGAGGGTCTTGTTGGAGTACACCTTCCCCAGATTGTTTGAAGAAGGTCTGGTAGGAGGGTCCCTTTCCCAATGTTGTTTGAAGAAGGTCTGGTGGGTGGACACGTTACCCCATGTTGTTTGAAAAAAGTCTGGTCGGAGAGCAATCACCCCAGGTTGTTTGAGAAAGGTCTTGTGGAAGTAAGCTTTACCCCAGGTTGTTTAAGGAAGGTCTGGTGGGAGAACACCTCAACCCAGGTTGTTGGAAGGCACCTCTCACCAGGTTGTTTGAAGAATGTCTGTTGGGATTGCACCTCACCCCAGGTTGTTTGAAGAAGGTCTTGTGCTAGGGCACTTCTCACCTAGTTGTTTGAAAAAGGTCTGCTGGAAGGGCATCTTACCCCAAGTTGTTTGAATAAAGTCTGTTGGGAGGGAACGTCACTCCAGGTTGTTTGAAGAATGTCTGGTAGGAGGACAGCTCACCCCAGGTTGTTTGAGGAAGGTCTTGTGGGAGGGCACCTTTATCCAGGCTGTTTGAAGAAGGTCTGGTGGAAGGGCCCCTCTCACCAGGTTGTTTGAAAGACTTGTGGGAGGGTACCTCACCACAGGTTGTTTAGAGAAGGTCTCATGGGAGGGCACCTCACCACAGATTGTTTGAAGAAGGTGTTGTGGGAGTACACCTATCCCCAGGTTGATTGAAGAATGACTGTTAGGAGGACACCTATCCCCAAGCTGTTTGAAGAAGGTCTGATAGGAGGGCACCTCCCCCAGGTTGTTTGAAGAAAGTCTGGTAGGATGGTACCTCACCCCAAGTTGTTTGAAAAAGGTCTGGTTGGAGTGCACCTCCCAGCAGGTTGTTTGGAGAAGGTCTAATAGGAGGGCACCTCTTCCCATGTTGTTTGAAAGTCTAGTGGAAGGGCACCTCTCGACAAGTTGTTTGAAGCTCTGGTGGCAGAGCACCTTACAACAGGTTGTTTGAAGAATGTCTGGTTGGATGGCACCTCACCCCAGGTTGTTTGAAGAAGGTCTGTTGGGATGGCACTTCTCCCCTGGTCGTTTGAAAAAGGTCTGGTGGGAGGGCATCTTACCCGTTGTTTGAAGAGGGTCTGTTGGTAGGGAACATCACTCCAGGTTGTTTGAAGAAGGTCTGGTGGGAGTGCACCTCACCCCAGTTTTGAAGAAGGTCTGGTGGGACGGCACCTCTCCCCTGGTTGTTTGAAAAAGGTATGGTGGGACGGCATCTTACCCCAGGTTGTTTGAAGAAGTTTTGGTTGGATGGCACCTCACCTAAGGGTGTTTGAAAAAGGTTTGGTGGGTGGTCACTTCTCCTTTGGTCGTTTGAAAAAGGTCTGGTGGGAGGGCATCTTGCCCATTGTTTGAAGAAGGTTTGTTGCGAGGGCACCTCTCTCCAGGTTGTATGAAGAATGTTTGGTGGGACTGCACCTCTCCCCAGGTTGTTTGAAGAAGGTCTGGTGGAAGGGCACCTCTCACCAGGTTGTTTGAAAGTCTTGTGTCAAGGCACCTCAACCCAGGTTGTTTGAAGAAGGTCTGGTGGGAGTGCACCTCACCCCAGGTTCTTTGAAGAATGTCTGGTGGAAGGGCACCTCTCACAAGATTGTTTGTAAGTCTGGTGGGAGGGCAGCTAACTCCAGGTTTTTTGAAGAAGGTCTGGTGGTAGGGCACCTCACCCCAGGTTGTTTGAAGAAGGTCTGGTGGGAGTGCACCTCACCCCAGGTTGTTTCAAGAAGGTGTGGTGGAAGGGCACCTCTCCCCAGGTTGTTTAAAGACTGTCTGGTACGAGGACACCTCTCACAAGGATGTTTGAAGAAGGTCTGATAGGAGAGCATCTCTCACCAGGTTGTTTGAAGAACGTCTGGTAGAATGGCACCTCACCCCATATTGTTTGAAGAAGGTCTGGTTGGATGGCACCTTTTCCCAGGTTGTTTGAATAAGGTCTGGTGGGAGGGCACCTTTCCCCAGATTGTTTGAAGAAGGTCTGGCCACAGGGCACCTTATGCAATGTTGTTTGAAGAAGGTCTGGAGGGAGGGCACCTCTCCCAAGGTTTTTTGTAGAAGGACACGTGGGAGAGCACCTCACTCCAGGTTGTTTGAAGAAGGTCTGGTAGGAGTGCACCACTCACCATGTTGTTTGAAGGTCTGGTGGGAGGGCACCTCTCCCGAGATCGTTTGAAGAATGTCTTGTGGGAGGGCACCTTACCCCAGGTTGGTTGAAGGTCTGGTGGGAGGGCACCTATCCCCAGGTTGTTTGAAGAAGGTCTGGTGGGAGGCACCTTAACCCAGGTTGTTTGTAAAGGGTCTGTAGGGAAGGCACCTCTCCCCTGGTTGTTTGAGGAATGTCTGGTGGGACGGCACTTGTCCCTAGGTTGTTTGAAGGTCTGATAAGAAGGCAAAACTCTGCAGGTTGTTTGAACAAGATCTGGTTTGAGGGCATCTCTCCCCAGGTTGTTTGAGGAAGGTCAGGTGGGAGGGCACCTCTCTCCAGGTTGTCTGAAAAAGGTCTGGTAGGAGGGCACCACTCCCCAAGTTGTTAGAAGAAGGTCTGGTGGGAAGGCACCTGTCCTGAGGTTCTTTGAAGAAGGTCTAGTGGGAGGGCAAATCTCCCCAGGTTTTTTGAAAAAGGTGTTGTAGGAAGGCAACTCTCCCCAGGTTGTTTGAAAAAGGTCTGGTGGGAGGGCACCTTTCTGCAGATTGTTTGAAGAAAGTATAGTGGGAGGGGACCTTTCCCTAGATTGTTTGAAGAAGGTCTTGTCAAAGGGCACCTTACTCAATGTTGTTTGAAGAAGGTCTGGTTTGAGGGCACGTCTCCCCAGATTGTTTGAAGAAGGTCTGGTCGAAGGGCACCTTACTCAATGTTGTTTGAAGAAGGTATGGTTATAGTGCACATCTCCCAAGGTTGTTTGAAGAAGTTCTCGAGGGAGAGAATCTTACCACATGTTGCTTGAAGGTTTGGTGGGAGGGCAGTTCTCCTGATGTTGTTTGAAGAAGGTTTAGCAGGAGGGCACTTCTCCCCAGATTGTTTGGAGAAGGTCTTGTGAGAGGGCAACTCTCCCCAGGTTGTTTGAAGGTCTGGTGGGAGGGGACCTCACATCAGTTTATTTAAAGAAGGTCTGGTGGGTGGGCACCTTACCCCACGTTGTTTGAAGAAGGTCTTGTGGGATGGCACCTTACCCTAGGATGCTTGAAGGTCTGGTGGTAAAGCACCTCTCCCAAGGTTGTTTGAAGAAGGTCTGGTGGCAGTGCACCTCTTCTCAGGTTGTTTGAAGGTCTGTTGGGAGGGCAACTTACCCCATATTGTTAGAAGAAGGTCTGGTGGGAGAACACCTTACCCCAGATTGTTCATGGAAGGTATGATGGGAGCGTCCCTCTCCCCAGGTTGTTTGAAAGTCTGTGGGAGGGCACCTCACCCAAGGTTGTTTGAAGAAGGTCTGGTGGGGGCGCACCTCACACAAGGTTCTCTGAAGAACGTCTGGTCGTAGGGCACCTCTCCGTAGGTTGTTTGAAGAAGTTATGAAGGGAAAGCACCTCACCCCACGTTGTTTAAGGAAGGTTTTGTGGGAGGGTACTTTACCCCAGGTTGTTTGAAAAATGTCTCGTGGGAGGGCACCTATCCCCAGGTTGTTTGAAGAAGATCTGGTAGGAGGGCACCTCTCCCCAGGTTGTTTCAAGAAGGTCTGGTGGAAGGGCATCTTTCCCCAGATTGTTTGAAGAATGTCTGGTTGTAGGGCTCATTACCCCATGTTGTTTGAAGAAGGTCTGGTGGGATGGCACCTCATCCCAGGTTGTTTGAAGAAGTTCTGGTATGAGATCAACTCTCCCCAGGTTGTTTGAAGGTTTGGTGGGAGGGCACCTTTTCCCAGGTTGTTTGAAGAATGTCTGGTTGTAGGGCTCATTACCCCATGTTGTTTGAAGAAGGTCTGGTCGGAGGGCACCTCAGGTTGTTTGAAGAAGGTCTGGTATGAGATCAACTCTCCACAGGTTGTTTGAAGGTTTGGTATGAGGGCACCTCTCCCTAGGTTGTTTGAAGAATGTCTGGTTGTAAGGCTCATTACCCCATGTTGTTTGAAGAAGGTCAGTTGGAAGGGCACCTCTCCCAAGGTTGTTTCAGGGTCTGGTGGGAGGGCACTTCTACCTATGTTGTTTGAACAAGGTCTGGTGGGAGGGCATCTCTCTGCAGGTTGTTTGAAGAAGGCTCTAAAGGCAGGGCACCTTTCTCGAAGTTGGTTGAAGAAGGTCTGGTGGAAGGGCTCCTCTGCCCAGGTTGTTTGAAGAAGGTATGATACGAAGGCACCACTCCACAGGTTGTTTCAAGAAGGTCTGGGGGGAGAGCACTTCACCCCATGTTGTTTGAAGAAGGTCTGGTGGGAGGGCACCTTACCCTAGGTTGTTTGAAGAAGGTCTGGTGGGAGAGCACCTCACCCCAGGTTGTTTAAGGAATATCTTGCGGAAGTGAACCTTATCCCAGGTTGTTTAAGGAATGTCTGGTGGGAGGGCACCTTACCCCATGTTGTTTGAAGAAGGTCTTGTGGGATGGCACCTTACTACATGATGTTTGAAGAAGGTCTGGTGGAAGAGCACCTCACCTCAGGTTGTTTAAGGAAGGTCTGGTGGGAAGGCAACCCCACCCAAGGTTGTTGAAGGAAGGTTTGGTGGGAGGGAACTTTATCCCAGGTTGTTTGAAGAAGGTGTGGTAGGAGGGCGCCTCTCCATTAATTTTTTGATTAAAATTTGGTGCGAGGGCACCTCTCCCCAGGTTATTTGAAGGTCTGGTGTTAGGGCACGTTACCCCGAGTGTTTTGAAGAAGGTATTGTGGGAAATCACATTACCCCATGTAGTTTGAAGAAGGTCTGGTGGGAGGGCACTTCATCCCAGGTTCTTCGAAGAAGGTCTTGTGGGATCGCACCTCTACCCAGGTTGTTTGAAAAAAGTCTGGTGGTAGGGCACCTCACGCAAGGTTGTTTAATGAAGGTCTGATGGGAGGGCACCTAACCCCAGGTTGCTGGAACAAGGTCTTTTGGGAGAGCACCTCTTCCCAGGTTGTTTGAAGGTCTGGTGGTAGGGCACCTCTCACCAGGTTGCTTGAAGAAGGTCTGGTGTTAGGGCATCTTATCCCAGGTTGTTTGAAAAAGGTCTGTTGGGAGAGCACCTCAACCCAGGTTGTTCGAAGAAGGCCATGAGGGAGGGCACCTCACTCCAGGTTGTTTGAAGAAGGTCTGGTGGGAGGGCAACTCTACCCAGGTTGTTTGGAGAAGGACTGGTGGAAGATCATGTCTCCCAAGGTTGTTTGAAGAAGTTCTCGTGGGAGAGCACCTTGCCGCAGGTTGTTTGAAGGTATGGTGGGAGGGCACCTCTCCCCATGTTTTTTGAAGAAGGTCTGGAAGGAGGGCACTTCTCCCCAGATTGTTTGCAGAAGGTCTGGTGAGAGCGCACATCTCCCCAGGTTGTTTGAATGCATGGTGGGAGGGCACATCACCCAAGTTTGTTTAAAGAAAGTCTGGAGGGACGGCACTTTACCTCAGGATGTTTGTAGGTCTACTGGGATGGCACCTTACCCTAGGTTGCTTGAAGGTCTAGTGAGAGGGCACCTCTCCCAAGGCAGTTTGAAAAAGTTCTGGTTTACGATCACATGTCCCAAGGATGTTTGGAGAATGTCTGGTGGGAGGGCACCTCTCCCCAGCATGTTTGAAGAAGGTCTGGTGATAGGGCATTTTACCCCAGGTTTTTTGAAGAAGGTCTTGTGGTAGGGCACCTCTCACCAGGTTGTGTGAAGAAGGTCTGGTGGAAGGTCACCTCTCACCAGGTTGTTTGAAAGTCTGGTGGGAGGGCACCTCACCCCACGTTGTTTGAAGGTCTGGTGGGAGGGCACCTCTCACCAGGTTGTTTGAAGAAGGTCTGGTGGAAGGGCACCTCTCGTTAGATTCTTTTAAAGTCTGGTGGGAGGGCACCACCCTAGATTGTTTGAAGGACTCGTGGGAGGGCACCTCTCTGCAGGTTGTTTGAAGAAGGTCTGGTGATAGGGCATTTTACCCCAGGTTTTTTGAAGAAGGTCTTGTGGTAGGGCACCTCTCACCAGGTTGTGTGAAGAAGGTCTGGTGGAAGGTCACCTCTCACCAGGTTGTTTGAAAGTCTGGTGGGAGGGCAGCTCACCCCAGGTTTTTTCAAGGTCTGGTGGTAGGGCACCTCACCTCAGGTTGTTTGAAGAAGGTCTGGTGGGAGGGCACCTCACCCCAGGTTGTTTAAAAAATGGTGTGGTGGAGGGGCACCTCTCCCCAGGTTGTCTGAAGAATGTCTGGTAGTAGGACACCTCTCGCAAGGAAGTTTGAAGAAAGACTGATAGGAGAGCATCTCTCCCCAGGTTGTTTGAAGAAGGTCTGATAGAAAGGCATCTCACCCCATATTGTTTGAAGAAGGTCTTGTTGGAGTGCACCTTTCCCCAGGTTGTTTGAATAAGGTCTGGTGGGAGGGTACCACACCCTAGGTTATGTGAAGACTCTCTCTCTCTCTCTCTCTCTCTCTCTCTCTCTCTCTCTCTCTCTCTCTGTTCTCAAAAACAAATTCTTAAGAAAAATAATCACAATTTTAAACTATGTAACAAATTTTTTTTATGCAATTTCTGTATACAGTTTGATTGAATGTCTTGTCGGAGGGCAAGTCTCCCCAGGTTGTTTGAGGAAGGTCTGGTGGGAGGGCACCTTTCCCCACACTTTTTGAAGAAGGTCTGGTCACAGTGCAACTCATGCAATGTTTTTTGAAGAAGGTCTGGAGGGAGGGCACCTTGCTCCATGTTGTTTGAAGAAGGTGTGGTCGGATAGCACCTCTACGCAGGTTGTTTGTAAAAGATCAAGTGGGAGGGCACCACCCCCCAGGTTGTTTGAACAATGTCTGGTGGGAGGGCACCTCTCCCTAGGTTGTTTGAAGAAGGTCTGATAGGAGTGCACCTCTCTCCAGGTTGTTTGAAGAAGGTCTGGTGGGAGGGCACCTCCCCACAGGCTGCTTGAAGAAGGTCTGAACAGAGGGCGCCTCTCCACAGGCTGCTTGAAGAAGGTCTGTACAGAGGGCACCTCTCCAAAGTTTCTTTGAAAAGGTCACGTGGGATAGCATCTCACTGCAGGTTGTTTGAAGAAGATCTGGTAGGAGTGCACCACTCACCTTGTTATTTGAAGAAGGTCTGGTGGGAGGGCACCTCTCCCGAAATTGTTTGAAGAAGGTCTGGTGAGAGGGCAACTTACCCCAGGTTTTTTGAAGAAGGTCTGGTGGGAGGGCACCTATCGCCAGGTTGTTTGAAGAAGGTCTTGTGGGAGAGCACAATAACCCGGGTAGTTTGAAAAAGGTCTGGTGGGAGGGCACCTCTCCCCTGGTTGTTTGAAGAATGTCTGGTTGGAGGGCACTTGTCCTTTGGTTGTTTGAAGAAGGTCTGACAAGAATGCAAAACTCTGCAGGTTGTTTGAACAAGGTCTGGTTGGAGGGCACCTCTCCCCAAGTTGTTTGAAGAAGTTCCGGTGGGAGGGCACCTCTCCCCAGTTTGTGTGAATAAGGCCTGGTGAGAGGGCACCTCTCCCCAGGTTGTTTGAATACATGGTGAGAGGGCACCTCACCCAAGTTTGTTTAAAGAAGGTCTGGTGGGACGGTACTTTACCTCAGGATGTTTGTAGGTCTACGGGGATGTCACCTTACCTAGGTTGCTTGAAGGTCTAGTGAGAGGGCACCTCTCCCAAGGCTGTTTGAAAAAGATCTAGCAGGACGGCATGTCTCCCAAGGTTGTTTGAAGGTCTGGTGAAAGGGCAACTTACTCCATGTTGTTTGAAGAAGGTCTTGTGGGAGGGCACCTCTCCATAGGTTGTTTGATGAAAGTCTGGTAGGAGAGCACCACTCTCCAGGTTGTTTGAAGAAGGTCTGGTGGGACGGCACGTTTCCCCAGATTGTTTGAGGAAGGTATGGTTTTAGGGCACCGTACCCCATGTTGTTTGAAGAAGGTCTGGAGGGAGGGCACCTTACCCAAGGTTGTTTGAAGAAGGTCTCGCTGGAGAGCACCTCACCCCAGGGTGTTTAAGGAAGGCCTTGTGGGAGAGGTCCTTACCCCAAGTTGTTTGAATAAGGTCTCGTGGGAGCACACCTCACCCGAGTTTGTTTATGGAAGGTCTTGTGGAAGTGAATCTTACCCTAGGTGTTTTAATAAAGGTCAAATGGGAGGGCACCTTACCCCAGATTGTTTGAAGAAGGTCTTTTGGGAAGGCACCTTACCCAAGGATGTTTGCAGAAGGTCTAGTTGGAGAGCACCTCACACCAGGTTGTTTAAGCAAGGTCTGATGGGAGGGCAACCCCACCATGGGATGTTTAAGGAAGGTTTGTTGGGAGTGCACATTTTCCCAGGTTATTTCAAGGTGTGGTGGGAGGGCTCCTCTCGCCTGTTTGTTTGAAGAAGGTTTGGAGGGAGGGCACCTTTCCCAATGTTGTTTGAAGGTCTGGTGGGAGGGAATCTTACCCTGGGATGTTTTAAGAAGGTCTGGTGGGAAAGCACATTACCCGAGGTTGCTTGAAGAATATCTCATAAGAGGGCACCTCTCCCCAGGTTGTCTGAAGAAGAGCTGGTGGGAGGGCACCTCATCCCAGGTTCTTTGAAGAAGGTTTTTTGGGACTGCACATCTACCAACGTTGTTTGAAGAAGGTCTGGTGAGAGTGCACCTCACTCTAGGTTGTTTAAATAAGGCATGGTGGGAGAGCATCTCACGCCAGATTGTTGGAAGAAGGTCTGGTGGGAGTGCACCTCTCCACAGGTTGTTTGAAAAAGGTCTGGTTTAAGATCACCTGTCCCATGGATGTTTGGGGAAGGTCTGGTGGGAGGGCAGCTCTCATCAGGTTGTTTGAAGAAGGTCTGCTGGGATTGCACCTCTCCCCAGGTTGTTTGAAGAAGGTCTGGTGATAGGGCATCTTAGACTAGGTCTTTTGAAGGTGTGTTGGGAAAGCACCTCACCCCACGTTGTTTGAAGAAGGTCTGGTGGGAGGGCACCTCACCCCAGGTTGTTTGAAGAAGGTCTCGTGGTAGGGCACCTCTCACAAGGTTGTGGAGAAGGTCTGGTGGAAGGGCACCTCTCATCAGGTTGTTTGAAAGTCTGGTGGGAGGGAACCTTACCCCACGTTGTTTGAAGAAGGTCTTGTGGGAGGGCACCTCACCCCAGGTTGTTTGAAGAAGGTCTCGTGGTAGGGCACCTCTCACCAGGTTGTTTGAAGAAGGTCTGGTGGAAAGGCACCTCTCGCTAGGTTGTTTGAAAGTCTGGTGGGAGGGCACCACCCAAGGTTGTTTGAAGAATGACTCGTGGGAGGGCACCTCTCTGCAGGTTATTTGAAGAAGGTCTGGTGTAAGTGCACCTCTCACCAGGTTGTTTGAAAGTCTGGTGGGAGGGCAGATCACCCCAGGTTTTTAGAAGGTCTGGTGATGGGGCACCTCACCCCAGGTTGTTTGAAGATGGTTTGCTGGGAGTGCACCTCATCCCAGGTTGTATAAAAAACGGTGTGGTGGAAAGGCACCTCTCCCCAGGTTGTCTGAAGAATGACTGGTAGAAGGACACCTCTCACCAGGAAGTTTGAAGAAAGATTGATAGGAGAGCATCTCTCCCCAGGTTGTGTGAAAAAGGTCTGGTTGGAGGGCACCTTTCCCTAGGTTGTTTGAATAAGGTCTGGTGGGAGGGCACCTTTCCCCACATTTTTTGAAGAAGGTCTGGTCACAGTGCAACTTATGCAATGTTGTTTGAAGAAGGTCTGGAGGGAGGGCACCTTGCTCCAGGTTGTTTGAAGAAGGTGTGGTCAGATAGCACCTCTATGCAGGTTTTTTGTAAAAGATCTAGTGGGAAGGCACCTCTCCCTCAGGTTGTTTGAACTATGTCTGGTGGGAGGGCACCTCTCCTTAGGTTGTTTGAAGAAGGTCTGATAGGAGTGCACCTCTCCCCAGGTTGTTTGAAAAAGGTCTGGTGGGAGGGCACCTCTCCCCAGGTTCTTTGAAAAAGGTCACATGGGATAGCATCTCACTGCAGGTTGTTTGAAGAAGATCTGGTAGGAGTGCACCACTCACCATGTTCTTTGAAGAAGGACTGGTGGGAGGTCACCTCTCCCGAGATTGTTTGAAGACGGTCTGGTGGGACTGCACTTATCCCCAGGCTGTTTGAAGAAGGTCTGGTTGAAGAGCACAATAACCCGGGTAGTTTGAAAAAGGTCTGGTGAGAGGGCACCTCTCCCCTGGTTGTTTGAAAAATGTCTGGTTGGAGGGCACCTCTCCCCAGTTTGTTTGAAGAAGGTCTGATGAGAAGGCAAAACTCTGCAGGTTGTTTGAACAAGGTCTGGTGGGAGGTCACCTCTCCCCAAGTTGTTTGAAGAAGGTCTGGTGGGAGGGCACCTCTCCCCAGTTTGTTTGAAGAAAGTCTGGTGAGAGGGCACCTCTCCCCTGGTTGTTTGAATGCATGGTGGGAGGTCACCTAACGCAAATTTGTTTAAAGAAGGTCTGGTGGGACTGCACTTTACCTCGAGATGTTTGTAAAAGGTCTACTGGGATGGCACCTTACCCTAGTTTGCTTGAAGGTCTGGTGAGACGGCACCTCTCCCAAGGCTGTTTGAAAAAGATCTAGCAGGAGGGCATGTCTCTCAAGGTTGTTTGTAGGTCTGGTGAAAGGGCAACTTACTCCATGTTGCTTGAAGAAGGTCTTGTGGGAGGGCACCTCACCCCAGATTGTTTAAGGAAGGTCTGGTGTGGGCGCACCTCTCCATAGGTTGTTTGAAGAAGGTCTGGTAGGAGAGCACCACTCCCCAGGTTGTTTGAAGAAGGTCTGG
The DNA here is from genome assembly GCF_038502225.1 of Cherax quadricarinatus. Taxonomy (NCBI): domain Eukaryota; kingdom Metazoa; phylum Arthropoda; class Malacostraca; order Decapoda; family Parastacidae; genus Cherax; species Cherax quadricarinatus. The sequence continues at coordinate 64,173,069 of NC_091295.1, read as the reverse complement.
TGGGATGGCACGTTTTCCCAGATTGTTTGAGGAAGGTCTGGTTTTAGGGCACTGTACCCCAAGTTGTTTGAAGAAGGTCTGGAGAGAGGGCACCTTTCACAAGATTGTTTGAAGAAGGTCTCGTCGGAGAGTACCTCACCCCAGTTGTTTAAGGAAGGCCTTGTGGGAGAGCTCCTCACCCAAAGTTGTTTGAATAAGGTTTCTTGGGAGCACACCTCACCCCAGTTTGTTTATGGAAGGTCTTGTGGAAGTGAATCTTACCCTAGGTGTTTTAAGAAAGGTCAGGTGGGTGGGCACCTTACCCCAGGTTGTTTGAAGAAGGTCTTTTGGGAAGGCACCTTACCCAAGGATGTTGGAAGAAAGTCTGGTTGGAGAGCAACTCACCCCAGGTTGTTTAAGCAAGGTCTGATGGGAGGGCAACCCCACCACAGGATGTTTAAGGAAGGTTTGCTGTGAGTGCACATTTTCCCAGGTTGTTTTAAGGTATGGTGGGAGGGTGCCTCTCCCCTGTTTGTTTGAAGAAGGTTTGAAGGGAGGGCACCTCTCCCCAGGTTGTCTGAAGAAGAGCTGGTGGGAGGGCACCTCATCCAAGCTTCTTTGAAGAAGGTCTTGTGGGACGGCACCTCTACCCACGTTGTTTGAAGAAGGTCTCGTGGGAGTGCACCTCACTCTAGGTTGTTTCAATAAGGTATCGTGGGAGAGCATCTCACGCCAGGTTGTTGGAAGAAGGTCTGGTGGGAGGGCACCTCTCGCCAGGTTGTTTGAAAAAGGTCTGGTTTACGATCACCTGTCCCAAGGATGTTTGGAGAAGGTCTGGTGGGAGGGCACCTCACCCTACGTTGTTTGAAGGTCTGGTGGGAGGGCACCTCTCACCAGGTTGTTTGAAGAAGGTCTGGTGGAAGGGCACCTCTCGCTTGATTGTTTGAAAGTCTGGTGGGAGGGCACCACCCTAGATTGTTTGAAGGACTCGTGGGAGGGCACCTCTCTGCAGGTTGTTTGAAGAAGGTCTGGTGTAAGGGCACCTCTCACCAGGTTGTTTGAAAGTCTGGTGGGAGGGCAGCTCACCCCAGGTTTTTTCAAGGTCTGGTGGTAGGGCACCTCACCCCAGGTTGTTTGAAGAAGGTCTGGTGGGAGGGCACCTCACCCCAGGTTGTTTAAAAAACGGTGTGGTGGAGGGGCACCTCTCCCCAGGTTGTCTGAAGAATGTCTGGTAGTAGGACACCTCTCGCAAGGAAGTTTGAAGAAAGACTGATAGGAGAGCATCTCTCCCCAGGTTGTTTGAAGAAGGTCTGATAGAAAGGCATCTCACCCCATATTGTTTGAAGAAGGTCTTGTTAGAGTGCACCTTTCCCCAGGTTGTTTGAATAAGGTCTGGTGGGAGGGTACCACACCCTAGGTTATGTGAAGACTCTCTCTCTCTCTCGCTCTCTCTCTGTTCTCAAATAAAAATTCTTAAGAAAAATAATCACAATTTTAATCTATGTAACAAATTTTTTTTATGCAATTTCTGTATACAGTTTGATTGAATGTCTTGTCGGAGGGCAAGTCTCCCCAGGTTGTTTGAGGAAGGTCTGGTGGGAGGGCACCTTTCCCCACACTTTTTGAAGAAGGTCTGGTCACAGTGCAACTCATGCAATGTTTTTTGAAGAAGGTCTGGATGGAGGGCACCTTGCTCCATGTTGTTTGAAGAAGGTGTGGTCGGATAGCACCTCTACGCAGGTTGTTTGTAAAAGATCTAGTGGGAGGGCACCACCCCCCAGGTTGTTTGAACAATGTCTGGTGGGAGGGCACCTCTCCCTAGGTTGTTTGAAGAAGGTCTGATAGGAGTGCACCTCTCTCCAGGTTGTTTGAAGAAGGTCTGGTGGGAGGGCACCTCTCCACAGGCTGCTTGAAGAAGGTCTGAACAGAGGGCGCCTCTCCACAGGCTGCTTGAAGAAGGTCTGTACAGAGGGCACCTCTCCAAAGTTTCTTTGAAAAAGGTCACGTGGGATAGCATCTCACTGCAGGTTGTTTGAAGAAGATCTGGTAGGAGTGCACCACTCACCTTGTTATTTGAAGAAGGTCTGGTGGGAGGGCACCTCTCCCGAAATTGTTTGAAGAAGGTCTGGTGAGAGGGCACCTTACCCCAGGTTTTTTGAAGAAGGTCTGGTGGGAGGGCACCTATCGCCAGGTTGTTTGAAGAAGGTCTGGTGGGAGAGCACAATAACCCGGGTAGTTTGAAAAAGGTCTGGTGGGAGGGCACCTCTCCCCTGGTTGTTTGAAGAATGTCTGGTTGGAGGGCACTTGTCCCTTGGTTGTTTGAAGAAGGTCTGACAAGAATGCAAAACTCTGCAGGTTGTTTGAACAAGGTCTGGTTGGAGGGCACCTCTCCCCAAGTTGTTTGAAGAAGTTCCGGTGGGAGGGCACCTCTCCCCAATTTGTGTGAATAAGGTCTGGTGAGAGGGCACCTCTCCCCAGGTTGTTTGAATGCATGGTGAGAGGGCACCTCACCCAAGTTTGTTTAAAGAAGGTCTGGTGGGCATAAATTGTGGCATGCTTGTGTCAGAAGCCAGACACAGGTATGGTAGGATTGTGGACAGTGGAGTCAGAGTGCACATGCTGTGGATTCGATCTCACATTGGTCTTCAGATGCATGATAGAACTGATAAATTGGCTAAGCTGTATGCTTTCAAAGAGGGAGTAGATTACAATCTTGGCTTGTCAGGTAGTAGTTTGAGAACAATAATACGAAAAGAACTTCAGCTGAATTTTATGGACTTAAGGCTCAGGGAGATTGACACCAGTGAGTCCATCTATCATCATTCTATCATGCAGGAGGAGCCACATGTCTATGGTGCATCCAACAAAATAAGCAGACTCTTGGATGTCACTACCGCCCGGCTCCGGCTGGGTTACAAGTATCTTTGGCAGGTTAAATCACCACCACCAGATGTAGACCAAACGAAATGTAAACTTTGCCAGATGGATTATTGTCACACCTTGCGTCATTATGTACTGGAGTGTGATAAAATTAATGAATTTAGAAACAACTCACTCAGAAGTGTTCAAGAAATGGCTAAGTATTTTATCCACAGTGGTATATTACAGACCATTCTGGAGAAATACCCTGACTTTGCTAGCTGTAAATAAAGCATTGTGTGTGTGTGTGTGTGTGTGTGTGTGTGTGTTTGTGTGTGTGTGTGTGTGTGTGTGTGTGTGTTTGTGTGTATGTGTGTATGTGTGTGAGTGTGTGAGTGTGTGTGTGTGTGTGTGTGTGTGTGTGTGTGTGTGTGTGTGTGTGTGTGAGTATGAGTGTGTGTGTGTATGAGTGTGTGTGTGTATGTGTGTGTGTGTATGAGTGTGTGTGTGTGTATGAGTGTGTGTGTGTGTATGAGTGTGTGTGCGTGTGTGTGTATGAGTTTGTGTGTGTGTGTATGTGTGTGTGTGTGTGTGTGTGTGTGTGTTTATGTGTGTGTGTGTATGAATTTGTATGTGTGTGTGTGTGAGAGAGAGAGACTCAGCAATCAACATTTGCACCAATAACTCACTACAGTTGTGACCGGGTGTGGAAGTGTGAATTGCTCATTACTCTAAAATTTGTTCATGATTGCAGCCATGTATAAACGTAAGTAACCATTCTTACAGTATTCATTACCTTTGTAACTTGTGAGTTCATTACCTTTGTAACTTGTGAGTTCATTACCTTGTACCTAGTTCAGCCATCAAAACTTTGGAGCCCGGTCCCTGGACCCATTGTGTACCTCTGTAATCTGTAAATACCTTTGTAACTTGTCATGATTGTGACTAGACCTACCTGGAGTTCATTACCTTTGTAAATTGTGAGTTCATTACCTTTGTAAATTGTGAATTCATTACCTCTGTAACTTGCTCAGCTATCAAAACTTTGAGGCCCAGTCCCTGGACCAATTATGTACCTCTGTAATCTTTTGACTACCGCCCACAGGATGGGTATGGGGTGCATAATAAACATATTAAACTAACTGGTGGGACGGTACTTTACCTCAGGATGTTTGTAGGTCTACTGGGATGTCACCTTACCTAGGTTGCTTAAACAACCTGGGATGAGGTGCTCTCCGACGAGACCTCCTTCAAACAACCTTGGATAAGGTGCCCTCCCTCCAGACCTTCTTTAAACAACATGGGGTACGATGCCCTAAAACCAGACCTTCCTCAAACAATCTGGGGAAACGTGCCATCCCTCCAGACCTTCTTCAAACAACCTGGGGAGTGGTGCTCTCCTACCAGACATTCTTCAAACAACCTATGGAGAGGTGCCCCCACACCAGACCTTTCTTAAACAATCTGTGGTGAGGTGCCCTCCCACAAGAATTTCTTCAAGCAACATGGAGTAAGTTGCCCTTTCACCAGACCTACAAACAACCTTGGGAGACATGCCCTCCAGCTAGATCTTTTTCAAACAGCCTTGGGAGAGGTGCCCTCTCACTAGACCTTCAAGCAACCTAGGGTAAGGTGCCATCCCAGTAGACCTTCTACAAACATAATGAGTTAAAGTGCAGTCCCACCAGACCTTCTTTAAACAACTTGGGGAGAGGTGCCCTCCCACCAGACCTTGTTCAAACCTGTAGACTTTTGCCTTCTTATCAGACCTTCTTCAAACAACCAAGGGACAGGTGCCCTCCAACCAGACATTCTTCAAACAACCAGGGGAGAGGTGCCCTCTCACCAGATCTTTTTCAAACTACCCGGGTTTTTGTGCTCTCCCGCCAGACCTTCTTCAAACAACCTGGGGATAGGTGCCCTCCCACCAGACCTTCTTCAAACAACATGGTGAGTGGTGCACTCCTACCAGATCTTCTTCAAACAACCTGCAGTGAGATGCTATCCCACGTGACCTTTTTCAAAGAACCTGGGGAGAGGTGCCCTCCCACCAGACCTTCTTCAAACATCCTTGGGACAGGTGATCGTAAACGAGACCTTTTTCAAACAACATAGAGTGAGGTGCACTCCCACCAGACCTTCTTCAAACAACCTGATGAGAGCTGCCCTCCCGCTAGACCTTCTCCAAGCATCCTTGGGACAGGTGATCGTAAACCAGACCTTTTTCAAACAACCTGGAGAGAGGTGCCCTCCCACCAGACCTTCTTCCAACAACCTGGCATAAGATGCTCTCCCACCATACCTTATTTAAACAACCTAGAGTTAGGTGCACTCCCACAAGACCTTCTTCAAAGAACCTGGGATGAGGTGCCCTCCCACCAGCTCTTCTTCAGACAACCTGGGGAGAGGTGCCCTCCCAGGAGATATTCTTCAAGCAACCTCGGGTAATATGCTTTCCCACCAGACCTTCTTAAAACATTCCAGGGTAAGATTCCCTCCCACTCGACCTTCAAACAACCTGGGGAGAGGTGCCCTCCCTCCAAACCTTCTTCAAACAAACAGGGGAGAGGCGCCCTCCCACCACATCTTGAAACAACCTGGCAAAATGTGCACTCACAGCAAACCTTCCTTAAATATCCCGTCTTGGGGTTGCCCTCCCATCAGACCTTGCTTAAACAACCTGGGGTGAGGTGCTCTTGAACCAGACCTTCTTCAAACTTCCTTGGGTAAGGTGCCTTCCCAAAAGACCTTCTTCAAACATCCTGGGGTAAGGTGCCCTCCCACCTGACCTTTCTTAAAACACCTAGGGTAAGATTCACTTCCTCAAAAGCTTCCATAAACAACCTGGGGTGAGGTGCTCTCCAACGAGACCTTCTTCAAACAACCTTGGGTAAGGTGCCGTCCCTCCAGACCTTCTTCAAACAACATGGGGTATGGTGCCCTAAAACCAGACCTTCCTCGAACAATCTGGGGAAACGTGCCGTCCCACCAGAAGTTCTTCAAACAACCTAGGGAGTGGTGCTTTCCTACCAGACCTTCTTCAGACAACCTACGGAGAGGTGCCCTCACACCAGACCTTCCTTAAACAATCTGGGGAGAGGTGGCCTCCCACAAGACCTTCTTCAAACAACATGGAGTAAGTTGCCCTTTCACCAAACCTTCAAACAACCTTGGGAGACATGCCTTCCTGCTAGATCTTTTTCAAACAGCCTTGAGAGAGGTGCCCTCTCACTAGACCTTCAAGCAACCTAGGGTAAGGTGCCATCCCAGTAGACCTTCTACTAACATCCTGAGGTAAAGTGCTGTCCCACCAGACCTGCTTTAAATAAACTTGGGTGAGGTGCCTTCCCACCATGCATTCAAACAACCCGGGGAGAGTTGCCCTCTCACCAGACCTTCTTCAAACAAACTGGGTACAGGTGCCCTCCCACCAGACATTCTTCAAACAACCAGGGGAGAGGTGCCCTCCCACGAGACCTTTTTCAAACTATCCGGGATATTGTGCTCTTCGACCAGACCTTCTTCAAACAACCTGGGGATAGGTGCCCTCCCACCAGACCTTCTTCAAAAAACCTGGGGTAAGGTGCCCTGCCACCAGGCCTTCCTCAAACAATCTCAGGAGAGGTGCACTCCCACCAGGTCTTCTTCAAACAACATGGTGAGTTGTGCACTCCTACCAGATCTTCTTCAAACAACGTGCAGTGAGATGCTATCCCACGTGACCTTTTTCAAAGAACCTGGGGAGAGGTGCCCTCCCTACAGACCTTTTAAAAGCAGCCTGTGGAGAGGTGCCCTCCCCCCAGACCTTCTTCAAACAACCTGGAGAGAGGTGCACTCCTATCACACCTTCTTCAAACAACCTAGTGAGAGGTGCGCTCCCACCAGACATTGTTCAAACAACATGGGGCAGAGGTGCCCTCCAACTAGATCTTTTACAAACAACCTGCGTAGAGGTGCTATCTGACCACACCTTCTTCAAACAACCTGGAGCAAGTTGCCCTCCCTCCAGACCTTCTTCAGACAACATTACAAATACAAAGAGGAAGGCGTAAGGGGAGGAGGAGAATGAGGTAATCAGTCCCTCAACCTGTGACGAGACCTTCTTCAAAAAATGTGGGGAAAGGTGCCCTCCAACCAGACATTTTTCAAACAACCTGGGGAGAGTTGCCCTCCGACAAGACATTCTTTACACAACCTTGGGTGTGGTACCCTCCCACCAGACCTTATTCAAAGAACCTGGATAAAGGTGCCCTCCAACCAGACCTTCTTCAAACAATATGGGGAGAGATGTCTTTCTACCAGACCTATTTCAAACAACCTGGGGAGAGATGCTCTCCTATCAGTCTTTTTTCAAACTTCCTTGCGAGAGGTGACCTACTACCAGACATTCTTCAGACAACCTGGGGAGAGGTGCCCTTCCACCACACCGCTTTTTGAACAACCTGTGGTGAGGTGCTCTCACAGCAGTCCTTCTTCAAACAACCTGGGGTGAGGTGCCCTACCGCCAGACCTTCAAAAAACCTGGGGTGAGCTTCCCTCCCACCAGACTTCCAAACAACCTTGTGAAAGGTGCCCTTACACCAGACCTTCTTCAAAAACCTGCAGAGAGGTGCCCTCCTACCAGTCCTTCTTCAAATAACCTAGGGTGGTGCCCTCCCACTAGATTTTCAAACAACCTAGCGAAAGGTGCCCTTCCACCAGATCTTCAAACAACCTGGTGAGAGGTGCCCTACCACCAGACCTTCTTCACACAACCTGGTGAGAGGTGCCCTACCACGAGACCTTCTTCAAACAACCTGGGGTGAGGTGCCCTCGCACCAGACCTTCTTCAAACAACGTGGGGTGAGGTGCCCTCCCAACGCACCTTCTTCAAAAAACCTGGGGTAAGACGCCCTATCAACAGACCTTCTTCAAACAACCTGGGGAGACGTGCCATCCAAGCAGACCTTCTTCAAACAACCTGATGAGAGGTGCCCTCCCACCAGACCTTCTCCAAACATCCTTGGGACAGGTGATCGTAAACCAGACCTTTTTCAAACAACCTGGCGAGAGGTGCCCTCCCACCAGACCTTCTTCCAACAACCTGGCGTGAGATGCTCTCCCACCATACCTTATTTAAACAACCTAGAGTGAGGTGCACTCCCACGAGACCTTCTTCAAACAACGTGGGTAGAGGTGCCGTCCCACAAGACCTTCTTCAAAGAACCTTGGATGAGGTGCCCTCCCTCCAGCTCTTCTTCAGACAACCTGGGGAGAGGTGCCCTCCCTTCAAACCTTCTTCAAACAAACAGGGGAGAGGCACCCTCCCACCATACCTTAAAACAACCTGGGAAAATGTGCACTCACAGCAAACCTTCCTTAAACAACCTGGGGTGAGTTGCTCTCCAACCAGACCTTCTTCCAACATCCTTGGGTAAGGTGCCTTCCCAAAAGACCTTCTTCAAACAACCTGGGGTAAGGTGCCCACCCACCTGACCTTTCTTAAAACACCTAGGGTAAGACTCACTTCCACAAGACCTTCCATAAACAAACTGGGGTGAGGTGTGCTCCCAAGAAACCTTATTCAAACAACTTTGGGTGAGGAGCTCTCCCACAAGGCCTTCCTTAAACAACTGGGGTGAGGTACTCTCCGACGAGACCTTCTTCAAACAACCTTGTGTAAGGTGCCCTCTCTTCAGACATTCTTCAAACAACTTGGGGTACAGTGCTTTAAAACCTGACCTTCCTCAAACAATCTGGGGAAACGTGCCATCCCACCAGACCTTCTTCAAACAACCTGGGGAGTGGTGCTCTCCTACCAGACCTTCTTCAAACAACCAATGGAGAGGTGCGCTCACACCAGACCTTCCTTAAACAATCTGGGGTGAGGTGCCCTCCCACAAAACCTTCTTCAAGCAACATGGAGTAAGTTGACCTTTCACCAGACCTACAAACAACCTTGAGAGACATGCCCTCCTGCTAGATCTTTTTCAAACAGCCTTGGGAGAGGTGCCGTCTCACCAGACCTTCAAGCAAACTAGGGTAAGGTGCCATCCCTGTAGACCTTTTACAAACATCTCGAGGTAAAGTGCAGTCCCACCAGACCTTCTTTAAACAAACTTGCGTTAGGTGACCTCCCACCATGCATTCAAACAACCAGGGGAGAGGTGCCCTCTCACCAGACCTTCTTCAAACAAACTGGGGAGAGGTGCCCTCCCACCAGACCTTCTTCAAACAACTTGGGGAGAGGTGACCTCCCACCAGACCTTGTTCAAACAACCTGCAGAGTTTTGCCTTCTCATCAGACCTTCTTCAAACAACCAAGGGACAGGTGCCCTCCAACCAGACATTTTTCAAACAACCAGGGGAGAGGTGCCCTCTCACCAGACCTTTTTCAAACTACCCGGGTTATTGTGCTCTTCAACCAGACCTTCTTCAAACAGCCTGGGGATAAGTGCAGTCCCACCAGACCGTCTTCAAACAATCTCGGGAGAGGTGACCTCCCACCAGTCCTTCTTCAAAGAACATGGTGAGTGGTGCAGTCCTACCAGATCTTCATCAAACAATCTACAGTGAGATGCTATCCCATGTGACCTTTTTCAAAGAACCTGGGGAGAGGTGCCCTCCCACCAGACCTTTTTCAAACAACCTGTTGAGAGGTGTACTCCTATCAGACCTTCTTCAAACAACCTATGGAGAGGTGCCCTCCCACCAGACATTGTTCAAACAACCTGAGGGAGAGGTGCCTTCCCACTAGATCTTTTACAAAAAACCTGTATAGAGGTGCTATCTGACCACACCTTCTTCAAACAACCTGGAGCAAGGTGCCCTCCCTCCAGACCTTCTTCAAACAACATTGCATAAGTTGCACTGTGACCAGACCTTCCTCAAAAAATGTTGGGAAAGGTGCCCTCCCACCAGACCTTATTCAAACAACCTAGGGAAAGGTGCCCTCCAACCAGACCTTTTTCACACAACCTGGGGAGAGATGCTCTCCTATCAGTCTTTCTTCAAACTTCCTGGTGAGAGGTGTCCTTCTAACAGACATTCATCAGACAACCTGGGGAGAGGTGCCTTTCCACCACACCGTTTTTTATACAACCTGGGATGAGGTGCACTCCCAGCAAACCATCTTCAAACAACCTGGGGTGAGGTGCCCCATCACCAGACCTTCAAAAAACCTGGGGTGATCTGCCCTCCCACCAGACTTTCAAACAACCTGGTGAGAGGTGCACTTACACCAGACCTTCTTCAAATAACCTGCAGAGAGGTGCCCTCCCACGAGTCCTTCTTCAAACAACCTTGGGTGGTGCCCTCCCACCAGACTTTCAAACAACCTAGCGAGAGGTGCCTTTCCACCAGACCTTCTTCAAACAACCTGGTGAGAGGTGCCCTACCACGAGACCTTCTTCAAACAACCTGGGGTGAGGTGCCCTCCCACAAGACCTTCTTCAAACAACGTGGGGTGAGGTTCCCTCCCACCAGACTTTCAAACAACCTGATGAGAGGTGCCCTTCCACCAGACCTTCTCCACAACCTTGTGAGAGGTGCCCTACCACGAGACCTTCTTCAAACAACCTGGGGTGAGGTGCCCTCCCACCAGACCTTCTTCAAACAACGTGGGGTGAGGTGCTTTCCCAACACACCTTCAAAAGACCTAGTCTAAGATGCCCTATCACCAGACCTTCTTCAAACAACCTGGGGAGAGGTGCAATCCCAGCAGACCTTCTTCAAACAACCTGATGAGAGCTGCCCTCCCACCAGACCTTCCCCAAACATCCATGGGACAGGTGATCTTAAACCAGACCTTTTTCAAACAACCTGTGGAGAGGTGCACTCCCACCAGACCTTCTTCCAACAATCTGGCGTGAGATGCTCTCCCACCATGCCTTATTTAAACAACCTAGAGTGAGGTGCACTCCCACCAGACCTTCCTCAAACAACGTTGGTAGATGTGCAGTCCCACAAAACCTTCTTCAAAGAACCTGGGATGAGGTGCCCTCCCACCAGCTCTTCTTCAGACAACCTGGGGAGAGGTGCCCTCTTAGGAGATATTCTTCAAGCAACCTCGGGTAATGTGCTTTCCCACCAGACCTTCTTAAAACATCCCAGGGTAAGATTCCCTCCCACCAGACCTTCAAACAACATTGGGAAAGGTGCCCTCCCTCCAAACCTTCTTCAAACAAACAGGCGAGAGGAGCCCTCCCACCACACCTTGAAATAACCTGGGAAAATGTGCACTCCCAACAAACCTTCCTTAAACATCCCATGGTGGGGTTGCCCTCCCATCATACCTTGCTTAAACAACCTGGTGTGAGGTGCTCTCCAACTAGACCTTCTGCAAACATCCTTGGGTAAGGTGCCTTCCCAAAAGACCTTCTTCAAACAATCTGGGGTAAGGTGCCCTCCCATTTGACCTTTATTAAAACACCTAGGGTAAGATTCACTTCCACAAGACCTTCCATCAACAAACTGGGGTGAGGTGTGCTCCCACGAGACCTTATTCAAACAACTTGGGGAAAGGACCTCTCCCACAAGGCCTTCCTTAAACAACCTGGGGTGAGGTGCTCTCCAGCGAGACCTTCTTCAAACAACCTTGGGTAAGGTGCCCTCCCTCCAGACCTTCTTCAAACAACATGGGGTACGGTGCCCTAAAACCATACCTTCCTCAAACAATCTGGGGAAACGTGCCGTCCCACCAGACCTTCTTCAAACAATCTGGAGAGTGGTGCTCTCCTACCAGACCTTCTTCAAACAACCTATGGAGAGGTGCCCTCCCACAAGACCTTCTTCAAACAACATGGAGTAAGTTGCCCTTTCACCAGACCTTCAAACAACCTTGGGAGACATGCCCTCCTGCTAGATCTTTTTCAAATAGCCTTGGGAGAGGTGCCCTCTCACTAGACCTTCAGGGCCCCTAGAGGTGGTGCAGTATTATCCTGCTGCTGCTCCCCACAGGACCAGCATCACTACACTGCCTTAACAACTTTGACTTAGTTTTTCCACACGAACTTGATAAGACAACTGAAGAATGTAAAGTGTGCGTAATTGACACCTCTAACTTAGACTATGATGAAGAACTACATGACTTGGTGACTCTTGACCACTCAGACGCAACCACCATTAATATTAATGAATCTTTGGATGACCATAAGAGACATGAACTACTTCAATGTGTGAGTAACTTTTCAGACGTCTTTACTGATATTCCAGGTGTTACCTCCACTGTAGTCCATAAGATTGACTTAGCGACGGACAGTCCTATCAAACGGAAATTATACCCAGTTCCAGTTCACCTTAGGGATGCATTTGACCGAGAGGTAGACAAATTATTAAAACTAAAGATCATTGAACCTTCAGTATCTTCATATTGTTCACCAGTAGCCATGGTTAAGAAGGAGGATAATTCATATAGACTTGCTATTGACTTCAGAGGCCTTAATGCTATAACTCGGAGGGATGCTGAGCCTATGCCCTTAATAGATACCGATCTACACAAATTTTATGATGCTTCCTTCTTTTCAGAGATTGATATTCCGCAACCATATCATCAAGTAATGTTAGATCCTTCTTCTAAGCAGTACACCGCTTTTCCTACACACCAAGGACTGATGCAGTATAGAACTATGCCCTTCGGTTTGGTAACTGCCTGTGCTACCTATGTGAGACTGATGAGAAAGGTCTTGGGTAATATGCCAAATGTTTCAGTTTATTTTGAAAACATTTACGTAATGACATCTACGAGGGGCGAACATATCCAAACATTAACATCAGTTTTGCGTAGGTTACGCTCACATGGCCTCACTGCCAAGCCGAAGAAATGCTTCCTTGGGTATAACAAGATTAGATATCTTGGACTGATACTTTCTAATAACACTCTGCAGCCTCTCCCCAGTAAGATCAAAGCTTTATTAGAATTTAAATTCCCCAAAACCAAGAAGCTCATGCGAAGCTTTCTTGGTTCTGTAAATTTTTATGCACGGTTTATCCCGAACCTTACTGATCTTACAGGCATCTTATCTGACTTCCTTAAAAAGTCTGTGAAGGAACCTCTTGAACTTTCCGACGTAGCTCGGGAAAAGTTTTAGGAGACTAAAAGTATCTTCTCGAAAGACCCTGTACTTAAGATTCCAGATATTAATAAAACATTTTGATTGAGAACTGATGCCTCCAATACTAGCTTAGGTGCGGTGTTACTACAATACCATGATGATACTCCCTTCCCTGTATGCTTCCTAAGCCGGAAACTCCTTCCCGCAGAAACAAGATACTCCACAATAGAAAACGAATGTTTAGCCCTTGTGTGGGGTATCTCCAAACTTAAATTTTATTTGTTGGGAAAGGAATTCATTTTAGAAACGGACCACAAACCTTTGATATACCTAAAAACTTTTAAGGGAACCAACAGTCGCCTCTTGAGGTGGACATTGGCACTCCAGGCTTTTAAGTTCCATATTGTGTGTATCAATGGTTCATCCAATTATTTCTCTGACTGGTTAAGTCGTGACAGTCAGTAGAAGATTTGTTGCCTTATGCGACTTCAACATGTTAGAACTTTTTCCTCGCCTATTCTTCTTATACTCCTTGACTATAAGTCTTGGTATAGGGGAGTGTGAGGGAAAAGTTCAATAGATAGATGTAGAGGGAATATATATAGTAACAGTAGTTTCACTGCCGGCTACTAGTTGAGGTAGGATAAGTCAATCTCCCGTTTTTCCCGCCTTTTCTCCCCCTCCCAGAAATTGATAGTTTGTCTGTCGGCTACTAGTTAAGGTAGGGTAAGCCACGCTCCCGTTTTTCCCGACTTTTCTCCCCCTTCCTGAAAGTGATAGTTTGACTGCCGGCTGCTTGTTTAGGTAGGGTCAGTCTAGCTCCCGCTATCCCTTCCCTCCCTCTTTCCCCCCCCAAAGGTGATGTGTGGCGCTCTTGTTAAACAGTAAATCACTAGACTCACAGCTCCCAACTCTACTCTTGGATGTCAGAGAGGGTAACCTGGCAATCAACGAGCAGAAAAGGAGAAGGACTAACGTCCATAGACTTCTCCATTTTGTATTGAAGTACCTGTGCACCTGTTGTTCCATTACTCCTTCCTCTAATTGTTGTTGTGTAAAAGTTAACTTTTTATTTTTTAATTCAAGGCGAGACTTTTCGAGCTCGCGATCCTTTTCTCTCTCTATTAACTCATGTTCTCTAGCTTTTTCCTCAACTTCTCTATCCCTTGCTCTTTCCTCAAGTTCTCTTAATTTAACCTGTTCTTCACATACTCTAGCTCTTTCCTCACGATCAAGTCTATCACGCTCTTTTTGGTCATCTCGCTCTCTTTCTGTCTTTCTCGGATTTCTCTCTCAATTCTCTCTTTCTCCTTTTTCTCTTCTCTTTCGATTCTCTCTCTCTCCTTATTCTCTTCTCTTTCTATTCTCTCTCTCTCCTTTTCTTCTTCTCTTTCCCTTTCTAACTGTCTTTCTTCTCTCTCAATTCTCTCTCTTTCAAGTCTTTCCTGGATCTTAGCACTAATGAAAGATTCTAAATTTTTCCCTGTTATTCCTAACTTACTTCCAGCATTCATCCAAAACTGGTATTCATCCATACTTGCAAGAATAACTTAAACTATCAGGGGAAATGAAACGGGTATTAAAGAAAACAGAGGGTTCAATTCCTGCTCCGCTCAAACTGTAAATAAACCAGAGGGCTCGATCCCTGCTTCAATTAAACAATATGTATTAACGAAAACGAAGGGTTCTATGCCGGCTCTGAGCAAACAGTAAGTAGAATGGGGTCCCTTGACCATCCAATCTTCTCACCAACAAATCAAGAGTGTCCTATGACAGTTCCCTTGATACAATAAAGAGCTCAATGAAACAAGTTGTCACTGGAGAATCTCGGGTCCCTAGAGTGTAATCCTCCAAAGTGTTTCAAGCTACATATAAATGGTGGCAGAATTAAATATTTTATCCTGCCTGACTTGACTTACAATAAATTGAGACTATAACAATCACCAAATCTTTCAAATACCTGTACAGTAGTCCTACCATAGAGAATGATTACTCATGGCTGGTGGTCACCGTCTGTGGTATGCGGCGTTGAAGTTCCAATGGTAGATTCGAGATGGAGTTGAATCTTGATTCAGTCGAGTTGATCCTGGCAAGGTCGCCACTTGTGAAGGCTTACTCAGCCCTGTAACAACTTCAGTCAGTATTACTCAGGCCGGCTCCTCCTCAGGAAAATTAGTGAATAGAAAAAGAAATAATAACAGACAAACATGAACACTTTATTATATAGAAAACATAAAATGTAAAACACTTAAATATGAAATATTAATCCTATTTTTAAAGAAAATGAAAAATGAAAAATATAAATGATAACTGAATTCAACGCTAATTTAAATGTATATAAAACGTGGGTGTCTGGTGTTGGTTACACTGTTGTTGAAATCATAGCCGTTGCTGATGATGGGGGGAAGGGGTCGCAGGTGTTGGTGACCACCACTGGCTAGATCTTCACAGATTATTGCCGTGAGTATAATATCCCGATGACAAGAAAGCAGGTTCTTTACCACTGCAATGATGTGGGGTTATGTCCTGCAATTTCATACAGGTGCACAGGTACTTCAATACAAAATGGAGAAGTCTATGGACGTTAGTCCTTCTCCTTTTCTGCTCGTTGATTGCCAGGTGACCCTCTCTGACATCCAAGAGTAGAGTTGGGAGCTGTGAGTCTAGTGATTTACTGTTTAACCAGAGCCCCACACGTCACCTTTCGGGGGGGGGAGGAAGAGGGAGGGGAAGGGATAGGGGGAGCTAGACTGACCCTACCTTAACAAGCAGCCGGCAGTCAAACTATCACTTTCAGGAAGGGGGAGAAAAGGCGGGAAAAATGGGAGATTGACTTACCCTACCTTAACTAGTAGCCGGCAGACAAACTATCAATTTCAGGGAGGGGAGAAAAGGCGGGAAAAACGGGAGATTGACTTACCCTACCTCAACTAGTAGCCGGCAGTGAAACTACTGTTACTATATATATTCCCTCTACACCTATCTATTGAACTTTTCCCTCACATCGGGTGAGGTGCCCTCCCACCAGACCTTCTTCAAACAACCTGGGTTGAGGTGCCCCCCACCAGACCTTCTTCATACAACCTGGGGTGAGGTGCCCTCCAATCAGACCTTCAAACAGCCTGGGGTGAGGTGCCCTCCAGCGAGACCTTCTTCAAACAAAGCGGGGTGAGGTTCCCTTCCACCAGACCTTCCTCAAACAACCTGGGGAGAGGCGCCCTCCCACCAGACCTTTTTCAAACAACATGGGGAAAGATGCCCTCCCACCAGACCTTTTTCAAACAACCTTGGGAGAAGTGCACTCCAATCAGACCTTCTCCAAACAACCAGGGTTGAGGTGCCATCCTACCAGACCTTCTTCAAACATCCTGTTGAAACGTGCACTTTAACCAGTTGAAACAATCTGGGAAGAGGTGCCATCCCACCAGACCATCTTCAGACAACCTGGGCTTAGGTGCCCTCCTACCAGACCTTCTTCAAACATCTAGTGGGATAGTTCCTTCCCACTTGACCTTAAAACAACCTGTGAAGAGGAGCCCTCACACCAGACCTTCTTCAAACAACCTGGGGAGAGGCACCCACCATCAAGACCTTCTTCAAACAACCTGGAGTAAGGTGCCCTCGTACCAAACATTCCTTAAACAACCTGTGGTGGCATTGCCTTCCGACCAGACCATCCTTAAACAACATGGGGCAAGGTTAAAATCCACAAGATCTTAATTAAACATCCTGGGGTGAGGTGCACTAACACCAGGCCTTCTTCAAACAACCTGGGGTAACGTGCCCTCCCACAAGATCTTCAACAAACAACATGTGGGAAGGTGCCCTCCCAAAAGACCTTCTTCAAACAGTATAGGGAAAGGTACCTTCCTACCAGACCTTTTTAAACAACCTGCGGAGAGGTGCCTTCCCTCCAGACCTTCTTCAAACAACCTGGGGTGAGGTGCCCACCCATCAGACCTTCTTCAAACAACCTGGGGAGATGTGCCCTCCCAACAGACCTTCAAACAACCTGGGGAGGGGTGCTCTCACTCCTGACCTTCTTCAAACAACCTGGGGCGAGGTGCCCTCCAACCAGACCTTCTTCAAACAACCTGGGGTGAGGTGCCCTCCCACCATACCTTCTTCAAACAACCTGGGGTGAGGTGCCCTCCCACCAGACCTTCCACAAAAAACCTGGAGAGAGGTGCCCTTCCAACAGACCGTCTTCAAACAATGTGGGTTGAGGTGCAATCCCACCAGACCTTCTTCAAACAACCTGGGGTGAGGAGCCCTTCAAAAACAACCTGGAGAGAAGGGCCATCTCACCAGACCTTCAAACACCCTAGGGCAATATGCCCTCCTGTTATGCAGAAATGTGGGATCCTGGGGGCTTGAGCCTGGTCTAAGGGTAAAGGTAAAAGTTTCACACCACTCAGGCATAAACAGGCCACCCAGGGCTATCCCAGTCAAAACAGAAAGCGCTAAACCAGTATGAGTTACTTCAACGGGTTGGTTAACAGAGGGTTAGGCAAAAATCCCCATTAAGAAAATATATCTATTTAATCACCATAACATAACAAAAAAAACCTTAATTCTACATGCCCAAATGAATGTACACACAGCTGGCTGGAGGTTCATTACACTAGGCTTCATCAGCATCAGGCCGTCATGACACCACAAACCTCATTTCTTACTTCATCACTCAACCCACAGCACCCTGACCATGTCAGAGCCTGGGTTAACATAAAGGTAAGCCATATGAAAGCCTATGGCTTGAATTGGATGAACAAAATGAGTGTATTATTGCAAACTTAACTTAAAATACACAGCATCTCCGACGCCAGCTTCTACCGCCATCCTAACGTCACGTGACCTCCTCCCCCACGCTTACTCTGCATACCCAAACATCCTTGGAAAATAAATCACTAACTCCATTCTTTATAATTATAGTTAGAGTACTTTACAGTACCTCCAAAAGCACATTATGAATTATAAAATTATTCCTTACAACTACAATATTCATATTATTATGGCACACTTCCCCACTAATATGTACATACGATGTCATGCAGAACCCTGCATAACACCCCCACCTCCAGACCATAGGTCTCACTCTGCTAGCGGGGTCCCAACGGACACCGCTAGGCAAAAAGAAAAAAAAAAAAAAAAAATAAGCCCCACATTAAGGTCTGAGGCAACTGGCAAAATGATAACTGGGGAATGACCACCATACAATCACGGTCTTTTGGTACTACAAATATGCAATATTTACAAACTGAGGTACTAGAATGCAGACATATGAAACTCGTCGAACATAAAAGTGATCAAGTTCCATGTCCAACGAGCTCACAGTCACACTCTTAGACAGCTGTTTTAGGAAAAGGCACCATTACAACACAGCGCTGGCCAGGCGCTGGCGTTGATGCATTTTACCTAAATTACATCAAGCAAATTTATAAACAAGCAAGTAAACTTTGTACAAAAGTGCCCCTGAGGAATGCCGTTTAATGAAGTAACACCAAAGTTCAGTATGTTGCAAGGCAGACCAAACTGTAGGTGCCACCAAAAAAAACTTTTAAACAGTAAGTACATTTTCCAGGAGTTCAAAGAAAAGAAAAACATATGTTACATGTTAAATTCTACGGAGAAAACAACATCACATTATCACTCCCATCTCACAGCAATCTTTAGTAAACAAAACTGGTTCCCCATGACACACCTCTGCGAGAATCAGGAGCACAGGAGAGGGGAAAATCTCAGGCCCCTAAAAACAACGGGTGGATAGGCACATAAATCTTGTTGGTGGGACTGCGGCCGTAAAACCCTGGAGTCATCACTGAAGACCCCAAAAAAGGTGGACCTCCCAGGCCGCAACCTACATGTCATTCCAAGGACCCTGGAGTCACCCCAGTGGTGATCCAATAAGGAAAAATTGAAAAAGAGTCCTGGAGAACCAAAACACCTCGGATCAAAAGACATGACCCAAACAGTGGAGGGCATCACCGCCAGCCCCACATTCACTAAAACATTAGGTCCAACAGTCCCTATACCAACATAAAACAGAGGCGAGGCATTCCAGCCAACACCTAAAAAACGTAGCATACCTTACCTAGGCATGGTCTTTGATGTGACTACCCCCCTAAATACACACACACTAGGGAATCCTGATACCTCCAGCTCCAGCTCAACCTGCCCTTCTCCTTTGGGTGGCCCAGAGTTCCATCTACTCGTCTACCGCAAATCACTGCAAAATAAGAATAGATAAGTGATCTATACACTACATTGTGCACTTTAAACACGAGACAAGGCATCAGCAACCACATTCTCCGCTCCCTTCACATAATGAATCACCAGATTAAGAGGTTGGAGAAACAAGGCCCACCTCGTAAGTCTCTGATTGTGGTTCCTCATTAAGTGAAGGAAACGTAAGGGATTATGGTCACTATACACAGTTATAGGGTGAACTGATTTAGATATGTGCACCTGTATATGTTGCACTGCCAACACTAAAGCAAAAACCTCCTTTTCTATGGAGGTATAACTTCTTTGGTGCCTGCTACTTTTTGCTGAGAAGCAGCCGAGTGGCATTACTCCGGCTCTACCCTGCAACAAGACTGACCCAACCTCTGTATCATTTTGCAAAACCCGGGGAGGGTAACTCAGGATTACACATAAAAAATCTTGAGGGTTAATGGCATACAAAAGGTACATGGACAGAGATATTAAAGTTACAAATACGGGTGTGTCCTTGGCACACATGGTCGTGGAAAGCAGATGACGCACCCACTGTTCATTCACACAATTTGCATGTAGTTCATAAAGAGACAAAACCTTATTTTTTAACTGTACCTGGCGGCAGTCAGTGCACGTTTTCAAGGTATCACCTAGTGTGAGACCAGTAAAAAACAACGTCCACCGACTCTCGCTGGATACAAACACAGTCTCTAGAAATAAACACTTCACTTCCTTCAAGGAACCTTTTTCACCCCAGCTTACATCATGCCAGACCTGCTGACATTTCACAAATTCGGAAACCTCTACCTCATGGGGTTTAACATGGCCCCATTTTTCAGCATCCCAAAACTCTTTCACTAAGGTGCACCATGGCTGAGCCGACACTTCAACCAGTCTTTCAGAAGATCCAAATCTTCCACAACCTCTTACAATTTTCCTGCTTACATTATCTTTCTCAGGGACTTTATCCATCATCATTTTGAAGTCACCACACAGTTCCATCATAGCCTTCCCAGGACCCGGTTCCAATGCCAATCCCATCTCTCCAGCTTCCAGAATGTGTAGCACCACCTCATAGTCCCACGTCATCCTGGGCGGACTGGCAGACTGGTGCACTAGTGCCATCGACCTCATCTTAGCCAAGAATTTTCTGAAACCGAGAAAAAACACCGCCGGGGAAACATCACCATCCTCACGTAGCACATGACTTAATGATTCCAGTGTGCTTCCCCACACGGTAATGAAAGGGAGGGGAATTCCCTCCTCCCAGTCCTTCTGGTACTGGGGAAAACAAATATGCATTGCCCTGAGAGACTGGGAAAACCATGGAGCTTTTCTTTGACTCCTAGGATGATATACATTGGTAAATTTAACCTCAAGTAGGCCTCTCAAAACTACATGACATTTCATAAAATATGACGTCTGGGTGATTTGTGCAAAGCCTAAGAGACAAAAATGTTTCACCAGAAATCTCAAAACCACACACACAAAATTAGAAAAGGAATTTATTAATAACCACTGATTATTTAGCTCTCCCGTCTTAACACTGAAATGCCGTTCCTTCAGAATCTGTAAAAAATACTGACAAAGACACTTTAATAGTTCTGCCGCGTCCACGTAAGCACAGGTCCTCTTAAAAAGAGTCTTGCTCATTTGATCAACTCTGCAAAATATACACTTGGTAAATTTGGGAACCACATCCTCCGCGACAACTGATAAATGAATAGCGTTCTGGAGGTCGCAACCTTCCCGGGCCTCACTCAGCTGCTGCAGAGTCAGGGGATTTTTTCCCACATCAGCACCAAGACCACTTCTCCAACCGAGTTCCGGTTGAGCCGGTTCATCACTGCTCAGAGTCTCCTGCAGGTCAGACTCAATGAACAGGTTCCCCATGCCCAAACCATCACCACAGTATGCAGAAGGGTCACAGGGAGGCACAGCTCCTACCTTGTTCTCCTGTTTAGTCCGAAAGCACATTGAAAAATTTTCAGGTACCGTTGCTCCAATTGGGTCATTACCACCCCGTAAAGCAGGGTCCTGCAAAACCAAACATTCCTCACTTTTGAGGAGTCCCACAACGTTGTTGCCTAGTAGAAGGTCAACTCCTGCAAAAGGTACATCTTCTGCAATACCTACAGGTAGGTACCCAGACTGGTACTCAGACTCTATCCATAACCTGTGCACTGGAGTCCTGACAGGGACTCCAGTTATCCCTTTAAGAAAAATGTCCAATCCGGTGTAGGTGTCATCCGACACTGGCAATACACCCCTGTGGAGCAAGGTGTATGTGCTACAAGTGTCCCTCAAAGACATAACACCCGTGACCCTACCTTCATTTTGGTGTAAGGCCACAGTAGACTTACTTGAATAGACCTTCATCTGAGGGTCAAAGACAGCTGGTCTTCTTTGAATACCTTGGGGCAAGACTGCAATGCAAGCCACATCATGTGTAATTGGTGTATTTACTGGAGAAGCATCTGCCGCAGCCTGGTCCCTAAGCATCTTTCGACAATATGGCTGCAGGTGGCCCTGTTTATTGCAATATATACAGTGATAAGGTTTAAAGGCCCCCTGCCCATTTGACCTGGGTTGGATCCCTTAGTTCTGGGGAACTGGGCTCGTCCCACCTGTTCCTTGTAGTCCTGAACCTGTGACAGTTGACTTAAAAGCTCCTCGAGTGGATACTGGAAAATTAGGGTTATTAAAACTCTTGTGGTTATTAGGCTGATAAATGGGTGGCTTAAACTTCTGAAAGTTCTTATTCCTATTTGTGGGTGGAGAAAACTTACCATTATTAGTATGTGGGGTGTGGTAACTACTACCAAATTTTTGGTTAGCTAAAAATCTGTCACCCAGCTCTAAAGCATTATTAAAATCATCAAGATCCTTCTCCTCAAGATATGCCTTAAGGTCAGGAGGAACATTTCTCAAAAGATCCTCTAACAAAATTAAGGTAATTACACCTTCATAATTGCCTACCACCTCCTTTGAGCGACACCACCTATTTAGAAGTGACATCTTCTCCTTACCATATTCCACCAAAGACTGCCCTGACTGAAACTTTAGTCCTCTGAATTTCTGCCTGTACCTTTCCGGCAACATTTGATAAGCCAGTAAAACTACCTCTTTTAGCTTATGATAATCAGAAAAGGCAGATCCTCCTAAAGAACTAATAGCCTGTAACCCTTTACCAACTAATTGGGTTCTTGCTAATGTCGCCCATTCCTTTTCCGGCCAAACTTGGGATTTGGCCGTACTTTCAAATAACAGAAAAAACTGGTCTGGGTCTTTCTCTAGGAATTTGGGCACAAATTTTATGGCTTTATCCAAATGAAAAACATCTACTCTTGTGTCTGTGGCTGGGTGAGAAGCAAGCTGCCTCTCTTTAGCTCTTTCTTGAGCCCTAAGCTCTTCTAAGGCTCTCTGTTCCTGGATCTTTGTGCGCTCAATCCTTAACCTTTCCTTTTCTTCTGCAACTAGGGTTAATTTCATTTGTAAAATTACTACTTCCTTATCCAGGTCCCTATCATGGGGATGTGATGCAATGTCACCTTCCAAATGCATGTCATCCTCAGAATTTTCACCAGTGTCAGCCATTTTGAGAAATAATAGCACCAAATCTTACTACCAGCCACAGAACTTACTCATATAAAATAATAAAGCACACAGCAAGGTACATATACTGAAGTAGTATATTCACAAGGAGTTGTCATGTGACTCCCTCAAATTAAACAGGATTGCACACAAAAAGAAAATCCTGGCAGAAAAAAAAATAAGAGCTACTGCACCTGCAAAGGTAAATTATTTCCAGAAATTTAGGTAAGCATATCCCCCTAAAAATCAGCAAGATTGTACCTGCAAGGGTAAATTATGCACAAAATATCAAGTATTAATAACACCCTAAAAATCAACAATATGGCACAGAAAGGTAAATGATTTATAGAGTATTAATTAATAATAACACCCTAAAAATCAACAATATGGCACAGAAAGGTAAATGATTTATAGAGTATTAATTAATAATAACATCCTAAAACCAGCAATATTATACAGAAAGGTAAATTATTCACAGGGTATTAATTAATAATAACACCCTAAAAACCAGCAATATTGCACACAAAAGTAAATTATTCACAGGGTATTAATTAATAATAACACCCTAAAAAATAGCAATGTTGCACACAAAAGTAAATTATTCACAGGGTATTAATTAATAATAACACCCTAAAAACTAGCAATGTTGCACACAAAAGTAAATTATTCACAGGGTGTTAATTAATAATAACACCCTAAAAACTAGCAATATTGCAAACAAAGGTAAATTATTATTTTAGTGTGAGTGTTATAGTGAATGCTTCCTCTGACCAACCCAGTAAAGAATTATTATTGACTTTCCAGGTTGCAAACTTGAATTACCACAAAAATTTGATAATTCTCCCATTGACAGGCCCCCATGTTACGCAGAAATGTGGGATAGCTGGGGGCTTGAGCCTGGTCTAAAGGCAAAGGTAAAAGTTACACACATCTCAAGCCCAAACCGGCCACCCCGGGCTATCCCAGTTAAAAACAGAAAGCGCTAAACCAGTATGTGTTACTTCAAGGGGTTGGTTAACAGAGGGTTAGGCAAAAATCCCAATTAGGAAAATATATCTATTTAATCACAACATAAAAACCTTAATTCTACACTCCCAAATGAAGGTACACACAGCTGGCTGGAGGTTCAGCCACCATAACACTAGGCTTCGTCAGCGTCAGGCCGTCATGACACCACAAACCTCATTTCTTACTTCATCACTCATCCCACAGCACCCTGACCATGTCAGAGCCTGGGTTAACATAAAGGTAAGCCATATGAAAGCCTATGGCTTGAACTGGATAAACAAAATGAGTGTATTATTGCAAACTTAACTTAAAATACACAGCATCTCCGACGCCAGCTTCTACCGCCATCCTAACGTCACGTGACCTCCTCCCCCACGCTTACTCTGCGTACCCAAACATCCTTGGAAAATAAATCACTAACTCCATTCTTTATAATTATAGTTAGAGTACTTTACAGTACCTCCAAAAGCACATTATGAATTATAAAATTATTCCTTACAACTACAATATTCATATTATTATGGCACACTTCCCCACTAATATGTACATACGATGTCATGCAGAACCCTGCATAACACCTCCCCATAGACCTTCTTCAAACAAACTAGGAAGACGTGCCCTCCTATCAAATTTTCTTCAAACAACCTGGGGAGAGGTGCACTCCCACCAGACCTTCTTCAAACAACCTGGGGTGAGGTGGCCTCTCACCAGACATTCTTCAAACAACCTAGGGAAAGGTGCCCTCCCATCAGTCCTTCTTCAAACAACCTGTGGATATGTGCCCTCCCACCAGACCTTCTTCATACAACCTGGGGTGAGGTGCCATCCCATCAGACCGTCTTCAAACAACCTGGGGTGAGGTGCCATCCAGCCAGACATTCTTCAAACTACCTAGTGATAGGTGCTTTTCCACAAGAACTTCTTCAAACAACCTGGGATGAGGTGCCCTCCCAACAGACCTTCTTCAAACAACATGGGGAAAGATGCCCTCCCAACAGACTTTCTTCAAACAACCTATGGAGAGGTGCACTCCCACAAGACCTTCTGCAAACAACTTGGGTTCAGGTGCCATCCCACCAGACCTTCTTCAAACATCCAGGTGAAAGGTGCCCTCTCTCCAGACCTTCTCCAAACAACCTGGGGAGAAGTGCACTTCAACCAGGCCTTCTTCAAACAACCTGAGGAGAGGTGCCCTCCCACCAGACCTTCTTCAAACAACCTGAGGAGAGGTGCCATCCCAACAGACCTTCTTGAAACAACCTGGGATCAGAAGCCCTCCCACGAGACCTTCTTCAAACAACCTGGAGTGAGATGCCCTGACACCAGACCTTCAAACAACCTGGTGTGAGGTGCCCTCTCACCAGACCTTCTTCAAACAACCTGGGGTGATGTCCCCTCTCACCAGACCTTCAAACAACCTGGGGAGAGGTGTCCTCTCAACAGACCTTCTTCAAACAACCTGGTGTGAGGTGCAATCCCACCAGACCTTCTTCAAACAATCTGTGGTGACGTGCTTTCTCAACAGACCGTCTTCAAACAACCTTCGTCACACAACCTGGCAAGAGGTCCCCTCCCACCAGACCTTCCTCAAACAACCTGGAGTGAGGTGCCCTCCCACCAGACCTTCTTCAAACAACCTAGGGAAAGGTGCCCTCCCATCAGTCCTTCTTCAAACAACATGTGGATAGGTGACCTCCCACCAGACCTTCTTAATACAGCCTGGGGTGAGGTGCCCTCCCATCAGACCTTCTTCAAACAACCTGGGGTGAGGTACTCTCCCACCAGATCTTATTAAAACAACCTGTGGTGATGTGCCCTCACAGCAGACCTTCTTCAAACAACCTGGATTGAGGTGCCATCCTGCCAGACCTTTTTCAAACTACCTAGTGAGAGGCGCACTTCCACCAGATCTTCTTCAAACAACCTGGAGTGAGGTACCCTCCCAACAGACCTTCCTCAAACAACATAGGGAAAGATGCCCTCCCAACAGACCTTCTTCAGACGACCTGGGAAGAGGTGCACTCCCACCAGACCTTCTCCAAACGACCTGATTTGAGGTGCCATTCCACCAGACCTTCAAAAAACCTGGTTAGAGGTGCCCTCCCACCAGACCTTCCACAAAAATCCTGGAGAGAGGCGCCCTTCCAACAGACTGTCTTCAAATAACATGGGGTGAGGTGCAATCCCACCAGACCTTCTTCAAACAACCTGGGGTGAGGAGCCCTTCCACCAGACCTTCAAAGACAACCTGGAGAGAAGGGCCATCCCACCGGACCTTCAAACACCCTAGGGTAATATGCCCTCCCCATAGACCTTTTTCAAACAAACGGGGGAGAGGTGCCCTCCTATCAAATTTTCTTCAAACAACCTGGGGAGAGGTGCACTCCTACCAGACATTCTTCAAACAACCTGGAGAGAGGTCCCCTTCCACAATACCTTCTTTAGACAATCTGGGTAGAGGTGCCCTCCAACCAGACATTTTATGAACATCCTGGAGAGAGGTGTCCTCCCTCCAGACATTTTTCAAACAACCTTAGAGAAGGTGCTCTCCCAACAGACCTTCTTCAAACAACCTTGGGTAAGGTGCCGTCCTACCAGACCTTCTTCAAACAACCTGGAGAGAGGTGTCCCCTCACAGCACCTTCCTTAAACAACCTGGGGTGAGGTGCCATCCCAACAGACATGCTTCAGACAATCTAGGGAAAGGTGCCCTCCCATCAGTCCTTCTTTAAACAACCTCTGGATAGGTGCCCTCCCACCAGACCTTCTTCATACAACCTGGGGTGAGGTGCCCTCCCATCAGACCTTCTTCAAACAACCTGGGGTGAGGTGCCATCCAGCCAGACATTCTTCAAACTACCTAGTGATAGGTGCCCTCCCACAAGAACTTCTTCAAACAACCTGGGATGAGGTGCCCTCCCAACAGACCTTCTTCAAACAACATGGGGAAAGATGCCCTCCAACCAGACCTTTTTCAAACAACCTAGGTAGAGGTGCACTCCCAATAGACCTTCTCCAAACAACCTGGGTTGAGGTGCCATTCCACCAGACCTTCTTCAAACATCCAGGTGAAAGGTGCCCTCCCTCCAGACCTTCTCGAAACAACCTGGGAAGATGTGCATTTCAACCAGGCCTTCTTCAAACAACCTGGGGAGAGCTGCCCTCCCACCAGAACGTCTTCAAACAACCTGGGGAGAGGTGCCATCCCAACAGACCTTCTTGAAACAACCTGGGATCAGAAGCCCTCCCACGAGACCTTCTTCAAACAACCTTGGGAGAGGTTCCCTCCCTCCAGACCCTCTTCAAACAACTTAGGGTAAGGTGCCCTCCCTCCAGACCTTCTTCAAACATCCTGCAGTAATGTGCCATCCCACCTGACCTTAAAACAAAAAAAAAAAAAAAAAAATTCTTCACACAGCCTGTGGTGTTGTGGCTTCCAACAAGATCTTCTTCAAACAACCTGGGGTAAGATGCCCTCCCACCAGACCTTCCTCAAACAACCTGGGGAAAGGTGCCCTCCCGCAAGATCTTCAAACAACCTGAGGATAGGTGCCCTCTTACCAGATATTTTTCAAACAACCTGGGGAGAGGTGCCCTCCCACCAGACTTTCTTCAAACATCCTGGGGTTAGGTGTCCTCCAACCACACTTTATTCAAACAACCTGGGGTGAGGTGCCCTCCCAACTTACCTCCTTCAAACAACCTGGGGAAAGATGTCCTCCCACCAGACCTACTTCAAACAACCTGGAGTAACATGCCCTCGCACCAGACCGTCTTCAATCAACAAGATCTTTTTCGAACATCCTGGGGAGAGTTCCCCTCTTACCAGACATTCTTCAAACAACCTAGGGAGAGGTGCCCTTTAAGCAGACCTTCTTCAAGCAACCTGAGGAGAGGTGCCCTCCCACCAGATTTCCTTCAAACAACATGGGGAGAGGTGTCCTCCCACCAGACCTTCTTCAAACAACCTGAGGTGAAGTGCCCTGCCAGCAGACCTTCCTTAAACAACCTTTGGTGAGGTTCGTTCCCAAGAGACCTTCCTCTAACAACCTGGGGAGAGGTGACCTCCCACCAGACCTTCTTCAAACAACCTGGGTAGATGTGCCATCCCACCAGACCTTCTTGAAAGAACATTGGGATGAAGTGCCTTCCCACAAGACCTTTTTCTAACAACCTGAGGAGAGGTGTCCTCCCAGAAGGCCTTCTTCAAGCAACCTGGGGTGAGGTGTCCTCCCAACAGACCTTCAAACAGCCTGTAGAGAGGTGCCCTCCCACCAGACTTTCTTCAAGCAACCTTGGGAGAGGTGCCGTTCCAACAGACCTTCCTCAAGCAACCTCGGATGAAGTGCCTTCCAACCAGTCTTCCTTCACACATCCTGGGAAGAGGTGCCCTACCACCAGACCTTCAAACAACCTTGGGAGGTGCCCTCGCACCAGACCTTCTTCAAGCAATCTGGGGTGAAGTGCCCTCAAACCAGACATTCTACAAACAACCTGTGGAGAGGTGCCCTACCACCAGACCTTCTTCAAACAACCTGGGGTGAGGTGCCCTCCCACTAGACCTTCAGACAACCTGTAGAGAGGTGTCCTCTCATCACACCTTCTTCAAACATCCTGGGGTGAGGTGCCATCCCACCTGACCTTCTTCAAACAATCTGTGGTGACGTGCCCTCTCAACAGACTTTCTTCAAACAACCTTCTTCACATAACCTGACAAAATGTCCCCTCCCACCAGACCTTCCTCAAACAACCTGGCGTGATGTGCTCTCCAACCAGACCTTCCTCAACACACCTTTCAACCACACCTTTTTTAAACATGGGGAGATGTGCCCCCCACCAGACATTCTTCAAACAACTTGGTGAGAAGTGCCCTCCAACCAGACCTTCCTCAAACAATCTGGTTAGAGGTGTCTTCCAACCAGGCTTTCTTCAAGCATCTTGGCGAGCGGTGCCATCCCACAAGACTTTCTTCAAAGAACCTGGGATGAAGTGCCCTCCCACCAGTCCCTCTTCAAACCACCTGGGGAGAGGTGCTCTCCCATTAGACCTTCAAAAATCCTGGGGAGGCGTGCATTCCCACCAAACCTTCTTCAAACAATCTGGGGTGAAAAGCCCTCCCAAAAGACATTCTACAAACACCCTGGGAAGAGGTGCCCTCACACCAGACCTTCTTCAAACAACCTGGAGAGAGTTGCCATCACACCAGACCTTTTTCAGACAACCTTGGGTGAGGTGCACTCCCACCAGACCTTCTACAAACATCCAGGTGAGAGATGCTCTCCCATCAGACCTTCTTCAAACAACCTGGGGAGACGTGCACTTTAACCCGTCCTTCTTCAAACAATCTGGGGAGAGCTGCACTCCCACCAAACGTTCTTCAAACAACCTCAGGAGAAGTGCCTTCCCCCAGACCTTCTTCAAACATCCTGTGGAGAGGTACCATCCCACCAGACCTTCTTCAAACAACCTGCGATGATATGCCCTCCCACCTGACCTTCAAACAACCTGGGAAGAGGTGCCCTCCCACCAGACCTTCCTCAAACAACCTGGGGTAAGGTGCCCTCCCACCAAACCTTCTTCAAACATCCAGCGGTACGGTGCCTTCCCACCTGATCTTAAAACAACCTGTGAAGAGGTGCCCTAACACCAGATCTTCTTCAAACACCATGGGGAGACGTGCCCACCGTCCAGACCTTCTTCAAACAACCTGGAGTAAGGTAAAAGGACACAAGTGCAACTAATGTGACATTTAATTGTGGCAACGTTTCGCTCTCCAGGAGCTTTATCAAGCTCCTTGAGAGCGAAACGTTGCCACAATAAAATGTCACATTAGTTGCACTTGTGTCCTTTTACTTTACATATTGTCTGTAATTCTACCAACTTTATTACAACCTGGAGTAAGGTGCCCTCCTACCAAACCATCCTTAACCAACCTGGGGTGGCTTTCCCCTCCGACGAGACCTTCATTAAACAACCTCGGGCAAGGTTCAAATCCACAAGATCTTCCTTAAACAACCTGGAGTTAGGTGCACTTCCACCAGACCTTCTTCAAACAACCTGGGGTTAGGTGCCCTTCCACCAAAGCATCCTTAAACAACCTGGGATTAGGGGCTCTCCGATCATACGTTTTTTAACAACTTGGGGTAAGGTGTCCTCCCATCAGATCTTCTTCAAACAGTATGGGAAAAGGTGCCCTCACACCAGACCTTCTTCAAAAACCTGTGGAGAGGTGCCCACCCACCAGACCTTCTTCAAATAACCTGGGGAGAGGTGTCCTCCCTCCAGACATTTTTCAAACAACCTGAGTTAAGGTGCTCTACCACCAGATCTTCCTCAAACAACCTTGGGTAAGGTGACCTCCCACCAGACCTTCTTCAAACAACCTGCGGAGAGGTGTCCCCCACCAGACCATATTTAAACAACCTGCTGTGAGGTGCCTTCCCACAAGATCTTTTTCAAACAACCTGAGGAGAGGTGCCATCCAACCAGACCTTCTTCAGACAACCTGGGATGAGGTGCACTCCCACCAGACCTTCTTCAAACAACCTGGGGTGAGGTGGCCTCTCACCAGACCTTCCTCAAACAACCTAGGGAAAGGTGGCCTCTCATCAGTCCTTCCTCAAACAACCTGTGGATATGTGACCTCACACCAGGCCTTCTTAATACAACCTGGGGTGAGGTGCCCACCCATCAGACCTTCTTCAAACAACCTGGGGAGATGTGCTCTCCCACCAGACCTTCTTCAAACAACCTGGGTTGAAGTGCCCTACCAGCAGACCTTCCTTAAACAACCTTTCATGAGGTACTTTCCCGCCAGACCTTCCTCTAACAACCTGGGGAGAGGTGCCCTTCCACCAGACCTTCTTCAAACAACCTTGGGATAGGTGCCATCCCACCAGACCTTCTTCAAAGAACATTAGGATGAAGTGCCTTCCCACCAGATTTTTTTCTAACAACCTGAGGAGAGGTGTCCTCACAGAAGACCTTCTTCCAACAACCTGGGGTTAGGTGCCCACCCACAAGAGCTTGTCCAAACAGGCTGGAGAGAGGTGCCATTCCACCAGACCTTCCTCAAACAACCTCGGATGAAGTGCCCTCCAACTAGTCTTTCTTCAAACAACCTTGGATGAGGTGCCCTCTCACCAGACCTTCAAACAACCTAGGGAGAGGTGCCCTTCCACCAGACCTTCTTCAAACAACCTGGAGTGAGGTGCACTGACACCAGACCTTCAAACAACCTGGTGGGAGGTGCCCTCTCACCAGACCTTCTTCAAACAACCTGGGGTGATGTCCCCTCTCACCAGACCTTAAAACAACCTGGGAAGAGGTGTCCTCTCAACAGACCTTCAAACAACCTGGTGTGAGGTGCCATCCCACCAGACCTTCTTCAAACAATCTGTGGTGACGTGCTTTCTCAACAGACCGTCTTCAAACAACCTTCTTCGCACAACCTGGCAAGAGGTCTCCTCCCACCAGACCTTCCTGAAACAACCTGGAGTGAGGTGCCCTCCAACCAGACCTTCCTCAAACAACCTGGTTAGAGGCGCCCTTCAATCAAAACTTTTTTAAGCAACCTGGGAAGAGGTGCCCTCCCACCAGACCTTCAAACAACCTAGGGAGAGGCGCCCTCCCACAAGACCTTCTTCAAACAACCTGGAGTGAGATGCCCTGACACCAGACCTTCAAACAACCTGGTGGGAGGTGCCCTCTCACCAGACCTTCTTCAAACAACCTGGGGTGATGTCCCCTCTCACCAGACCTTCAAACAACCTGGAGAGAGGTGTCCTCTCAACAGACCTTCTTCAAACAACCTGGTGTGAGGTGCAATCCCACCAGACCTTCTTCAAACAATCTGTGGTGACGTGCTTTCTCAACAGACCGTCTTCAAACAACCTTCGTCACACAACCTGGCAAGAGGTCCCCTCCCACCAGACCTTCCTCAAACAACCTGGAGTGAGGTGCCCTCCCACCAGACCTTCTTCAAACAACCTAGGGAAAGGTGCCCTCCCATCAGTCCTTCTTCAAACAACATGTGGATAGGTGACCTCCCACCAGACCTTCTTAATACAGCCTGGGGTGAGGTGCCCTCCCATCAGACCTTCTTCAAACAACCTGGGGTGAGGTACTCTCCCACCAGATCTTATTAAAACAACCTGTGGTGATGTGCCCTCACAGCAGACCTTCTTCAAACAACCTGGGTTGAGGTGCCATCCTGCCAGACCTTTTTCAAACTACCTAGTGAGAGGCGCACTTCCACCAGATCTTCTTCAAACAACCTGGAGTGAGGTACCCTCCCAACAGACCTTCCTCAAACAACATAGGGAAAGATGCCCTCCCAACAGACCTTCTTCAGACGACCTGGGAAGAGGTGCACTCCCACCAGACCTTCTCCAAACGACCTGATTTGAGGTGCCATTCCACCAGACCTTCAAAAAACCTGGTTAGAGGTGCCCTCCCACCAGACCTTCCACAAAAATCCTGGAGAGAGGCGCCCTTCCAACAGACTGTCTTCAAATAACATGGGGTGAGGTGCAATCCCACCAGACCTTCTTCAAACAACCTGGGGTGAGGAGCCCTTCCACCAGACCTTCAAAGACAACCTGGAGAGAAGGGCCATCCCACCGGACCTTCAAACACCCTAGGGTAATATGCCCTCCCCATAGACCTTTTTCAAACAAACGGGGGAGAGGTGCCCTCCTATCAAATTTTCTTCAAACAACCTGGGGAGAGGTGCACTCCTACCAGACATTCTTCAAACAACCTGGAGAGAGGTCCCCTTCCACAATACCTTCTTTAGACAATCTGGGTAGAGGTGCCCTCCAACCAGACATTTTATGAACATCCTGGAGAGAGGTGTCCTCCCTCCAGACATTTTTCAAACAACCTTAGAGAAGGTGCTCTCCCAACAGACCTTCTTCAAACAACCTTGGGTAAGGTGCCGTCCTACCAGACCTTCTTCAAACAACCTGGAGAGAGGTGTCCCCTCACAGCACCTTCCTTAAACAACCTGGGGTGAGGTGCCATCCCAACAGACATGCTTCAGACAATCTAGGGAAAGGTGCCCTCCCATCAGTCCTTCTTTAAACAACCTCTGGATAGGTGCCCTCCCACCAGACCTTCTTCATACAACCTGGGGTGAGGTGCCCTCCCATCAGACCTTCTTCAAACAACCTGGGGTGAGGTGCCATCCAGCCAGACATTCTTCAAACTACCTAGTGATAGGTGCCCTCCCACAAGAACTTCTTCAAACAACCTGGGATGAGGTGCCCTCCCAACAGACCTTCTTCAAACAACATGGGGAAAGATGCCCTCCAACCAGACCTTTTTCAAACAACCTAGGTAGAGGTGCACTCCCAATAGACCTTCTCCAAACAACCTGGGTTGAGGTGCCATTCCACCAGACCTTCTTCAAACATCCAGGTGAAAGGTGCCCTCCCTCCAGACCTTCTCGAAACAACCTGGGGAGATCTGCATTTCAACCAGGCCTTCTTCAAACAACCTGGGGAGAGCTGCCCTCCCACCAGAACTTCTTCAAACAACCTGGGGAGAGGTGCCATCCCAACAGACCTTCTTGAAACAACCTGGGATATGATGCCCTCCCACGAGACCTTCTTCAAACAACCTTGGGGGAGGTTCCCTCCCTCCAGACCATCTTCAAACAACTTAGGGTAAGGTGCCCTCCCTCCAGACCTTCTTCAAACATCCCGCAGTAATGTGCCATCCCACCTGACCTTAAAACAAAAAAAAAAAAAAAATTCTTCACACAGCCTGTGGTGTTGTGGCTTCCAACAAGATCTTCAAACAACCTGGGGTAAGATGCCCTCCCACCAGACCTTCCTCAAACAACCTGGGGAAAGGTGCCCTCCCGCAAGATCTTCAAACAACCTGGGGATAGGTGCCCTCTTACCAGATATTTTTCAAACAACCTGGTTAGAAGTGCCTTCCAACCAGACTTTCTTCAAGCATCTTGGCGAGCGGTGCCATCCCACAAGACTTTCTTCAAAGAACCTGGGATGAAGTGCCCTCCCACCAGTCCCTCTTCAAACCACCTGGGGAGAGGTGCTCTCCCATTAGACCTTCAAAAATCCTGGGGAGGCGTGCATTCCCACCAAACCTTCTTCAAACAATCTGGGGTGAAAAGCCCTCCCAAAAGACATTCTACAAACACCCTGGGAAGAGGTGCCCTCACACCAGACCTTCTTCAAACAACCTGGAGAGAGTTGCCATCACACCAGACCTTTTTCAGACAACCTTGGGTGAGGTGCACTCCCACCAGACCTTCTACAAACATCCAGGTGAGAGATGCTCTCCCATCAGACCTTCTTCAAACAACCTGGGGAGACGTGCACTTCAACCCGTCCTTCTTCAAACAATCTGGGGAGAGCTGCACTCCCACCAAACGTTCTTCAAACAACCTCAGGAGAAGTGCCTTCCCCCCAGACCTTCTTCAAACATCCTGTGGAGAGGTACCATCCCACCAGACCTTCTTCAAACAACCTGCGATGATATGCCCTCCCACCTGACCTTCAAACAACCTGGGGAGAGGTGCCCTCCCACCAGACCTTCCTCAAACAACCTGGGGTAAGGTGCCCTCCCACCAAACCTTCTTCAAACATCCAGCGGTACGGTGCCTTCCCACCTGATCTTAAAACAACCTGTGAAGAGGTGCCCTAACACCAGATCTTCTTCAAACACCATGGGGAGACGTGCCCACCGTCCAGACCTTCTTCAAACAACCTGGAGTAAGGTAAAAGGACACAAGTGCAACTAATGTGACATTTAATTGTGGCAACGTTTCGCTCTCCAGGAGCTTTATCAAGCTCCTGGAGAGCGAAACGTTGCCACAATAAAATGTCACATTAGTTGCACTTGTGTCCTTTTACTTTACATATTGTCTGTAATTCTACCAACTTTATTACAACCTGGAGTAAGGTGCCCTCCTACCAAACCATCCTTAACCAACCTGGGGTGGCTTTCCCCTCCGACGAGACCTTCATTAAACAACCTCGGGCAAGGTTCAAATCCACAAGATCTTCCTTAAACAACCTGGAGTTAGGTGCACTTCCACCAGACCTTCTTCAAACAACCTGGGGTTAGGTGCCCTTCCACCAAAGCATCCTTAAACAACCTGGGATTAGGGGCTCTCCGATCATACCTTTCTTAAACAACTTGGGGTAAGGTGTCCTCCCATCAGATCTTCTTCAAACAGAATGGGAAAAGGTGCCCTCACACCAGACCTTCTTCAAAAACCTGTGGAGAGGTGCCCACCCACCAGACCTTCTTCAAAAACCTGTGGAGAGGTGCCCACCCACCAGACCTTCTTCAAACAACCTGGGGAGAGGTGTCCTCCCTCCAGACATTTTTCAAACAACCTGAGTTAAGGTGCTCTACCACCAGACCTTCCTCAAACAACCTTGGGTAAGGTGACCTCCCACCAGACCTTCTTGAAACAACCTGCAGAGAGGTGTCCCCCCACCAGACCTTATTTAAACAACCTGCTGTGAGGTGCCTTCCCACAAGATCTTTTTCAAACAACCTGAGGAGAGGTGCCATCCAACCAGACCTTCTTCAGACAACCTGGGGTGAGGTGCACTCCCACCAGATCTTCTTCAAACAACCTGGGGTGAGGTGGCCTCTCACCAGACCTTCCTCAAACAACCTAGGGAAATGTGGCCTCTCATCAGTCCTTCCTCAAACAACCTGTGGATATGTGACCTCACACCAGGCCTTCTTAATACAACCTGGGGTGAGGTGCCCATCCATCAGACCTTCTTCAAACAACCTGGTGAGATGTGCTCTCCCACCAGACCTTCTTCAAACAACCTGGGTTGAAGTGCCCTACCAGCAGACCTTCCTTAAACAACCTTTCATGAGGTACTTTCCCGCCAGACCCTCCTCTAACAACCAGGGGAGAGGTGCCCTTCCACCAGACCTTCTTCAAACAACCTTGGGATAGGTGCCATCCCACCAGACCTTCTTCAAAGAACGTTAGGATGAAGTGCCTTCCCACCAGATTTTTTTCTAACAACCTGAGGAGAGGTGTCCTCACAGAAGACCTTCTTCCAACAACCTGGGGTTAGGTGCCCTCCCACAAGAGCTTGTTCAAACAGGCTGGAGAGAGGTGCCATTCCACCAGACCTTCCTCAAACAACCTCGGATGAAGTGCCCTCCAACCAGCCTTTCTTCAAACAACCTTGGATGAGGTGCCCTCCCACCAGACCTTCAAACAACATAGGGAGAGGTGCCCTCCCACCAGACCTTCTTCAAACAACCTGGAGTGAGGTGCACTGACACCAGACCTTCAAACAACCTGGTGGGAGGTGCCCTATCACCAGACCTTCTTCAAACAACCTGGGGTGATGTCCCCTCTCACCAGACCTTAAAACAACCTGGGAAGAGGTGTCCTCTCAGCAGACCTTCAAACAACCTGGTGTGAGGTGCCATCCCACCAGACCTTCTTCAAACAATCTGTGGTGACGTGCTTTCTCAACAGACCGTCTTCAAACAACCTTCTTCGCACAACCTGGCAAGAGGTCTCCTCCCACCAGACCTTCCTGAAACAACCTGGAGTGAGGTGCCCTCCAACCAGACCTTCCTCAAACAACCTGGTTAGAGGCGCCCTTCAATCAAAACTTTTTTAAGCAACCTGGGAAGAGGTGCCCTCCCACCAGACCTTCAAACAACCTAGGGAGAGGCGCCCTCCCACAAGACCTTCTTCAAACAACCTGGAGTGAGATGCCCTGACACCAGACCTTCAAACGACCTGGTGGGAGGTGCCCTCTCACCAGACCTTCTTCAAACAACCTGGGGTGATGTCCCCTCTCACCAGACCTTCAAACAACCAGGGGAGAGGTGTCCTCTCAACAGACCTTCTTCAAACAACCTGGTGTGAGGTGCAATCCGACCAGACCTTCTTCAAACAATCTGTGGTGACGTGCTTTCTCAACAGACCGTCATCAAACAACCTTCGTCACACAACCTGGCAAGAGGTCCCCTCCCACCAGACCTTCCTCAAACAACCTGGAGTGAGGTGCCCTCCCACCAGACCTTCTTCAAACAACCTAGGAAAAGGTGCCCTCCCATCAGTCCTTCTTCAAACAACATGTGGATAGGTGACCTCCCACCAGACCTTCTTAATACAGCCTGGGGTGAGGTGCCCTCCCATCAGACCTTCTTCAAACAACCTGGGGTGAGGTACTCTCCCACCAGATCTTATTAAAACAACCTGTGGTGATGTGCCCTCACAGCAGACCTTCTTCAAACAACCTGGGTTGAGGTGCCATCCTGCCAGACCTTTTTCAAACTTCCTAGTGAGAGGCGCACTTCCACCAGATCTTCTTCAAACAACCTGGAGTGAGGTACCCTCCCAACAGACCTTCTTCAAACAACATAGGGAAAGATGCCCTCCCAACAGACCTTCTTCAGACGACCTGGGAAGAGGTGCACTCCCACCAGACCTTCTCCAAACGACCTGATTTGAGGTGCCATTCCACCAGACCTTCAAAAAACCTGGTTAGAGGTGCCCTCCCACCAGACCTTCCACAAAAATCCTGGAGAGAGGCGCCCTTCCAACAGACTGTCTTCAAATAACATGGGGTGAGGTGCAATCCCACCAGACCTTCTTCAAACAACCTGGGGTGAGGAGCCCTTCCACCAGACCTTCAAAGACAACCTGGAGAGAAGGGCCATCCCACCGGACCTTCAAACACCCTAGGGTAATATGCCCTCCCCATAGACCTTTTTCAAACAAACGGGGGAGAGGTGCCCTCCTATCAAATTTTCTTCAAACAACCTGGGGAGAGGTGCACTCCTACCAGACATTCTTCAAACAACCTGGAGAGAGGTCCCCTTCCACAATACCTTCTTTAGACAATCTGGGTAGAGGTGCCCTCCAACCAGACATTTTATGAACATCCTGGAGAGAGGTGTCCTCCCTCCAGACATTTTTCAAACAACCTTAGAGAAGGTGCTCTACCAACAGACCTTCTTCAAACAACCTTGGGTAAGGTGCCGTCCTACCAGACCTTCTTCAAACAACCTGGAGAGAGGTGTCCCCTCACCGGACCTTCCTTAAACAACCTGCGGTGAGGTGCCATCCCAACAGACATGCTTCAGACAATCTAGGGAAAGGTGCCCTCCCATCAGTCATTCTTTAAACAACCTCTGGATAGGTGCCCTCCCACCAGACCTTCTTCATACAACCTGGGGTGAGGTGCCCTCCCATCAGACCTTCAAACAACCTGGGGTGAGGTGCCATCCAGCCAGACATTCTTCAAACTACCTAGTGATAGGTGCCCTCCCACAAGAACTTCTTCAAACAACCTGGGATGAGGTGCCCTCCCAACAGACCTTCTTCAAACAACATGGGGAAAGATGCCCTCCAACCAGACCTTTTTCAAACAACCTAGGTAGAGGTGCACTCCCAATAGACCTTCTCCAAACAACCTGGGTTGAGGTGCCATTCCACCAGACCTTCTTCAAACATCCAGGTGAAAGGTGCCCTCCCTCCAGACCTTCTCGAAACAACCTGGGGAGATGTGCATTTCAACCAGGCCTTCTTCAAACAACCTGGGGAGAGCTGCCCTCCCACCAGAACTTCTTCAAACAACCTGGGGAGAGGTGCCATCCCAACAGACCTTCTTGAAACAACCTGGGATCAGAAGCCCTCCCACGAGACCTTCTTCAAACAACCTTGGGAGAGGTTCCCTCCCTCAAGACCATCTTCAAACAACTTAGGGTAAGGTGCCCTCCCTCCAGACCTTCTTCAAACATCCCGCAGTAATGTGCCATCCCACCTGACCTTAAAACAAAAAAAAAAAAAAATTCTTCACACAGCCTGTGGTGTTGTGGCTTCCAACAAGATCTTCTTCAAACAACCTGGGGTAAGATGCCCTCCCACCAGACCTTCCTCAAACAACCTGGGGAAAGGTGCCCTCCCGCAAGATCTTCAAACAACCTGGGGATAGGTGTCCTCCCACCACACTTTATTCAAACAACCTGGGGTGAGGTGCCCTCCCAACTTACCTCCTTCAAACAACCTGGGGAAAGATGTCCTCCCACCAGACCTACTTCAAACAACCTGGGGTAACATGCCCTCGCACCAGACCGTCTTCAATCAACAAGATCTTTTTCGAACATCCTGGGAAGAGTTCCCCTCTTACCAGACATTCTTCAAACAACCTAGGGAGAGGTGCCCTTTAAGCAGACCTTCTTCAAGCAACCTGAGGAGAGGTGCCCTCCAACCACATTTCCTTCAAACAACCTGGGGAGAGGTGTCCTCCCACCAGACCTTCTTCAAACAACCTGAGGTGAAGTGCCCTGCCAGCAGACCTTCCTTAAACAACCTTTGGTGAGGTTCGTTCCCAAGAGACCTTCCCCTAACATGCTGGCGAGAGGTGACCTCCCACCAGACCTTCTTCAAACAACCTGGGTAGATGTGCAATCCCACCAGACCTTCTTGAAAGAACCTGGGGTGATGTCCCCTCTCACCAGACCTTGGAGGTGCCCTCTCACCAGACCTTCTTCAAACAACCTGGGGTGATGTCCCCTCTCACCAGACCTTCAAACTACCTAGGAAGGGGTGTCCTCTCAACAGACCTTCAAACAACCTGGTGTGAGGTGCAATCCCACCAGACCTTCTTCAAACAATCTGTGGTGACGTGCTTTCTCAACAGACCGTCTTCAAGCAACCTTCATCACAGAACCTGGCAAGAGGTCCCCTCCCACCAGACTTTCCTCAAACAACCTGGAGTGAGGTGCCCTCCCACCAGACCTTCTTCAAACAACCTAGTGAAAGGTGCCCTCCCATCAGTCCTTCTTCAAACAACATGTGGATATTTGACCTCCCACCAGACCTTCTTAATATAGCCTGGGGTGAGGTGCCCTCCCATCAGACCTTCTTCAAACAACCTGGGGTGAGGTACTCTCTCACCAGATCTTATTAAAACAACCTGTGGTGATGTGCCCTCACAGCAGACCTTCTTCAAACAACTTGGGTTGAAGTGCCATCCTGCCAGACCTTCTTCAAACTACCTAGTGAGAGGCGCACTTCAACCAGATCTTCTTCAAACAACCTGGAGTGAGGTACCCTCCCAACAGACCTTCTTCAAACAACATAGGGAAAGATGCCCTCCCAACAGACCTTCTTCAGACGACCTGGGAAGAGGTGCACTCCCACCAGACCTTCTCCAAACGACCTGATTTGAGGTGCCATTCCACCAGACCTTCAAAAAACCTGGTGAGAGGTGCCCTCCCACCAGACCTTCCACAAAAATCTTGGAGAGAGGCGCCCTTCCTAGGGAGAGGTGCACTCCCAATAGACCTTCTCCAAACAACCTGGGTTGAGGTGCCATTCCACCAGACCTTCTTCAAACATCCAGGTGAAAGGTGCCCTCCCTCCAGACCTTCTCGAAACAACCTGGGGAGATGTGCATTTCAACCAGGCCTTCTTCAAACAACCT
This sequence comes from Cherax quadricarinatus, assembly GCF_038502225.1. Classification (NCBI taxonomy): domain Eukaryota; kingdom Metazoa; phylum Arthropoda; class Malacostraca; order Decapoda; family Parastacidae; genus Cherax; species Cherax quadricarinatus. Next base: position 64,132,922 of record NC_091295.1, on the reverse strand, counting down.
GGGGAGAGCTGCCCTCCCACCAGAACTTCTTCAAACACCCTGAGGAGAGGTGCCCTCCCACCAGACCTTCTTCAAACATCCTGGGGAGAGGTGCCATCCCAACAGACCTTCTTGAAACAACCTGGGATCAGGTGGCCGCCAACGAGACCTTCTTGAAAAACCTTTGAGAGGTGCCCTCCCACCAGATCATCTTCAGACAACTTAGGGTAAGGTGCCATCCCACCACACCTTCTTCAAACATCCCGCAGTAATTTGCCATCCCACCTGACCTTAAAACAACATGTGAAGAGGTGCCCTCACACCAGACATTCTTCAAACAACCTGTGGAGAGGTGCCCACCATTCAGACCTTCTTCAAACAACCTGGAGTAAGGTGCTCTCCCGAAAAACCTTCCTTGAACAACCTGGGGTGGCATTGCCCTTCGACCAGACCTTCCTTAAACAACCTGGGGCAAGGTTCAAATCCACAAGATCTTCCTTAAACAACCTGGGGTGAGGTGCACTCTCGCCAGACCTTCTTGAAACAACCTGCGGTAAGGTGCCCTCCTACCAGACCATCCTTAAACAACCTGGGGTGAGGTGCTCTTCGACCATACCTTCTTTAAACAACCTGGGGTAAGGTGCCCTCCCACCAGACCTTCTTCAAACAACATGGGGGAAGATGCCCTCCGACCAAACCTTCTTCAAACAGTATGGGGAAAGGTGCCCTCCCACCAGACCTTTTTAAACAACGTGGGGAGAGATGCCCTCCCACCAGGCCTTCTTAGAACAGCCTGGGGAGATATTCCATTACACCAGACCTTCTTCAAACAACCTGGGAAGAGGTGCCCTCCCACCAGACCTTCTTGAAACAACCTGGGAATAGGTACCGTCCCAACAGACCTTCAAACAACCTAGGGAGAGGTGCTCTCCCACCAGACCTTCTTCAAACAACCTGGGGTGAGGTGCCCTACCCCAATCGATCTTCAAACAACCTGGGGTGAGGTACCCTCCCACCAAAAGTTCAAACAACCTTGTGAAAGGTGCCCTACCTTCTGACCATCTTCAAACAACCTGGGGTATGGTGCACTCACACAAACTTTCTTCACACAACCTGGGGTGAGGTGCCCTCCCAGCAGACCTTCATCAAACAACCTGGTTTAAGGTGCCATCCCAATAGACCTTCTTCATACAACCTAGTGATAGGTGCCCTCCCACCAGATCTTTTTCAAACAACCTGAGGAGAGGTGCCCACCCACAAGACCTTCTTCAAACAACCTAGGGTGAGGTGATCTCCCACCAGACCTTCTTCAAACAACCTGTGGAAAGATGCCTTCCCACCAGACCTTCATCAAACAACTTAGGGAGAGGTGCCCTCTCACCAGACTTTCTCCAAACAACCTGGGTTGAGGTGCCATCCCACCAGATCTTCTTCAAACAACCTGGTGTGACGTGCCCTCGTACCAGACGTTCTTCAAACAACCTTGCGCGAGGTGCCTTCCCACCAGACCTTCCTTAAATAACCTGAGGAGAGGTGCTGTCCAACCAGACCTTCAAAAAGCTTGGGATAAGGTGCTCTCCCACCAGACCTTTTTCAAACAACCTGGGCAGAGGTTCCCTTCCACCAGACTATCAAACAACCTGGCGAGAGGTGCATTTTCTCCAGACCTTCTTCAAACAACCTGTGGAGAGGTGCCCTACCATCAGACCTTCCTTAAACAACCTTGGGTGAGGTCCTTTCCCACCAGACCTTCCTCTAACAACCTGGGGAAAGGTCCCCTCCCACCAGACCTTTTTCAAACAACATGGGTTGAGGTGCCCTCCCACCAGACCTTCTTCGTACAACCTGGGGTGAGATGCACTCCCATCAGACCTTCTTCAAACAACCTAGGGTGAGGTACCCTCTCACCGGACCTTCTATAAAACAACTTGGGTGAGGTGCCCTCCCACCAGACCTTTTTCAAACAACCTGAGGTGAGGTGCCCTCCCAACAGACCTTCAAACAACCTGGGTTGAGGTGCCCTCCCACCAGACTTTCTTCAAACAACCAGGGGTGAGGTGACCTCCCACCAGACCTTCTTCAAACAATGTGGGGTGAGGTTCCCTCTCACAAGACCTTCTTCAAACAACCTAGAGAGAGGTGCCATTCCACCAGACTTTCTTCAAACAACCTGAGGTGACGTGCCCTCCCAACAGACCTTCTTCAAACAATATGGGGAGAGATGCCCTCCCACCAGACCTTCTTCAAACAACCAGGGTTGAGCTGCCATCCTACCAGACCTACTTCAAACATCCAGTTGAGAGGTGCCCTCCATTCAGACCTTCTTCAAACCACCTGAGGAGACGTGCACTTCAACCAGGCCTTCTTCAAACAACCTGGGGAGAGGTGCCATCCCACCAGTCCTTTTTTAAACTACCTGGTATGAGGTGCCCTCCCACCAGACCTTCATCAAACAACCTTTGTAGAGGTACCCACCCAGCAGACCTTCTTCAAACAACCTGTGGTAAGGTGCCCTCCTACCAGACCTTCTTCAAACATCCAGCGGGAAGGTTTCCTCCCACCTGACCTTAAAACAACCTGTGGAAATGTGCCGTCACAACAAACCTTCTTCAAACAACCTGGGGAGATGTGCTCACCATCCAGACCTTCTTCAAACAACCTGGAGATAGGTGCCCTCCTATCAAACCTTCCTTAAACAATCTGTGGTGGCATTGCCTTCCGACCAGACTTTCATTAAACAACCTGAGGCAAGGTTCAAATCCACAAGATCTTCCTTAAACAACCTGGGGTGAGGTGCACTCCCACCAGACCTTCTTAAAACAACCTGGTGTGAGGTGCCCTCCCACTAGACTTTCAACAAACAACATGGGGAAGGTGCCCTCCAACCAGACCATATTCAAACAGTATGGGGAAAGGTGCCCTCCCACCAGACTTTTTTAAACAACCTGTGCAGAGGTGCCCTCCCTCCAGACCTTCTTCAAAAAACCTGGGGAGATATGTGCTCACACCACACCTTTTTCAAACAACCTGGGGAGAAGAGCCCTCCCACAAGACCTTCTTGAAACAACCTGGGAATAGATGCCCTCCCAACAGACCTTCAAACAACCTGGGGAGAGGTGCTCTCCCACCTGACCTTCTTCAAACAACCTGGGGAGAGGTGCCCTCCCACGAGACCTTCTTCAAACAATCTGGGGTGTGGTGGCGTCCACCAGACCTTCTTCAAACAACCTGGGGTGAGGTGCCCTCCCACCAGACCTTCAAAAAACCTGGTGAGAGGTGCTCTCCCACAAGACCTTCCACAAAAATCATGGGGAGAGGTGCCCTTCCACCAGACCGTCTTCAAACAACCTGGGGTGAGGTGATATCCCACCAGGCCTTCTTCAAACAACCTGGGAAGAAGTTTCATCCCACCAGGCCTTCAAACACCTTGGGGCAATATGCCCTCCCACCAGACCTTCTTCAAACAAACTGGGGAGAGGTGCCCTCCTATCAGATTTTATTCAAACAACATGGAGAGAGGTGTACTCCTACCAGACATTCTTCAAACAACCTGGAGAGAGGTCCCCTCGCACAATACCTTCTTCAAACAGCCTATGTAGAGGTGCCCTACCACCAGACATTTTTCAAACATCCTGGAGAGAGGTGCCCTCCTTCCAGACATTTTTCAAACAGTCTGAGTTAAGGTGCTCTCCCACAAGACCTTCTTCAAACAACCTTGGACAAGGTGCCCTGCCAACAGACCTTCTTCAAACAACCTGGGGTGAGGTGGCCTCACACCAGACATGATTCAAACAATCTAGAGAAAGGTACCCTCCCATCAGCCCTTCTTCAAACAACATCTGGATAGGTGCCCTCCCGCCAGATCTTCTTCATACAACCTAGGGTGAGGTGCCCTCCCATCAGACCTTCCTCAAACAACCTGGGGTGAGGTTTCATCCAGCCAGACCTTCTTCAAACTACCTAGAGATAGGTGCCCTCCCAAAAGAACTTCTTCAAACAACCTGGGATGAGGTGCCCTTCCAACAGACCTTCTTCAAACAACATGAGGAAGGATGCCTTCCAACCATACCTTCTTCAAACAACCTAGGGAGAGGTGCACTCCCACCAGACATTCTCCAAACAACCTGGGTTGAGGTGCAATCCCACCAGACTTTCTTCAAACATGCAGGTGAAACGTGCCCTCCCTCCAGACCTTCTTCAAACAACCTGTGGAGACGTGCACTTCAACAAGGCCTTCTTCAAACAACCTGGGGAGAGCTGCCCTCTCACCAGAACTTCTTCAAACACCCTGACGAGAGGTGCCCTCCCACCAGACCTTCTTTAAACAACCTGGGGAGAGGTGCTATCACAACAGACCTTCATGAAACAACCTGGGATCAGGTGCCCTCCCACGAGACCTTCTTCAAACAACCTTGAGAGAGGTGCCCTACCACAAGACAATCTTCAAACAACTTAGGGTAAGGTGCCCTCCCACCAGACCTTCAAACGTTCCACAGTAAGGTGCCCTTCCACCTGACCTTAAAACAACATGTGAAGAGGTGCCCTCACACCATCCCTTCTTCAAACAACCTTTGGAGAGGTGCCGACCATCCAGACCTTTTTCAAACAACCTGGAGTAAGGTGCCCTCCTGCGAAACCTTCCTTAAGCAACCTGGGGCAAGGTTCAAATCCACAAGATCTTCCTTAAACAACCTGGGGTGAGGTGCACTCTCGCCAGACCATCTCCAAACAACCTGCGGTACTGTGCTCTAGCACAAGAACTACTTCAAACATCCTGGGTACACGTGCCTTCCCACCAGACCTTCTTCAAACGACCTGGGGAGAGGTGCCCTCCCAACCAGACTTTCAAACACCCTGGTGGAGGTGAATTCCCACCAGAACTTAAAACAACCTGGGGAGAGGTGCACTCCTACGAGACATTTCTCAAACAAATTGGAGAAAGGTTCCCTCCCACAATACCTTCTTCAAACAACCTAGGGAGAGGTGTCCTCCCAAAAGACATTTTTCAAACAACCTTGGGAGAGGTGTCCTCCCTCCAGACATTTTTCAAACAACCTGGGTTAAGGTGTTCTCCCACCAGACCTTCTTCAAACAACCTGGTGTAAAAGAACCTCCCTCCAGACCTTCTTCAAACAACCTGAGGAGAGGTGCCCCCCACCAGACCTTCCTTAAACAACCTGGGGGTAGGTGTTCTCCCACAAGACCTTCTTCAAACATCCTGAAGAGAGGTGCCCTCCCTCAAGACCTTTTTCAAACAACCTGGGGAGAGGTGCCATTCCACGAGACCTTCTTCAGACAGCCTGGGGTGAGGAGCACTCCCACCAGACCTTTTTCAAACAACCTGTGATGAGGTGTCCTCTCGCCAGACCTTCTTCAAACAGCCTAGGGAAAGGTGCCCTCCCATCAGTCCTTCTTCAAATAACATGTGGACAGGTGCCCTCCCACCAGACCTTCTTTATACAACCTGGGGTGAGATGCCATCCCATCAGACCTGCTTCAAACAACCTGGGGTGAGGTGCCCTCCCCCCAGACCTTCCTCAAACAACCTTGGGTGAGGTGCCCTCCCAACAGACTTTATTCAAACAACCTGGGGTGAGGTGCCCTTCCACCAGACCTTCTTCAAACAACCTGGGTTGATGTGCCCTCCCACAAGACCATCTTCATACAATGTGGGGTGAGGTGCCCACCCATCAGATCTTCTTCAAACAGCCTGGCGAGAGGTGCCCTCCAGCAAGACCTTCAAACAATGTGGGGTGAGGTTCCCTCCCACAAGACCTTCTTCAAACAACCTCGGGAGAGGCGCCCTCCCACCAGACCTTCTTCATACAACCTGGGGTTAGGTGCCCTCCCAACAGACCTTCTTCAAACAACCTGGGGAAAGATGCCCTCCCACCAGACCTTCTTCAAACAACCTGGAAAGAGGTGCACTCCCACCAGACCTTCTCCAAAAAACCAGGGTTGAGGTGCAATCCTACCAGACCTTCTTCAAACATCCACATGAGAGGTACCCTCCCATCAGACCTTCTTCAAACCTCCTGTGGAGACGTGTACTTCAGCCAAGCCTTCTTCAAACAATCTGGGGAGAGGTGCCATCCCACAAGTCCTTCTTTAAACAACCTGGTATGAGGTGCCCTCCCACCAGACCTTCCTCAAACAACCTTGGGAGAAGCGCCCTCCCACCAGACCATCTTCAAACAACCTGGGGTAAGGTGCCCTCCTACCAGACCTTCAAACATCCAGAGGGAAGGTTCCCTTCCACCTGACCTTAAAACAACCTGTAAAGAGGAGCCATCACACCAGACCTTCTTCAAACAACCTGGGGACAGGTGCCAACCATCCAGACCTTCTTCAAACAACCTGGAGTAAGGTGTCCTCGTACCAAACCTTCCTTAAACAACCTGTGGTTGCATTGCTTTCCAACCAGACCAACCTGGGGCAAGGTTCAAATCCACAAGATCTTAATTAAACAACCTGGGGTGCGATGCACTCCCACCAGACCTTCTTCAAACAACCTGGGGTAACGTGCCCTCCCACCAGACCTTCTTCAATCAGTATGGGGAAAGGTGCCCTCCCACCAGACCTTTTTAAACAACTTGGGGAGAGGTGCTCTACCTCCAGACCTTCTTCAAACAACCTGGGGAGATATGTGCTCTCAAAAGACCTTCTTGAAACAACCTGGGAATAGGTTTCCTCCCAACAGACCTTCAAACAACCTGGGGAGAGGTGCTCTCCCACCTGACCTTCTTCAAACAACCTGGGGCGAGGTGCCTTCCCACCGGACCTTCTTCAAACAATACAACCTGGGGTGAGGTGCCCTCCAACCAGACCTTCTTCAAACAACCTGTGGTGAGGTGCCCTCCCAACAGACCTTCAAAAAACCTGGTGAGAGGTGCCCTCCCACTAGACCTTCCACAAAAAACCTGGTGACAGGCGCTCTTCCACCAGACCGTCTTCAAACAATGTCGGGTGAGGTGCAATCCTACAAGACCTTCTTCAAACATCCTGGGGTGAGGAGCCCTCCCACCAGACCTTCAAACACCCTGGGGCAATATGCCCTCCCCATAGATCTTCTTCAAACAAAAGGGGGAGAGGTGCCCTACTATCAAATTTTCTTCAAACAACCTTGTGAGAGGTGCACTCCTACCAGACATTCTTCAAACAACCTGCAGAGAGGTCCCCTCCCACCATACCTTCTTCAGACATCCTAGGTAGAGGTGCCCTCCCACCAGACATTTTATGAACATCATGGAGAGAGGTGTCCTCCCTCCAGACATTTTTCAAACAACCTGAGATAAGGTGCTCTCCTACCAGACCTCTTCAAACAACCTGGGTTGATGTGCCCTCCCACAAGACCATCTTCATACAATGTGGGGTGAGGTGCCCACCCATCAGATCTTCTTCAAACAGCCTGGCGAGAGGTGCCCTCCAGCAAGACCTTCAAACAATGCGGGGTGAGGTTCCCTCCCACAAGACCTTCTTCAAACAACCTCGGGAGAGGCGCCCTCCCACCAGACCTTCTTCATACAACCTGGGGTTAGGTGCCCTCCCAACAGACCTTCTTCAAACAACCTGGGGAAAGATGCCCTCCCACCAGACCTTCTTCAAACAACCTGGAAAGAGGTGCACTCCCACCAGACCTTCTCCAAAAAACCAGGGTTGAGGTGCAATCCTACCAGACCTTCTTCAAACATCCACATGAGAGGTACCCTCCCATCAGACCTTCTTCAAACCTCCTGTGGAGACGTGTACTTCAGCCAAGCCTTCTTCAAACAATCTGGGGAGAGGTGCCATCCCACAAGACCTTCTTTAAACAACCTGGTATGAGGTGCCCTCCCACCAGACCTTCCTCAAACAACCTTGGGAGAAGCGCCCTCCCACCAGACCATCTTCAAACAACCTGGGGTAAGGTGCCCTCCTACCAGACCTTCAAACATCCAGAGGGAAGGTTCCCTTCCACCTGACCTTAAAACAACCTGTAAAGAGGAGCCATCACACCAGACCTTCTTCAAACAACCTGGGGAGAGGTGCCAACCATCCAGACCTTCTTCAAACAACCTGGAGTAAGGTGTCCTCATACCAAACCTTCCTTAAACAACCTGTGGTTGCATTGCTTTCCAACCAGACCAACCTGGGGCAAGGTTCAAATCCACAAGATCTTAATTAAACAACCTGGGGTGCGATGCACTCCCACCAGACCTTCTTCAAACAACCTGGGGTAACGTGCCCTCCCACCAGACCTTCTTCAATCAGTATGGGGAAAGGTGCCCTCCCACCAGACCTTTTTAAACAACTTGGGGAGAGGTGCTCTACCTCCAGACCTTCTTCAAACAACCTGGGGAGATATGTGCTCTCAAAAGACCTTCTTGAAACAACCTGGGAATAGGTTTCCTCCCAACAGACCTTCAAACAACCTGGGGAGAGGTGCTCTCCCACCTGACCTTCTTCAAACAACCTGGGGCGAGGTGCCTTCCCACCGGACCTTCTTCAAACAATACAACCTGGGGTGAGGTGCCCTCCAACCAGACCTTCTTCAAACAACCTGTGGTGAGGTGCCCTCCCAACAGACCTTCAAAAAACCTGGTGAGAGGTGCCCTCCCACTAGACCTTCCACAAAAAACCTGGTGACAGGTGCTCTTCCACCAGACCGTCTTCAAACAATGTCGGGTGAGGTGCAATCCTACAAGACCTTCTTCAAACATCCTGGGGTGAGGAGCCCTCCCACCAGACCTTCAAACACCCTGGGGCAATATGCCCTCCCCATAGATCTTCTTCAAACAAAAGGGGGAGAGGTGCCCTACTATCAAATTTTCTTCAAACAACCTTGTGAGAGGTGCACTCCTACCAGACATTCTTCAAACAACCTGCAGAGAGGTCCCCTCCCACCATACCTTCTTCAGACAACCTAGGTAGAGGTGCCCTCCCACCAGACATTTTATGAACATCATGGAGAGAGGTGTCCTCCCTCCAGACATTTTTCAAACAACCTGAGATAAGGTGCTCTCCTACCAGACCTCTTCAAACAACCTTGGTTAATGTGCCGTCCCACCAGACCTTCTTCAAACAACCTGCGGAGAGGTGTCCCACACCAGACCTTCCTTAAACAACCTGGGGTGAGGCGCCATCTCAACAGACTTGCTTCAGACAACCTAGAGTGAGGTGCACTCCCACCAGACCTTCTTCAAACAACCTCGGGTGAGGTGGCCTCTCACCAGACATTCTTCAAAAAACCTATGGAAAGGTGCCCTCCCATCAGTCCTTCAAACAACCTCTGGATAGGTGCCCTCCCACCAGACCTTCTTCATGCAACCTGTGGTGAGGTGCCCTCCCATCAGACCTTCAAACAACCTGGGGTGAGGTGCCATCAAGCGAGACCTTCTTCAAACTACCTAGTGATAGGTGCCCTCCCAAAAGAACTTCTTCAAACAACCTGGGATGCAGTGCCCTCCCAACAGACCTTCTTCAAACAACATGGGGAAAGATGCCCTCCCACCAGACCTTCTTTAAACAACATAGGGAGAGGTGCACTCCCACCAGACCTTTTCCAAACAACCTGAGTTGAGGTGCCATTTCACCAGACCTTCTGCAAACATCCAGATGAAAGGTGCCTTCCCTCCAGACCTTCTTCAAACAACCTGGGGAGACGTGCACTTCAACCAGGCTTTCTTAAAACAACCTGGGAAAACCTGTCCTCTCACCAGAACTTCTTCAAAGACCCTGAGGAGAGGTGCCCTCCCAACAGACCTTCTTCAAACAACCTGGGGATAGGTGCCATCCCAACAGACCTTCTTGAAACAACCTGGGATCAGGTGCCCTCCCACGAGACCTTCTTCAAACAACCTTGGAAGAGGTGCCCTCCCACCAGAGCATCTTCAAACAACCTAGGGTAAGGTGCCATCCCACCAGACCTTCTTCAAACATCCCACGGTAAGGTGCCCTCCCACATGACCTTAAAACAACATGTGAAGAGGTGCCGTCACACCAGACCTTCTTCAAACAACCTGGGTTGATGTGCCCTCCCACAAGACCATCTTCATACAATGTGGGGTGAGGTGCCCACCCATCAGATCTTCTTCAAACAGCCTGGCGAGAGGTGCCCTCCAGCAAGACCTTCAAACAATGCGGGGTGAGGTTCCCTCCCACAAGACCTTCTTCAAACAACCTCGGGAGAGGCGCCCTCCCACCAGACCTTCTTCATACAACCTGGGGTTAGGTGCCCTCCCAACAGACCTTCTTCAAACAACCTGGGGAAAGATGCCCTCCCACCAGACCTTCTTCAAACAACCTGGAAAGAGGTGCACTCCCACCAGACCTTCTCCAAAAAACCAGGGTTGAGGTGCAATCCTACCAGACCTTCTTCAAACATCCACATGAGAGGTACCCTCCCATCAGACCTTCTTCAAACCTCCTGTGGAGACGTGTACTTCAGCCAAGCCTTCTTCAAACAATCTGGGGAGAGGTGCCATCCCACAAGTCCTTCTTTAAACAACCTGGTATGAGGTGCCCTCCCACCAGACCTTCCTCAAACAACCTTGGGAGAAGCGCCCTCCCACCAGACCATCTTCAAACAACCTGGGGTAAGGTGCCCTCCTACCAGACCTTCAAACATCCAGAGGGAAGGTTCCCTTCCACCTGACCTTAAAACAACCTGTAAAGAGGAGCCATCACACCAGACCTTCTTCAAACAACCTGGGGAGAGGTGCCAACCATCCAGACCTTCTTCAAACAACCTGGAGTAAGGTGTCCTCATACCAAACCTTCCTTAAACAACCTGTGGTTGCATTGCTTTCCAACCAGACCAACCTGGGGCAAGGTTCAAATCCACAAGATCTTAATTAAACAACCTGGGGTGCGATGCACTCCCACCAGACCTTCTTCAAACAACCTGGGGTAACGTGCCCTCCCACCAGACCTTCTTCAATCAGTATGGGGAAAGGTGCCCTCCCACCAGACCTTTTTAAACAACTTGGGGAGAGGTGCTCTACCTCCAGACCTTCTTCAAACAACCTGGGGAGATATGTGCTCTCAAAAGACCTTCTTGAAACAACCTGGGAATAGGTTTCCTCCCAACAGACCTTCAAACAACCTGGGGAGAGGTGCTCTCCCACCTGACCTTCTTCAAACAACCTGGGGGCGAGGTGCCTTCCCACCGGACCTTCTTCAAACAATACAACCTGGGGTGAGGTGCCCTCCAACCAGACCTTCTTCAAACAACCTGTGGTGAGGTGCCCTCCCAACAGACCTTCAGAAAACCTGGTGAGAGGTGCCCTCCCACTAGACCTTCCACAAAAAACCTGGTGACAGGTGCTCTTCCACCAGACCGTCTTCAAACAATGTCGGGTGAGGTGCAATCCTACAAGACCTTCTTCAAACATCCTGGGGTGAGGAGCCCTCCCACCAGACCTTCAAACACCCTGGGGCAATATGCCCTCCCCATAGATCTTCTTCAAACAAAAGGGGGAGAGGTGCCCTACTATCAAATTTTCTTCAAACAACCTTGTGAGAGGTGCACTCCTACCAGACATTCTTCAAACAACCTGCAGAGAGGTCCCCTCCCACCATACCTTCTTCAGACAACTTAGGTAGAGGTGCCCTCCCACCAGACATTTTATGAACATCATGGAGAGAGGTGTCCTCCCTCCAGACATTTTTCAAACAACCTGAGATAAGGTGCTCTCCTACCAGACCTCTTCAAACAACCTTGGTTAATGTGCCGTCCCACCAGACCTTCTTCAAACAACCTGCGGAGAGGTGTCCCACACCAGACCTTCCTTAAACAACCTGGGGTGAGGCGCCATCTCAACAGACTTGCTTCAGACAACCTAGAGTGAGGTGCACTCCCACCAGACCTTCTTCAAACAACCTCGGGTGAGGTGGCCTCTCACCAGACATTCTTCAAAAAACCTATGGAAAGGTGCCCTCCCATCAGTCCTTCAAACAACCTCTGGATAGGTGCCCTCCCACCAGACCTTCTTCATGCAACCTGTGGTGAGGTGCCCTCCCATCAGACCTTCAAACAACCTGGGGTGAGGTGCCATCAAGCGAGACCTTCTTCAAACTACCTAGTGATAGGTGCCCTCCCAAAAGAACTTCTTCAAACAACCTGGGATGCAGTGCCCTCCCAACAGACCTTCTTCAAACAACATGGGGAAAGATGCCCTCCCACCAGACCTTCTTTAAACAACATAGGGAGAGGTGCACTCCCACCAGACCTTTTCCAAACAACCTGAGTTGAGGTGCCATTTCACCAGACCTTCTGCAAACATCCAGATGAAAGGTGCCTTCCCTCCAGACCTTCTTCAAACAACCTGGGGAGACGTGCACTTCAACCAGGCTTTCTTAAAACAACCTGGGAAAACCTGTCCTCTCACCAGAACTTCTTCAAAGACCCTGAGGAGAGGTGCCCTCCCAACAGACCTTCTTCAAACAACCTGGGGATAGGTGCCATCCCAACAGACCTTCTTGAAACAACCTGGGATCAGGTGCCCTCCCACGAGACCTTCTTCAAACAACCTTGGAAGAGGTGCCCTCCCACCAGAGCATCTTCAAACAACCTAGGGTAAGGTGCCATCCCACCAGACCTTCTTCAAACATCCCACGGTAAGGTGCCCTCCCACATAACCTGTGGTTAGGTTAACTCTCACCAGACCTTCTTCGAACAACCTGCTTTAATGTGCCCTCCCACCAGCCCATCCTTAAACAACTTGGGGTGAGGTGCTCTCTGACCATACCTTCTTTACACAACCTTGGTAAGGTGCCCTCCCACCAGGCCTTCTTCAAACAACATGGGTGAAGGTGCCCTCCGACCAAACCTTCTTCAAACAGTATAGGGAAAGGTGCCCTAACACCAGACCTTTTTAAACTACCTGGGAAGAGATGCACCCACCAGACCTTCTTCAAAAAGCCTGTTGAGATATTCCCTAACAGCAGACCTTCTCCAAACAACCTGGGGAGAGGTGCCCTCCCACCAGACCTTCTTGAAACAACCTGGGGTGGCATTGCCCTTCGACCAGATCTTCTTTAAACAATCTGGGGGGAGGTTCACTCCCACCAGACCTTCTTCAAACAACCTGCGATATGGTGCCCTCCCACCAGACCATCCTTAAACAACCTGGGGTGAGGTGCTCTCCGACCTTACCTTCTTTAAACAACCTGGGGTAAGGTGCCCTCCCACCAGACCTTCTTCAAACAACATGGGGGAAGGCACCCTCTGACCAAACCTTCTTCAAACAGTATAGGGAAAGGTTCCCTCCCACCAGACCTTTTTAAACAACCTGGGAAGAGATGCCCTCCCACCACACCTTCTTCAAAAAGCCTGTTGAGATATTCCCTAACACCAGGTTTCTTCAAACAACCTGGGGAGAGGTGCCCTCCCACCAGACCTTCCTCTAACAACCTGGGGAGAGGTGCCCTCCCACCACACCTTTTTCAAACAACATGGGTTGAGGTGCCCTCCCACCAGACCTTCTTCATACAACCTGGGGTGAGATGCACTCCCATCAGACCTTCTTCAAACAACCTAGGGTGAGGTGCCCTCCCACCAGACCTTCTTCAAACAACCTGGGGCGAGGTGCCCTCCCACCAGACCTTCTTCAAACAACCTGGGGTGAGGTGCCCTCCCACCAGATCTTCAAACAACCTGGGTTGAGGTGCCCTCCCACCAGACCTTCTTCATACAACCTGGGATGAGGTGCCCTTCCATCAGACTTTCTTCAAACAACCTGGGGTGAGGTGCCCTCCCACCAGACCTTCTTCAAACAACATGGGGTGAGGTTCCCTCCCACCAGACCTTCTTCAAACAACCTAGCGAGAGGTGCCATTCCACCAGATCTTTTCCAAACAACCAGGGTTGAGGTGCCATCCTACCAGACCTTCTTCAAACATCCACGTGAGAGGTGCCCTCCCGTCAGACCTTCTTCAAACCTCCTGTGGAGACGTGCACTTCAACCAGGCCTTCTTCAAACAATCTGCGGCGAGGTGCCATCCCACCAGTCCTTCTTCAAACAACCTGGTATGAGGTGCCCTCCCACCAGACCTTCTTTAAACAACCTTGGGAGAAGTGCCCTCCCACCAGACCATCTTCAAACAACCTGGGGTAAGGTGCCCTCCTACCAGACCTTCTTCAAACATCCAGAGGGAAGGTTCCCTCCCACCTGACCTTAAAACAACCTGTGAAGAGGAGCCCTCACACCAGACCTTCTTTAAACAACCTGGGGAGATGTGCCCACCATCCAGACCTTCTTCAAACAACCTGGAGTAAGGTACCCTCGTACCAAACCTTCCTTAAACAACCTGTGATGGCATTGCCTTCCGACCAGACTATGCTTAAACAACCTGGGGCAAGGTTCAAATCCACATGATCTTAATTAAACAATCTGGTTTGCTATGCACTCCCCCCAGACCTTCTTCAAACAACCTGGAGTAACGTGCCCTCCCACCAGACCTTCTTCAAACAGACCTTTTTAAACAACTTGGGGAGAGATGCCCTACCTCCAAACCTTCTTCAAACAACCTGGGGAGATATGTGCTCACACAAGACCTTCTTCAAACAACCTGGTGAGAGGTGCCCTCCCACCAGACCTTCTTCATACATCCTGGGATGAGGTGCCCTTCCATCAGACTTTCTTCAAACAACCTGGGGTGAGGTGCCCTCCCACCAGACCTTCTTCAAACAACATGGGGTGAGGCTCCCTCCCACCAGACCTTCTTCAAACAACCTAGCGAGAGGTGCCATTCCACCAGATCTTTTCCAAACAACCAGGGTTGAGGTGCCATCCTACCAGACCTTCTTCAAACATCCACGTGAGAGGTGCCCTCCCGTCAGACCTCCTTCAAACCTCCTGTGGAGACGTGCACTTCAACCAGGCCTTCTTCAAACAATCTGGGGAGAGGTGCCATCCCACCAGTCCTTCTTCAAACAACCTGGTATGAGGTGCCCTCCCACCAGACCTTCTTTAAACAACCTTGGGAGAAGTGCCCTCCCACCAGACCATCTTCAAACAACCTGGGGTAAGGTGCCCTCCTACCAGACCTTCTTCAAACATCCAGAGGGAAGGTTCCCTCCCACCTGACCTTAAAACAACCTGTGAAGAGGAGCCCCTCACACCAGACCTTCTTCAAACAACCTGGGGAGATGTGCCCACCATCCAGACCTTCTTCAAACAACCTGGAGTAAGGTGCCCTCGTACCAAACCTTCCTTAAACAACCTGTGATGGCATTGCCTTCCGACCAGACTATGCTTAAACAACCTGGGGCAAGGTTCAAATTCACAAGATCTTAATTAAACAATCTGGTTTGTTATGCACTCCCCCCAGACCTTCTTCAAACAACCTGGAGTAACGTGCCCTCCCACCAGACCTTCTTCAAACAGTATGGGGAAAGGTGCCCTACCACCAGACCTTTTCAAACAACTTGGGGAGAGATGCCCTACCTCCAAACCTTCTTCAAACAACCTGGGGAGATATGTGCTCACACAAGACCTTCTTCAAACCTGGTGAGAGGTGCCCTCCCACAAGACCTTCTTGAAACAACCTGGGAATAGGTGCCCTCCCAACAGACCTTCAAACAACCTGGGGAGAGGTGCTCTCCCACCTGACCTTCTTCAAACAACCTGGGTCAAGGTGCCTTCCCACCAGACCTTCTTGAAACAAACTGTGGTGAGGTGCCCTCCCAACAGACCTTCAAAAAACCTGGTGAGAGGAGCTCTTCCACCAGACCGTCTTCAAACAACGTCGAGTGAGGTGCAATCCCACAAGACCTTCTTCAAACGTCCTGGGGTGAGGAGCCCTCCCAACAGACCTTCAAACACCCTAGGGCAATATGCCCTCCCCATAGACCTTTTTCAAACAAATGGGGGAGAGATGCCTGTTAAGGCTTACTCAGCTCTGTAATAACTTCAGACAGTATTACCAAAGCTGGCTCCTCCTCAGGAAAATTAATGAACAGAAAACGAAATAATAATTCACAAAGATAAACACTTTATTATTTATTAAAGCAAACATAAACCAATAAAACATGAGAGGTATATCCTATATGAAAGAAAAATGAAAAATTAAATGAATAAAATAACATTTGAACTCAACGCTAATGTATATATTGGGGTGTCTGGTGTTGGTGACACTTCGTGTTGTTGAAATCTTAGCCGTTGCTGATGTGGAGGGGAGGGGGTCGCAGGTGTTGGTGACCACCACCGGCTAGTTCTTCACAGAGTATCGCCGTGAGTATTTTATCCCAATGACAGGAAAGCAGGTTCTTTCCCGCTGCAATTTCATACAGGTGCACAGGTAATTAAATCCAAAATGGGGAAGTCTCTGGACGTTAGTCCTTCTCCATCATTTCTTCTCATTGATTGACAGGTGACCCTCTCTGTCATCCAAGCTGAAAATATAGACAGGTTACCCACTGCTTAAATAATCACTCTCCATGATAAGTACAATACCCAAAAGACGTGGTGATTATTACAACAGTCAACTTAGAGAAAGGCTGAAAAGACTAAGTTTATTATTGGTCAAAAGTGAAGCTTTCAACCAATAAATCCACTAGAATACAAGGCAGGCATGTACTTACAGTAGTGTTGGGAGCTGTGAGTCTAGTGATTTACTGTTTGACCAGAGCCCCACACGTCACCTTTCGGGGGGGGGGAGGAGGGGAAGGGATAGTGGGAGCTAGACTGACCTTACCTTAACAAGCAGCCGGCAATCAAACTATCACTTTCGGGGAGGCGAAAAAAGGCGGGAATAGCGGGAGCTTGACTTACCCTACCTTAACAAGTAGCCGGCAGTGAAACTATTGTTACTATATACTCCCTCTCTACTCCTATCTCATCATTCGCTGCCTGACCTCGGTCGAGTGCGGTCGTGCTCTGCACCCCTCTGCTGTTTTCAGGCGAGCTACCTTGTATCAACATGGCGCTGAGTGTGAGGAGGCGCGTAAATACCATTGGTATTGAGCTGCTTCGTGGGGCGATTTCACCCTCTTCAGTGCAAGTATTACTCCCAACAATCATTAGGGAGACCTATGGAATCCAGGACGATGAGGTGTATGGTGTAGCCCTGAATGGGGCTTATAGAATCTTCGTCAAACTGAATTCCACGTTCGTGTATGAGTCTTTGGTGACGAGATTCCAAGACGTGAGTCTTGACGCTACTCCAGCTGTGAAGGTGCGTTTGATCGACGTATCTCGCCACTTTACGTGGGTTAAGATACGTAATGTCCCATTTGAGGCAGATGAGGCTGACATAAGGAGTGCTTTTGAGACATATGGAACCGTACATCTGGCACAAAAGGGCAAGTGGACGGCAGGTGCTTACATGGGACGTCCTGAGGGTACCTTTTCCCTGAAGATGACTCTGAGACATCCCATACTGTCTTACGTCGTGTTGGAGGACTTCAGGACGCAAGTTATGGTATCGTATGCCGGACAGAGACGTACGTGCAGAATATGTGGGGCGTACGGCCATATGGCGGCAGAGTGCGTGAAGCTGAGGAGGGCGCCAGCGCAAACTGGTGAAGCACCAGTTACCAGCGTGATAGCTGTTGAGAGCCCCGTGCGAAAGCAAGGGCCTGGGCGCTTATGGAGTGAAGAGGTGGAGGATTCCAAAGAGGAGACTGGCATGTGTGAGGTAAGCTGTGATGTAAAAGGATCTGTTACTACACAAGGGAAAAGTACAGAAGTGCAAGTGCAGGAGGAGGTGCAGGCTCTAGAGGAAGAGCTTCAGGAAGTGTTAAGGACATTGACGCCGCCTGCAGAGGATGTTGTTCCTGAGCTGGTGAGAGGCACAGCGTTGCCTGTAGAGGAATGTAAGGATAAAAAACATAGCAGGGTTGACGGGCCAACTAGTAAGAGAGAGTTGTCACCGTGTGCTGTGGAACGAGGCGTGGTGGAGGTTGAGGTTCATCGTGAGGGAACCTCAGAAGATAACATGGATGTAGAGAGCATCACAAGGAAGAGAGCGGCGGCGTCAGACTCAGATGATGTCCTGACGCCGGCGCAGAGGTCTGGGAGGAAGGAAGAGCAATGTCGAAGTAGTCACGATAAGAGGCATCGCAAAAAGGGGGGGGGTTGATGGTGTGAAGCCTTGTGCTGGCTCTGGGGCAGGAGGCCCTGGGATGAATGAAGTGAGGAGGAAGGGTTGGAAACTATAAAGAGGCCTTAGGTGTATGATTGTGAACGTAAATGGACTGTGTAATAGTGTGAAGAAGGAATGGTTTCGAATGTTTCTGTATAAATATAGGGTGGATGTAGTGTTCCTGCAAGAACACAATTTCAAGGAGGGAAGAGTGCTCGAGGTGGAGGGGTTTCAGGTCATGACTCTGCCATCTGCACATCTGAAAGGTGGTGTGGGTATATTGATCAGGGAGGCAAGCCCGTTTGTGTTGCTAAGAAGTGAGGAGGGAGGGGGGGAAGAGTATTGTGCATGGATGGGTGGTGGATGGGGCAGAGGGTATCTTTTGTAAGTGTGTATGCACCAGCGGAAAATGATGTGAGGGTAAAAAGGGATTTTGTACGTGAAGAACTAGTTTTCTTCTTACGTGGTTTACCTGCAGTGGCCGTCGTTGGTGGGGACTGGAACTGCGTTATTAGGAGGGCTGACGTGGAACCAAAAGGGGCGGGGCACGTGTCAGCGGCCTTGCGAGATCTTTTGAGGGATATTCAGTTGTGGGATGCGGTTGGAGGAGGGGCGTGGGAGGTAGAGCACACTTTTGTAAGATGGGGTTACACTGCTAGGTTGGATAGGCTGTATATATCTCAAAGGGTTGGGTTGACATTTTTCCGTACATCGGGCGGTAGTAGCAGAGGTGGCGTGGGAGTCACTAGCAGGTATATCTAGGGGATATTGGAAATTAAATACAAGTGTGTTAGGTGATGAGGAGGGGATAGAGGGATTTGCAACGCTGTGGGAGGGGTTACGTGAAGAGATAAATGGGGTAGAGGATGTGGTGATGTGGTGGGATGGTGTGGCTAAAGAACGGATTAAGCAATATTACATAAAGGAAGGGAAATGAATCAATTCTTTAAAATATGGGCTTGCTAACTATTTGGAGGATAGATTACGGGGTTGTTATGTGAGGGGGGCGGTGGCGGGCATTTATCCAATGGATGAAATAATGGCAATTAAAGGGAGGCTGCGTGAGGTACAGGATGAGAGGTTCCGAGCGGTGCGGGTAAAGGCGGGGGTGGAAGAGGTGTTATGGGGCGATAGACCTTCATCGTGCGTGTTGCGTAGGCAGAAACAAAGACAGCAGGCAATGACTATTCCATGGTTGGAGGTTCATGAGTCGATAGGAGGGTACAGGGAGGGGCAGGTCATACAAGCTACGGAAGGAATGGGGGCGTTTGCTGACAAGTGGTATGAGAAGTACTGGCAACGAGAAGGGGTAGAGGATGGGGTATTAGAACAGGTGTGTGGGAGTGTGGTATGTCAGTTGCATAACAGTGATAGGGAAGCACTGGGTGGGGAAATAACTGAGGGGGAAATATGGAGGGCTTTAAGTGGAATGCGAAAGGGCAAAGCACCGGGAATTGATGGACTCCCGGCAGAGTTTTATCAGCAGCATTGGGAATTATTGAGGCATTTTCTGGTTAGGTTATTAAATTGCATGAAGGAGAGAGGTGAGCTGGGTGAGAAGCAGGCAACGGCTGTCGTTGTATTGGTACCGAAGGGTAAGGGGCAGCATACACTTCGGGATTACCGGGCGATCTCGTTGTTATGCGCAGATTATAAATTGTTTGCGAAGATTTTGGGAAATCGGGTCAAGTGTGTGGTGGGGCGGGTAGTATCAAAAACTCAGTTTGGTTTGCCAGGGAGGTCTATGGTGGAGGGGCATGGGTTACTTAGGGATTTCGTGGAGGCAAAAGGGGGGGGGAGGGAGGGAGGGTTGGTGGCGCTCGATTGGCAAGGGGCATACGATAGAGTGGATCGGAAAGCATTGAAAGCCATCCTCAGGGGTCAGGGGTTTGGGGAAGAAATAGTGGGCTGGGTTGAGGCGTTGTATGGAGGTGCAATGGTGAGGGTACAAATTAATGGTCGATTGGGTGGGAAGATTGTAATGGGTAGGGGACTTAGGCAGGGGTGTCCTATGTCGCAATTATTGTTTGCGTGCGTGCGGGACCCATTTTATAGATTGATGGAGCAGCGTATGTGTCACGTAGTGGGACCAGGGTGTGAGGTTGCGAGGGTTTGGCCAGTTTTAATTGGGTATGTGGATGATACAACTGTTCTGATCAGGGAGGGGATGTCAATGGACACATTAGACGGGGTAGTACAAATGTTCGCAGGGGCAACTGATATGAGGGTAAATTCAGATAAATCTATGGTCATGGGGTTAGGAGCTTGGGCGGGTAGGGTTGATTGGGGTAGTGCAGTTGTGAGGAGGCAGGTGAATTCGTTAAAAATTTGCGGTCTTATTTATGCAGACGATCTAACTGTGGCACGCATGGAAAACTCGCTTAGGATGGTAGAAAGGATTCAGGGACGCTTGGGTGCATTGCGACCTTATCATTTGACCCTTGTGCAGCGTGCCATTGTTATAAATATCTTACTGTATAGCAAAGTATGGCACGTGGCAGCCGTGTTCCCATTAACTGGGCCAGCAATAACGAACATACTTAGGAAGGTTTTTAAATTCTTGTGGGGTTCGAGCTGTGATTGGATTAAGAGGGATGTGGTAATGTTACCTGTAAGTAAGGGGGGGCTGGGATTGCTGGACTTAAAGCGGAGGGTCAAATGTGTCTTCATTAAAAGGGAGGTGATGAGGGAAAGTGTGGGTGGGGGGGGTTTGGCCAGGATCCATAATAGATTGCAACGGATGTATACAGGAGTTGAGTTGCATGAGTGTGAAACTGTGTTGAGGGCTCTGGCGTGGGATCGAGAGCCAGCAAAGGTTAAAATAGGTAGGTTGTGTAGATTGTTAGCCGGGAGGGTTGTAGCGCCTGTAGAGGGAATTTTCCCCATGTATGCATGGGGAAGTATATGGAATAGGTTGAGTAGGATAAGGTTGCAACCTCGTGTTCGGGATGTAATGCATCGTTTTCTGCACGGCATTTTACCGTCGGGTGTGGTTCTACGGGATAGACGAATCGTTGACGGGGCGAAGTGTGGGATATGTGGTGGGGAGGAGTCGGCTTTTCATGTAGTATATTTTTGTGAAGGAATGAGGAGTGTCAACGGGTGGTTAAATAGGGTGATAAATAGGATAGGAGGTAAAGGAATTTCTGTATTGAGAGCATTAAGTCTCGACGTGGGGGGTTTGGAGGAAAGTGTAATCAGAGCTGTGGGATACATTATGGCAGATTATATCTATATAGTGTGGGGATTGCGGGGGAAACATGTTACTGAGGTGAAGAGGAGGGTGTTAGCGGTAACGTTCTATAAAACGGTATGCAGAAATAAGGAAATTTATGGGAGGAGGTGGGTGAAGGATTTTTCAGAGGGATATAGGCAACTTACGTTACAGGGTTTATTAGACTTGTAATATACGAGGGAGGGGAGGGTATGATTGGAAAGTGTTGCTGGGGTAGGGAAGTCATGGGTAAAAACAGGGTTGCCTCCCTGGTAATGGATAACAAATGTTTGCGAGAGTGTTGGATGAGTGATGCGTGAGTGAATAATATGTGGACCACGGGTGCTAGCACCTGTGGAGCTGGCCAGTTTTTTGTGTGACTGGACTATACACTTATTATACATATTGTGTGTGGTAATATTGATTTACGGTAATGACATTGTAATTTGGAGATTTGCTATAATAATTGCATGTATTTGTTCCAACTTGTTTTCTAGGTGCCTTGCACTGCATAGTGTTGATGCTGTGATCATGCACGGTGTCCAGAGATATGATGTGATATGTTTGTATTAATGTCTGTGCATTATTGTTCGTCACTAGTGATCTGCAATTTTCAGTTTTGTTTTGAGAGTAAAGAGTTTAATGTACGTCAGATAGTGTAAATAAAGTTGGGCAACAGTGGTGTTATAGGTTTTATGGTTAGGTGTGTGCTAGGCACAGTATTTATGTGTTACTTATGCCATGGTTATATTTTATGTTGTATTGTACTGTTGTCAATAGCACTATGTTATGTTCATATAAGCTGTATACAGCTTGAATGTCATAGTTGAAGCTGTGTTATTGTTTTAACACTGGAATTGCATGTTTAAATGTGTAGAGTACATGTGTTGGATTTTGAGACTAAGTTTATTCCTATGGTTTTGTAGTAATTTTGTATGTCTTTGTGACTTTTCTATATCACCATTGTTGTGTAATACATATTGTTATGTAACTGAACCATTAGGACAGTTACATAAATTAATGTTTTGATCATTGCTGTGTGACATTAGATTAGGCAACATTCAATGTTTATAGTATGTTAGGTTGTAAATAGTGGGGTGGTTGGATAACCACGGGGGGGGGGTAATATGTCTGTATAATATGTTCAGTGCAATGCATTGCATGGTCTGTAGTCGATTATTAAGTACCATTTCGAGGGATGTGTATAAAAGTGTTGTTCATATCATGTAATTCTGTTGAGTAGCTCCAACATGGTTTGGGTTAAGTGATAGGATGAGGGAGCAGGGAGGGGGGGTGTACCCACACGGAGTTGTAAGTGTGGTGTGTAATATTAGCTGTAGGGAGGATTGTGTTAATTTATAGACTTAAATGAGTTTACATATTATATTTTTGTAATGTCATGTTTTAAATAAAATATAAAAAAAAAACTCCTATCTATTGAACTTTTCCCTCACACTCCCCCATACCAAGACTTATAGTCAAGGAGTATAAGAAGAATAGGCGTAAGGCAAGAAATCTTCTACTGACTGTCACGACTTAACCAGTCAGAGAAATAATTGGATGAACCATTGATATACACAATATGGAACTTAAAAGCCTGGAGTGCCATTATCCACCTCAAGAGGCGACTGTTGGTTCCCTTAAAAGTTTTCTTCTTACGTGGTTTACCTGCAGTGGCCGTCGTTGGTGGGGACTGGAACTGCGTTATTAGGAGGGCTGACGTGGAACCAAAAGGGGCGGGGCACGTGTCAGCGGCCTTGAGAGATCTTTTGAGGGATATTCAGTTGTGGGAAGCGGTTGGAGGAGGGGCGTGGGAGGTAGAGCACACTTTTGTAAGACGGGGTTACACTGCTAGGTTGGATAGGCTGTATATATCTCAAAGGGTTGGGTTGACATTTTTCCGTACATCGGGCGGTAGTAGCAGAGGTGGCGTGGGAGTCACTAGCAGGTATATCTAGGGGATATTGGAAATTAAATACAAGTGTGTTAGGTGATGAGGAGGGGATAGAGGGATTTGCAACGCTGTGGGAGGGGTTACGTGCAGAGATAAATGGGGTAGAGGATGTGGTGATGTGGTGGGATGGTGTGGCTAAAGAACGGATTAAGCAATATTACGTAAAGGAAGGGAAACGTATCAATTCTTTAAAATATGGGCTTGCTAACTATTTGGAGGATAGATTACGGGGTTGTTATGCGAGGGGGGCGGTGGCGGGCACTTATCCAATGGATGAAATTATGGCAATTAAAGGGAGGCTGCGTGAGGTACAGGATGAGAGGTTCCAAGCGGTGCGGGTACAGGCGGGGGTGGAAGAGGTGTTATGGGGCGATAGACCTTCATCGTGCGTGTTGCGTAGGCAGAAACAAAGACAGCAGGCAATGACTATTCCATGGTTGGAGGTTCATGAGTCGATAGGAGGGTACAGGGAGGGGCAGGTCATACAAGCTACGGAAGGAATGGGAGCGTTTGCTGACAAGTGGTATGAGAAGTACTGGCAACGAGAAGGGGTAGAGGATGGGGTATTAGAACAGGTGTGTGGGAGTGTGGTATGTCAGTTGCATAACAGTGATAGGGAAGCACTGGGTGGGGAAATAACTGAGGGGGAAATATGGAGGGCTTTAAGTGGAATGCGAAAGGGCAAAGCACCGGGAATTGATGGACTCCCGGCAGAGTTTTATCAGCAGCATTGGGAATTATTGAGGCATTTTCTGGTTAGGTTATTAAATTGCATGAAGGAGAGAGGTGAGCTGGGTGAGAAGCAGGCAACGGCTGTCGTTGTATTGGTACCGAAGGGTAAGGGGCAGCATACGCTTCGGGATTACCGGGCGATCTCGTTGTTATGCGCAGATTATAAATTGTTTGCGAAGATTTTGGGAAATCGGGTCAAGTGTGTGGTGGGGCGGGTAGCATCAAAAACTCAGTTTGGTTTGCCAGGGAGGTCTATGGTGGAGGGGCATGGGTTACTTAGGGATTTCGTGGAGGCAAAAGGGGGGGGGAGGGAGGGAGGTTTGGTGGCGCTCGATTGGCAAGGGGCATACGATAGAGTGGATCGGAAAGCATTGAAAGCCATCCTCAGGGGTCAGGGGTTTGGGGAAGAAATAGTGGGCTGGGTTGAGGCGTTGTATGGAGGTGCAATGGCGAGGGTACAGATTAATGGTCGATTGGGTGGGAAGATTGTAATGGGTAGGGGACTTAGGCAGGGGTGTCCTATGTCGCAATTATTGTTTGCGTGCGTACAGGACCCATTTTATAGATTGATGGAGCAGTGTATGTGTCACGTAGTGGGACCAGGGTGTGAGGTTGCGAGGGTTTGGCCAGTTTTAATTGGGTATGTGGATGATACAACTGTTCTGATCAGGGAGGGGATGTCAATGGACACATTAGACGGGGTAGTACAAATGTTCGCAGGGGCAACTGGTATGAGGGAAAATTCAGATAAATCTATGGTCATGGGGTTAGGAGCTTGGGCGGGTAGGGTTGATTGGGGTAGTGCAGTTGTGAGGAGGCAGGTGAATTCGTTAAAAATTTGCGGTCTTATTTATGCAGACGATCTAACTGTGGCACGCATTGAAAACTCGCTTAGGATGGTAGAAAGGATTCAGGGATGCTTGGGTGCATTGCGACCTTATCATTTGACCCTTGTGCAGCGTGCCATTGTTATTAATATCTTACTGTATAGCAAAGTATGGCACGTGGCAGCCGTGTTCCCATTAACTGGGCCAGCAATAACGAACATACTTAGGAAGGTTTTTAAATTCTTGTGGGGTTCGAGCTGTGATTGGATTAAGAGGGATGTGGTAATGTTAACTGTAAGTAAGGGGGGGCTGGGATTGCTGGACTTAAAGCGGAGGGTCAAATGTGTCTTCATTAAAAGGGAGGTGATGAGGGAAAGTGTGGGTGGGGGGGGTTTGGCCAGGATCCATAATAGATTGCAACGGATGTATACAGGAGTTGAGTTGCATGAGTGTGAAACTGTGTTGAGGGCTCTGGCGTGGGATCGAGAGCCAGCAAAGGTTAAAATAGGTAGGTTGTGTAGATTGTTAGCCGGGAGGGTTGTAGCGCCTGTAGAGGGAATTTTCCCCATGTATGCATGGGGAAGTATATGGAATAGGTTGAGTAGGATGAGGTTGCAACCTCGTGTTCGGGATGTAATGTATCGTTTTCTGCACGGCATTTTACCGTCGGGTGTGGTTCTACGGGATAGACGAATCGTTGACGGGGGGGAGTGTGGGATATGTGGTGGGGAGGAGTCGGCTTTTCATGTAGTATATTTTTGTGAAGGAATGAGGAGTGTCAACGGGTGGTTAAATAGGGTGATAAATAGGATAGGAGGTAAAGGAATTTCTGTATTGAGAGCATTAAGTCTCGACGTGGGGGGTTTGGAATAAAGTGTAATCAGAGCTGTGGGATACATTATGGCAGATTATATCTATATAGTGTGGGGATTGCGGGGGAAACAGGTTACTGAGGTGAAGAGGAGGGTGTTAGCGGTAACGTTCTATAAAACGGTATGCAGAAATAAGGAAATTTATGGGAGGAGGTGGGTGAAGGATTTTTCAGAGGGATATAGGCAACTTACGTTACAGGGTTTATTAGACTTGTAATATACGAGGGAGGGGAGGGTATGATTGGAAAGTGTTGCTGGGGTAGGGAAGTCATGGGTAAAAACAGGGTTGCCTCCCTGGTAATGGATAACAAATGTTTGCAAGAGTGTTGGATGAGTGATGCGTGAGTGAATAATATGTGGACCACGGGTGCTAGCACCTGTGGAGCTGGCCAGTTTTTTGTGTGACTGGACTATACACTTATTATACATATTGTGTGTGGTAATATTGATTTACGGTAATGACATTGTAATTTGGAGATTTGCTATAATAATTGCATGTATTTGTTCCAACTTGTTTTCTAGGTGCCTTGCACTGCATAGTGTTGACGCTGTGATCATGCACGGTGTCCAGAGATATGATGTGATATGTTTGTATTAATGTCCGTGCATTATTGTTCGTCACTGGTGATCTGCAATTTTCAGTTTTGTTTTGAGAGTAAAGAGTTTAATGTACGTCAGATAGTGTAAATAAAGTTGGGCAACAGTGGTGTTATAGGTTTTGTGGTTAGGTGTGTGCTAGGCACAGTATTTATGTGTTACTTATGCCATGGTTATATTTTATGTTGTATTGTACTGTTGTCAATAGCACTATGTTATGTCCATATAAGCTGTATAGAGCTTGAATGTCATAGTTGAAGCTGTGTTATTGTTTTAACACTGGAATTGCATGTTTAAATGTGTAGAGTACATGTGTTGGATTTTGAGACTAAGTTTATTCCTATGGTTTTGTAGTAATTTTGTATGTCTTTGTGACTTTTCTATATCACCATTGTTGTGTAATACATATTGTTATGTAACTGAACCATTAGGACAATTACATAAATTAATGTTTTGATCATTGCTGTGTGACATTAGATTAGGCAACATTCAATGTTTATAGTATGTTAGGTTGTAAATAGTGGGGTGGTTGGATAACCACGGGGGGGGGTAATATGTCTGTATAATATGTTCAGTGCAATGCATTGCATGGTCTGTAGTCGATTATTAAGTACCATTTCGAGGGATGTGTATAAAAGTGTTGTTCATATCATGTAATTCTGTTGAGTAGCTCCAACATGGTTTGGGTTAAGTGATAGGATGAGGGAGCAGGGAGGGGGGGGTGTACCCACACGGAGTTGTAAGTGTGGTGTGTAATATTAGCTGTAGGGAGGATTGTGTTAATTTATAGACTTAAATGAGTTTACATATTATATTTTTGTAATGTCATGTTTTAAATAAAATATAAAAAAAAAACTCCTATCTATTGAACTTTTCCCTCACACTCCCCCATACCAAGACT
This sequence comes from Cherax quadricarinatus, assembly GCF_038502225.1. Taxonomy (NCBI): domain Eukaryota; kingdom Metazoa; phylum Arthropoda; class Malacostraca; order Decapoda; family Parastacidae; genus Cherax; species Cherax quadricarinatus. The sequence goes on along the minus strand of NC_091295.1, from coordinate 64,105,780 downwards.
TATAGTCAAGGAGTATAAGAAGAATAGGCGTAAGGCAAGAAATCTTCTACTGACTGTCACGACTTAACCAGTCAGAGAAATAATTGGATGAACCATTGATATACACAATATGGAACTTAAAAGCCTGGAGTGCCATTGTCCACCTCAAGAGGCGACTGTTGGTTCCCTTAAAAGTTTCTAGGTATATCAACGGTTTGTGGTCCGTTTCTAAAATGAATTCTTTTCCCTGAAATAAAATTTAAGTTTGGAGATTCCCCACACAAGGGCCAAACATTCCTTTTCTATGGTGGAGTATCTCGTTTCTGCGGGAAGGAGTTTCCGGCTTAGGAAGCATACAGGGAAAGGAGTGCCATCATGGTATTGTAGTACCACCGCACCTAAGCCAGTATTGGAGGCATCAGTTCTTACCTTGAGTTTACCTGGAGAGAGTTCCGGGGGTCAACGCCCCCGCGGCCCGGTCTGTGACCAGGCCTCCTGGTGAATCAGAGCTTGATCAACCAGGCTGTTGCTGCTGGCTGCACGCAAACTAACGTACTAGCCACAGCCCGGCTGATCAGGAACTGACTTTAGGTGCATGTCCAGTGCCAGCTTGAAGACTGCCAGGGGTCTGTTGGTAATCCCCCTTATGTGTGCTGGGAGGCAGTTGAACAGTCTCGGGCCCCTGACACTTATTGTATGGTCTCTTAACGTGCTAGTGACACCCCTGCTTTTCATTGGGGGGATGGTGCATCGTCTGCCAAGTCTTTTGCTTTCGTAGTGAGTGATTTTCGTGTGCAAGTTCGGTACTAGTCCCTCTAGGATTTTCCAGGTGTATATAATCATGTATCTCTCCCTCCTGCGTTCCAGGGAATACAGGTTTAGGAACCTCAAGCGCTCCCAGTAATTGAGGTGTTTTATCTCCGTTATGCGCGCCGTGAAAGTTCTCTGTACATTTTCTAGGTCGGCAATTTCACCTGCCTTGAAAGGTGCTGTTAGTGTGCAGCAATATTCCAGCCTAGATAGAACAAGTGACCTGAAGAGTGTCGTCATGGGCTTGGCCTCCCTAGTTTTGAAGGTTCTCATTATCCATCCTGTCATTTTCCTAGCAGATGCGATTGATACAATGTTATGGTCCTTGAAGGTGAGATCCTCCGACATGATAACTCCCAGGTCTTTGACGTTGGTGTTTCGCTCTATTTTGTGGCCAGAATTTGTTTTGTACTCTGATGTAGATTTAATTTCCTCATGTTTACCATATTTGAGAAATTGAAATTTCTCATCGTTGAACTTCATATTGTTTTCTGCAGCCCACTGAAAGATTTGGTTGATGTCCGCCTGGAGCGTTGCAGTGTCTGCAATGGAAGACACTGTCATGCAGATTCGGGTGTCATCTGCAAAGGAAGACACGGTGCTGTGGCTGACATCCTTGTCTATGTCGGATATGAGGATGAGGAACAAGATGGGAGCGAGTACTGTGCCTTGTGGAACAGAGCTTTTCACCGTAGCTGCCTCGGACTTTACTCTGTTGACGACTACTCTCTGTGTTCTGTTAGTGAGGAAATTATAGATCCATCGACCGACTTTTCCTGTTATTCCTTTAGCACGCATTTTGTGCGCTATTACGCCATGGTCACACTTGTCGAAGGCTTTTGCAAAGTCTGTATATATTACATCTGCATTCTTTTTGTCTTCTAGTGCATTTAGGACCTTGTCGTAGTGATCCAATAGTTGAGACAGACAGGAGCGACCTGTTCTAAACCCATGTTGCCCTGGGTTGTGTAACTGATGGGTTTCTAGATGGGTGGTGATCTTGCTTCTTAGGACCCTTTCAAAGATTTTTATGATATGGGATGTTAGTGCTATTGATCTGTAGTTCTTTGCTGTTGCTTTACTGCCCCCTTTGTGGAGTGGGGCTATGTCTGTTGTTTTTAGTAACTGTGGGACGACCCCCGTGTCCATGCTCCCTCTCCATAGGATGGAAAAGGCTCGTGATAGGGGCTTCTTGCAGTTCTTGATGAACACAGAGTTCCATGAGTCTGGCCCTGGGGCAGAGTGCATGGGCATGTCATTTATCGCCTGTTCGAAGTCATTTGGCGTCAGGATAACATCGGATAGGCTTGTGTTAATCAAATTTTGTGGCTCTCATAAAAAATTCATTTTGATCTTCGACTCTCAGTCTGGTTAGCGGCTTGCTAAAAACTGAGTCATATTGGGACTTGAGTAGCTCACTCATTTCCTTGCTGTCATCTGTGTAGGACCCATCTTGTTTAAGTAGGGGCCCAATACTGGATGTTGTTCTCGATTTTGATTTGGCATAGGAGAAGAAATACTTTGGGTTTCTTTCGATTTCATTTATGGCTTTTAGTTCTTCCTGCGATTCCTGACTCCTAAAGGATTCTTTAGCTTAAGTTCGATGCTTGCTATTTCTCTGACCAGTGTCTCCCTACGCATTTCAGATATATTGACCTCTTTTAGCCGCTCTGTTATTCTTTTCCGTCGCCTGTAAAGGGAGCGCCTGTCTCTTTCTATTTTACATCTATTCCTCTTTTTTCTTAGAGGAATAAGCCTTATGCATACATCGAGTGCCACTGAGTTAATCTGTTCTAGGCATAAGTTGGGGTCTGTGTTGCTTAGTATATCTTCCCAGCTTATATCGGTTAGGACTTGGATTACTTGGTCCCACTTTGTTTTTGTTATTGAAGTTGAATTTGGTGAATGCTCCCTCGTGACTAATCTCATTTTGTCGGTCTGGGGCTCCGCGCATACATGTCTGAACCTCAATTATGTTGTGATCTGAGTATATTGTTTTTGATATGGTGACATTTCTTATCAGATCATCATTGTTAGCGAAGATGAGGTCTAGTGTATTCTCCAGTCTAGTAGGCTCTATTATTTGCTGGTTTAAATTGAATTTTGTGCAGAGATTTAAAAGCTCGCATGAGTGTGAGTTTTCATCAGAGCTGCCTCCTGGTGTTATTACTGCAACAATATTATTTGCTATATTCCTCCATTTTAGGTGCCATAAGTTGAAATCCCCCAGGAGCAAGATGTTGGGTGCAGGAGCTGGAAGATTTTCCAGACAGTGGTCAATTTTTAACAGCTGTTCCTGGAATTGCTGGGATGTTGCATCCGGAGGCTTGTAGACTACCACAATGACTAGGTTTTGGTTCTCGACCTTTACTGTTAAAACTTCCACTACATCATTTGAGGCATTTAGCAGTTCTGTGCAAACAAGTGACTCTGCAATGTACAGGCCAACCCCCCATCCCTTTTGCCTGTTCACTCTGTCACATCTGTATAGGTTGTAACCTGGGATCCATATTTCGTTGTCCAAGTGATCCTTTATGTGGGTCTCAGTGAAAGCCGCGAACATTGCCTTTGCCTCTGCAAGCAGTCCACGGATGAAAGGTATTTTGTTGTTTGTTGCTGGCTTTAGACCCTGTATATTTGCAAAGAAGAATGTTATCGGACTGGTGGTATTGTTGGTACTGGGGGGGGATTTTTTTTCCGGCATTAGTATCTGTATCTGTTGGTTTGGAGTAGAGGCCATCGACTATGGTTCCACTCCAGGAATGACTGGATTTGGTGTACGATTTCTGCCATTTCCTGCCAGTTTTTTTTCCTTCCTGGCACTAAAAAACCTCTCCCTCTTGAGTGGCTGTGGCTACCCAGGTTTTCCCATGGCCTGGATGTTTTGTATCTTTTTGTCCCCTTTAGATGGTATGCCTGGCAATTTAAGTTATAGCACAGTCTTTCCTGTACTGAAGAGGTACACAGTTCAGGGTGAAAAAGCTTACATGTTTCCCTGTCTTACTTCTATCCTCCCTAGCACCAACAATGGAGCTCCCACCAGTTGTTTTTGGTAGTATATCCTCACTATTGCTAGTGGAGTCCTCTTGTTTGCTATTTCCTGCGGTATTTCTAGTTTGCAATATTGGTTTTATCTTATCTTTGACTACACTTGTTTCCCTACTATGGCTCCTGTCCCCTATGAGGTCATTTATATGTATTCCTTCCTGCGTATAATTCCCGACTACCTGGACAAAATCTCCAGCTTCACCATTACTGTCTCCCAGGACAGCATCTCCAGCTTCACCATTACTGTCTCCCAGGACAGCATCTCCAGCTTCACCATTACTGTCTCCCAGGACAGCACCTCCAGCTTCACCATTACTGTCTCCCAGGACAGCACTATCAGCCCACATTTACTGACTACCAGGACATCATCTCCAGCCTTACAGTTTCTGACTACATGGCCAGTATCAAGGGCAGTACCATTCAGCCCAGACTTTTTATGTTCCCATCTGTTGTAGAAAGCTTCCAGGTTTTCTATGAAAGCAGCTTTGATGTTGACCTCTTTTAATACCCTTGTGATTTTAGTCCACAGATTTATCTCATTTGGGCATACCCGAAAACACTTCCCTGTTTTAATACTGCTTGTAGCTAGTTCTTGGATATCTGCACAAGGGGCGTGACACCAATTTCCACAAAAATGACAATTTATGCATGTGGAAGCCCGTTTGTTTGACTGACCACAGACTACACACAGCTTCATAATGATTTGAATGGTTGATTTACTGCAATTCTACTAGCAACCTCTTGAATATTCTATTAATAACCTCCTTAAATGAAGCTCTAGCTATTTGTATTTCTGTTTCTAACTGTTTTTGTATATTGGACAGCTTACCGTGCACGTTCCTGATATATATTTAATGTTTGTGTTTATAAGGGCGCCTACAACCCCATCCGTTTACAGTCTGCTTTATTGTCCAACAAAACCGTTTGAAACCAGTCCAGGGTTCGGTCCAGTCAAGGGTTCGGACCAGTCAAGGGTTCGGACCAGGCAAGGGTTCGGACCAGTCAAGGGTTCGGACCAGTCAAGGGTTCGGACCAGTCGATCTGATCTGATCAGTGAGTCGCTTATTTAAAACATACTGGTCGGTGATTTGGGCTAACACATGAAGGATCTACTGGAAATTATCTACCCGAGTAATATGTGATTTGATTGATACAAAAGTATAACTTGCGTGTTGAAGAGCCGGTGACTGCTGGCAGCTCCTACAATGACGAACCGTCGACCTCAACCCTTGTTTATCAATCGCTGCATCTAGCTTTTCTATTTTTTTTCCGTCTCCACCACAATAAATGCTATATTATCACTATAGTTGACTGGTGCAAATTTTGGAGGAAGGACGCTTTTTCTGGAGTAATAATTGCTTCTCGTTGTGTATATTGCGACCGCTGGTAACTACAGGTTATATGAAATTCACAGTATACGTCTGGTATTTCAAGAAAATAGAAACTAATGAAAGTCACTCCACTCCACTAAGTACCATTATAATACTGGTTAGTTGCTACTACAACACTGTATTCTGCTATTCACTGGTATCACTAGATTATATGCGAGTACACTAGCAGGCCAGGAAGATTATTAAAACAGCTGACCTGTGGTAAGTTTCTGGCGACTTCTGGCACCTGCCTCTATAGGCTTATCACTTCATTTACAAATTCACCTGTTTTCAAATGACACTTTAGCCTTTATCATCAATATACTAGGGAGCCACTGTAGTATACACTATATACTATGTATACTCAATGTTTTCAGGGAGACTTTCTTTCCTCTGACACAAAGTTCAATTATTATTTTTACTCCCCTCTGGCAGTAAACTCTGCTAGGTAGTGCACACTAATTCTCCTTTTTTGACTCAGTATATAATGTTTTCCGCCGAAGATTGGTTCCAGGCGCTAGAGGGATGTATCGTATAGGATTGATGACACAAATTAAAGTTCTAGCACGTAAGAGCGACCGTGAAAACACGAAAAAAACCGGAGCACAACGAGGCACGCTGACACTGTCACGGAATGTCTTAAGCAAAATGTTTTATTAATATCTGGAATCTTAAGTATAGGGTCTTTCGAAAAGATACTTTTAATCTCATTAAACTTTTCCCGAGCTACGTCATAAAGTTCAAGAGGTTCCTTCACAGACTTTTTAAGGAAGTCGGATAAGATGCCTGTAAGATCAGTAAGGTTCGGGATAAACCGTGCATAAAAATTTACAGAACCAAGAAAGCTACGCATGAGCTTCTTTGTTTTGGGAAATTTAAATTCTAATAAAGCTTCGATCTTACTGGGGAGAGGCTGCAGAGAGTTATTAGAAAGTATCAGTCCAAGATATTTAATCTTGTTATACCCAAAGAAGCATTTCTTCGGCTTGGCAGTGAGGCCATGTGAGCGTAACCTACGCAAAACTGATGTTAATGTTTCGATATGTTCGCCCCACGTGGATGTCATTACGTAAATGTTATCAAAATAAACTGAAACATTTGGCATATTACCCAAGACCTTTCTCATCAGTCTCACGTAGGTAGCACAGGCAGTTACCAAACCGAAGGGCATAGTTCTATATTGCATCAGTCCTTGGTGTAAAGGAAAAGCGGTGTACTGCTTAGAAGAAGGATCTAACATTACTTGATGATATGCCTGCACAATATCAATCTCTGAAAAGAAGGAAGCGTCATAAAATTTGTGTAGATCGCTATCTATTAAGGGCATAGGCTCAGCATCCCACCGAGTTATAGCATTAAGGCCTCTGAAGTCAATAGCAAGTCTATATGAATTATCCTCCTTTTTAACCATGACTACTGGTGAGCAATATGCAGATACTGAAGGTTCAATGATCTTTAGTTTTAATAATTTGTCTACCTCTCGGTCAAATGCAACCCTAAGGTGCACTGGAACTGGGTATAATTTCCGTTTGATAGGATTGTCATTCACTAAGTCAATCTTATGGACTACCATGGAGGTAACACCTGGAATATCAGTAAAGATGTCTGAAAAGTTACTCGCACATTGAAGTAGTTCATGTCTCTTATGGTCATCCAAAGATTCATTAATATTAATGGTGGTTGCGTCCGAGTGGTCAAGAGTCACCAAGTCATGTAGTTCTTCATCATAGTCTAAGTTAGAGGTGTCAATTACGCACACCTTACATTCTTCAGTTGTCGTATCAAGTTCGTGTGGAAAAACTAAGTCAAAGTTACTAAGGCAGTTAACCGAATTTCTTCGGTAATATTTCTTAAGGATGTTGATATGATAAAGCTTAGGTTTCCCCTTGACTTCTATGAGGTAGTCAACTTTCCCACAAATTTTTAACACTTCATATGGACCTTTCCATGCTAGTAATAATTTATTTGACTTGATAGGCAAAAGTACAAGAACTTCATCCCCTACTTTAAAACATCACCTCTGACTTTTGGAATCAAAATAGGTTTTGTACTGGTCCATTGACAAGCTTAGGTTTTTCGAAACTATGTCAGAGGTCTCCTCAAATTTGGATCTAAGGTCAAGGAGAAACTGGTAAGAAGACTGAACCTCAGCACTCACCTTCTCATTAGTCCATAAGTCATGAAGGATGGACAATGGGCCTCTGGCCTGTCTACCATAGAGAAGTTCAAAAGGTGAAAACCCCAAAGAGTCACTGGGAACTTCCCTCATGGCAAACAAAGCACAGGGTAGGTAACGATGCCACTCCTTAGGTTTAAGGGAGCAAAGTTTCCTTAAAATGGACTTGAGAATCGAATGCTGGCGCTCAATCCTCCCATTACAGCTGGGATGATAGGGTGTGGTGAATAGAGGGATGCCCACTCTGGAGAAGATGGACAAAAGAGCTTCAGCCACCTCTGTAGTAGTTATGGTCTTTAAGGGTATGGCTTCAGGGAAACTCGAAGCATAATCAACTAATGTTAATATATATTTATGTCCCCCAGATGAAAGTGGAGATAAAGGATCAACGATGTCAATAGCTACTCTTTCAAACGGTACACAATCTACAATAGGTAGTGACATCTGAGGACATTTTTGGCCAAAAATAGGTTTCCCTAATTTTATTTAAGGTTTTACGATGCGAGAAATGTCCAGCCACTGGCAGGTCATGAGCCATTTTAAGAACAGTCTCTCTGCATTGACTTGGAACAACTAAGATGGAATAGTCTATCTCATCTGAATTTAATTTGAATACTGACTTGTACAAGATACCTTTTATATATTCAAATTTATATGAAAAGTTTTTCCTTTGGATAACTTGATTTTGTTTAGCGGCATTATGGCAATTCTGAAGAGAAGGGCAATTACGTTGTAAATTGACAAAAGAGTCTTTTGATATATCTAAAGGCTTGAAGTCAGGGAAAATCAAAGGATGGACAGTAAGAGAAGCCTGGGCTTTGGTCTGAGCCCTAGTGAAGAAATTTATGGTATCGCAGGTGATATCTTTACTTTCATCTAACAAGTGAACCGGTGATCCTACTACCTCGCTTTCGAGAGTAGCATCAATGGTTTTTAATCCCACATGAATCTCACGAGACATTGTCTCATCTGAACTTTCGAGGGGCTTCTCTGACTCTACACGAAGAGGATCTGAAACACTTATATCCATCTTTGGTGATGAAAGGTCAACCTCAGAAGGAAGAATGGCACCTTTTACATTACCTATTAGTATGGAGCAAGAAGTGATGGGAGCTAGTACGGCTTCAGACCAACCTGTAAACCATTTAGATCTAATGTAACAACGGATGGTAGGAAAAGTGTCCGTACGGCCCAAGTAGTCTGAAAGTATAGCAGAGGAATGAGTTTTTTAAGGTTAGGGAACAGCTTATCAGAAATGACTATACATGTGCATCCAGTGTCTAGTAAAATAGTAGATACATTAAGTCCATTAACTGTTCCTGAACAGAAGGGTGCTTGCTCATTACAGTCTTTAAAACATCTTCCAACTTTTTGGACCTTCTTAGAAGGACAATCTGGACGTTTATGTCCCATAACACCACACAAATGACAAACAGGAATAAAAGAAGTCATTTTACTTTCCATTAGAGGCTTTGATTTCTTAAGGTCTGATGAACCCTTGCCCTTAGGGTTCGATCTCTTTAGGTCTTTATAGGAATTGTGAGCCTCAGCATACAGGACAGCAGCCTCAGCAACTTCCTCAGCTTTGTTCAGGTTACGTTCTCTGATGAATGTTCGTATCTGATGGGGAAGAGCTGTCAGGAACTGGTCAGCAACCATGAAGTCTCTAAGAGATTCATAACTGTGATCAATTCCGGAACTCTCTGTCCAAAAGTCGAACAAACGAAAGAGTGTTACCTGTAACTGCTGAAAGTTCTGGCCAGGCTGTAAGGTGGCATACCTGAAATCTTTCCTGTAAGAATTAGTGGTTTTTGATATGCTTTAAGGATTGCCTTCTTCAGTAGGTTATAATTACATATGATATACTGTGACAAAGTTGCATAGATATTCAAAGCAGTACCAGAAAATAACATTCCTAACCTGGTAGCCCAGGTGTCAGCAGGCCATTCACAGAGGGTAGCGGTATTTTCAAACCTGATAATGTATGAAGTAATGTCTTCACCTTCTGTGAAGGGAGGTAAATTAGGTGTTGGAATATGTGCACTAGCTGCATGAAGTTCAATTACTCCTTCCTCTAATTGTTGTTGTGTAAAAGTTAACTTTTTATTCTCTATTTCAAGGCGAGATTTTTCGAGCTCGCGATCCTTTTCTCTCTCTATTAACTCGTGTTCTCTATCCTTTGCTCTTTCCTCAAGTTCTCTTAATTTAACTTGTTCCTCACGTATCTTAGCTTGTTCCTCACGTATCTTAGCTTGTTCCTCACGTATCTTAGCTTGTTCCTCACGTTCCCTAGTTCTTTCCTCACGATCAAGTCTGTCACGCTCTTTTTGGTCTTCTCGCTCTCTTTCTAACTCTCTTTCTCGGATTTCTCTCTCAATTCTCTCTCTCTCCTTTTTCTCCTGACTTTCAAGGTTCTCTTTCTCCTTTTTCTCTTCTCTTTCGATTCTCTCTCTCTCCTTATTCTCTTCTCTTTCCCTTTCTAGCTGTCTTTCTTCTCTCTCAATTCTCTCTCTTTCAAGTCTTTCCTTGATCTTAACACTAATGAAAGATTCTAAATTTTTCCCTGTTATTCCTAACTTGCTTCCAGCGTTCATCCAAAACTGGTATTCCTCCATGCTTGCAAGAATAACTTAAACTATCAGGGGAAATGAAACGGGTATTAAAGAAAACGGAGGGTTCAATTCCTGCTCTGCTCAAACTGTAAATAAACCAGAGGGCTCGATCCCTGCTTCAATTAAACAAAATGTATTAATTAAAACGAAGGGTTCTATGACGGCTCCGAGCAAACAGTAAGTAGAATGGGGTCCCTTGACCATCCAATCTTCTCACCAACAAATCAAGAGTGTCCTATGACAGTTCCCTTGATATGATAAAGAGCTCAATGAAACAAATTGTCACTGGAAAATCTTGGGTCCCTAGAGTCTAATCCTCCAAAGTGTTTCAAGCTCACAAGAAAGGTGGCAGAATTAACTATTATATCCTGCCTGACTTGACTTACAATAAATTGAGACTATAACAATCACCAAATCTTTTAAATACCTGTACTGTAGTCCTACCATAGAGAATGATTACTCATGGCTGGCGGTAACCGTCTGTGGTATGCGGCGTTGAAGTTCCAATGGTAGATTCGAGATGGAGTTGAATCTTGATTCAGTAGAGTTGATCCTGGCAAGGTCGCCACTTGTGAAGGCTTACTCAGCTCTGTAATAACTTCAGACAGTATTACCAAAGCTGGCTCCTCCTCAGGAAAATTAATGAATAGAAAACGAAATAATAATTCACAAAGATAAACACTTTATTATTTATTAAAGCAAACATAAAACAATAAAACATGAAAGGTATATCCTATTTGAAAGAAAAATGAAAAATGAAATGAATAAAATAACATTTGAACTCAATGCTAATATATATATTGTGGTGTCTGGTGTTGGTGACACTTCGTGTTGTTGAAATCTTAGCCGTTGCTGATGTGGAGGGGAGGGGTCCCAGGTGTTGGTGACCACCACCGGCTAGTTCTTCACAGATTATCGCCGTGAGTATTTTATCCCGATGACAGGAAAGCAGGTTCTTTACCGCTGCAATGATGTGGGGTTATGTCCTGCAATTTCATACAGGTGCACAGGTAATTAAATCCAAAATGGGGAAGTCTCTGGACGTTAGTCCTTCTCCATCATTTCTTCTTGTTGATTGACAGGTGACCCTCTCTGTCATCCAAGCTGAAAAGATAGACAGGTTACCCACTGCTTAAATAATCACTCTCCATGATAAGTACAATACCTAAAAGACGTGGTGATTACTACAACAATCAACTTAGAGCAAGGCTGAAAAGACTAAGTTTATTATTGGTCAAAAGTGAAGCTTTCAACCAATAAATCCACTAGAATACAAGGCAGGCATGTACTTACAGTAGTGTTGGGAGGTGAGAGTCTAGTGATTTACTGTTTGACCAGAGCCCCACACGTCACCTTTCGGGGGGGGGAGGAGGGGAAGGGATAGCGGAAGTTAGACTGACCCTACCTTAACAAGCAGCCGGCAGTCAAACTATCACTTTCGGGGAGGGGAAAAAAGGCGGGAATAGCGGGAGCTTGACTTACCCTACATTAACAAGTAGCCGGCAGTGAAACTATTGTTACTATATACTCCCTCTCTACTCCTATCTATTGAACTTTTCCCCCACAGTGCCCTCCTATCAAATTTTCTTCAGACAACCTTGGGGGAGGTGCACTCCTACCAGACATTCTTCAAACAACCTAGAGAGAGGTCCCCTCCCACCATACTTTCTTCAGACAACCTAGGTAGAAGTGCCCTCCCACCAGACATTTTATGAACATCATGGAGAGAGGTGTCCTCTCTCCAGACATTTTTCAAACAAACTGAGATAAAGTGCTCTCCTACCAGACCTTCTTCAAACAACCTTGGGTAATGTGCCGTCCCACCAGACCTTCTTCAAACAACCTGAAGAGAGGTGTTCCACACCAGACCTTCCTTAAACAACCTGGTGTGAGGTGCCATCCCAACAGACATGCTTCAGACAACCTAGGGTGAGGTGCACTCCCACCAGACCTTCTTCAAACAACCTCGGGTGAGGTGGCCTCTCACCAGACATTCTTCAAACAACCTAGGGAAAGGTGCCCTCCCATCAGTCCTTCAAACAACCACTGGGTAGGTGCCCTCCCACCAGACCTTCTTCAAACAACCTGGGGTTAGGTGCCATCCAGCCAGACCTTCTTCAAACTACCTAGTGATAGGTGCCTTCCCAAAAGAACTTCTTCAAACAACCTGGGATGAGGTGCCCTCCCAACAGACCTTCTCCAAACAACATGGGGAAAGATGCCCTCCCACCAGATCTTCTTTAAACAACCTAGGGAGAGGTGCACTCCCACCAGACCTTCTCCAAACAACCTGAGTTGAGATGCCATTTCACCAGACCTTATACAAACATCCAGATGAAAGGTGCCTTCCTTCCAGACCTTCTTCAAACAACATGGGGAGACGTGCCCTTAAACCAGGCCTTCTTCAAACAACCTGGTAAAAGCTGCCCTCTCACCAGAACTTCTTCAAACACCCTGAGGAGAGGTGCCCTCCCAACAGACCTTTTTCAAACAGCCTGGGGATAGGTGCCCACAATCCAGACCTTCTTCAAACAACCTGGAGTAACATGCCCTCCTGCCAAACCTTCCTTAAACAAACTGGGGGGGCATTGCCCTTCGACCAGATCTTCCTTAAACAACCTTGGGTGAGGTTAACTCTCTCCAGACGTTCTTCAAACAACCTGCTGTAATGTGCCCTCCCACCAGACCATCCTTAAACAATTTGGGGTGAGGTGCTCTCCGACCATACCTTCTTTAAACAACCTGGGGTAAGGTGCCCTCCCACCAGGCCTTCTTCAAACAACATGGGTGAAGGTGCCCTCCGACCAAACCTTCTTCAAACAGTATTGGGAAAGGTGCCCTAACACTAGACCTTTTTAAACAAACTGGGAAGAGATGCCCCCACCAGACATTCTTCAAAAAGCCTGTTGAGATATTCTCTAACAGCAGACCTTCTTCAAACAACCTGGGGAGAGGTGCCCTCCCACCAGACCTTCTTGAAACAACCTGGGGTGGCATTGCCCTTCGACCAGATCTTCCTTAAACAACCTGGGGTGAGGTTCACTCTCACCAGACCTTCTTCAAACAACCTGTGGTATGGTGCCCTCCCACCAGACCATCCTTAAACAACCTGGGGTGAGGTGCTCTCCGACCGTGCCTTCTTTAAACAACCTGGGGTAAGGTGCCCTCCCACCAGACCTTCTTCAAACAACATGGGGGAAGGTGCCCTCCGACCAAACCTTCTTCAAACAGTATAGGGAAAGGTTCCCTCCCACCAGACCTTTTTAAACAACCTGGGAAGAGATGCCCTCCCACCAGACCTTCTTCAAAAAGCCTGTTGAGATATTCCCTAACACCAGATCTTCTTGAAACAACCTGGGGAGAGGTGCCCTCCCACCAGACCTTCCTCTAACAACCTGGGGAGAGGTGCCCTCCCACCAGACCTTCTTCAAACAATCTGGGGTGAGGTGATCTCCCACCAGACCTTCTTCAAACAACCTGGGGTGAGGTGCCCTCCCACCAGACCTTCAAACAACCTGGGTTGACGTGCCCTCCCACCAGACCTTCTTCATACAACCTGGGATGAGGTGCCCTCCCATCAGACTTTCTTCAAACAACCTGGGTTGAGGTGCCTTCCCACCAGACCTTCTTCATACAACCTGGGATGAGGTGCCCTTCCATCAGACTTTCTTCAAACAACCTGAGGAGAAGTGCCCTCCACCAGACCTTCCTTAAACAACCTGAGGATAGGTGCCCTCCCACAAGACCTTCTTCAAACAACCTGGGGATAGATGACATTCCACGAGACCTTCTTCAGACAGCCTGGGATGAGGTGCACTCCCACCAGACCTTTTTCAAACAACCTGTGATGAGGTGTCCTCTCACCAGACCTTCAAACAACCTAGGGAAAAGTGCCCTCCCATCAGTCCTCCTTCAAATAAAATGTGGACAGGTGCCCTCCCACCAGACCTTCTTCATACAACCTGGGGTGAGATGCCCTCCCATCAGACCTGCTTCAAACAACTTGGGGTGAGGTGCCCTCCCACCAGACCTTATTCAAACAACCTTCGATGAGGTGCCCTCCCACCAGACCTTCAAACAACCTGGGTTGATGTGCCCTCCCACAAGACCATCTTCACACAGCCTTGGGTGAGGTGCCCTCCCATCAGATCTTCTTCAAACAGCCTGGGGTGAGGTGCCCTTCAGCGAGACCTTCAAATAATGCGGGGTGAGGTTCTGTCCCACCAGACCTTCTTCAAACAACCTGGGGTTAGGTGCTGTTATGCAGGGTTCTGCATGACATCGTAATGTGCATATAGTGGAGAAGTGTGCCATAATAATATGAATGTTATAATTGAAAAGAATAATTTTATAATTTATAATGTGCTTTTGGGGGTACTGTAAAGTACTCTATCTGTAATTATAAAGAAATTGTGTTAGTGATTTATTTTCCAAGGATGTTTGGGTACGCAGAGTAAGCGTGGGGGGGGTCACGTGACGTTAGCATAGTGTAGAGGCTGGCGTTGGAGATGCTGTGTATTTAAGTTAAGTTTGTATGAGTACACTCAGTTTGTTTATCCAACTCAAGCAATAGGCTTTCATATGGCTTACCTGTATGTGCACCCAGACTCTGACATGGTCAGGGTGCTGGGGGATGAGTGATAAAGTAAGAAATGAGGTTTGTAGTGTATTGACGGCCTGACGCTGACGGAAGCCTAGTGTTATGGTGGCTGAACCTCCAGCCAGCTGTGTGTACCCTCATTTGGGCGTTTAGAATTAAGGTTTTTATGTTATGGTGATTAAATAGATATATTTTCCTAATTGGGATTTTTGCCTAACCCTCTGTTAACCAACCCCTTGAAGTAATACATACTGGTTTAGCGCTTTCTGTTTTTGACTGGGATAGCCCGGGGTGGCCGGTTTGGGCTTGAGAAGTGTGTAACTTTTACCTGTGCCCTTAGATCAGGCTCAAGCCCCCAGCTATCCCACATTTTTGCATAACAGGTGCCCTCCCAACAGACCTTCTTCAAACAACATGGGGAAAGATGCCCTCCAACCAGACCTTCTTCAAACAACCTGGGGGGAGGTGCACTCCCGCCAAACCTTCTCGAAACAAACAGGGTTGAGGTGCCATCCTACCAGACCTTTCTCAAACATCCACGTGACAGGAGCCCTCCCGTCAGACCTTCTACAAACCTCCTGTGGAGACGTGCACTTCAACCAGGCCTTCTTCAAACAATCTGGGGAGAGGTGCCATCCCACCAGTCCTTCTTCAAACAACCTGGCATGAGGTGCCCTCCCACCAGTCCTTCCTCAAACAATCTTGGGAGAAGCACCCTCCCACCAGACCTTTTTCGAACAATCTGGGGTAAGGTGCCCTCCTACCAGAACTTCTTCAAACATCCAGAGGGAAGGTTCCCTCCCACCTGACATTAAAACAACCTTTGAAGAGGAGCTCTCACACCAGACCTTCTTCATACAACCTGGGGAGAGACGCCCACCATCCAGACCTTCTTCAAACAACCTGGAGTAAGGTGCCCTCGTACCAAACCTTCCTTAAACAACCTGTTGTGGCATTGCCTTCCGACCAGACCATCCTTAAACAACCTGGGGCAATGTTCAAATCCACAAGATCTTAATTAAACAACCTGGGGTGCGATGCACTCCCACCAGACCTTCTTCAAACAACCTGGGGTAACGTGCCCTCTCACCAGACCTTCTTCAAACAGTATGGGGAAAGGTGCCCTCCCACCAGACCTTTTTAAGCAACTTGGGGAGAGGTGCCCTACCTCCAGACCTTCTTCAAACAACCTGGGGAGATATATGCTCACACCAGACCTTCTTCAAACAACATGGGGAGAGGTGCCCTCCCACAAGACCTTCCTGAAACAACCTGGGAATAGGTGCCCTCCCAACAGACCTTCAAACAACCTGGGGAGAGGTGCTCTCCCACCTGACCTTCTTCAAACAACCTGTGGTGAGGTGCCTTCCCATCAGACCTTCTTCAAACAACCTGGGGTGAGGTGCCCTCCAACCAGACCTTCTTCAAACAACCTGTGGTGAGGTGCCCTCCTAACAGACCTTCAAAAAACCTGGTGAGAGGTGCCCTCCCACCAGACCTTCCACAAAAAACCTGGTGAGAGGTGCTCTTCCACCAGACCGTCTTCAAACAACGTCAGGTGAGGTGCAATCCCACAAGACCTTCTTCAAACATCCTGGGGTGAGGAGCCCTCCCACCAGACCTTCAAACACCCTAGGGTAATATGCCCTCCCCATAGACCTTCAAACAAACGGGGGAGAGGTGCCCTTCTATCAAATGTTCTTAAAACAACCTTGTGAGAGGTGCACTCCTACCAGACATTCTTCAAACAACCTGGAGAGAGGTCCCCTCCCACCAGTCCATCTTCAGACAACCTAGGTAGAGGTGCCCTCCCACTAGACATTTTATGAACATCATGGAGAGAGGTGTCCTCCCTCCAGACATTTTTCAAACAACCTTAGATAAGGTGCTCTCCTACCAGACCTTCTTCAAACAACCTGGGGTGAGGTGGCCTCTCACAAGACATTCTTCAAACAATCTAGAGAAAGGTGCCCTCCCATCAGTCCTTCAAACAACCTCTGGATAGGTGCCCTACCACCAGACCTTCTTCATGTAACCTGGGGTGAGGTGCCCTCCCATCAGACCTTCTTCAAACAACCTGGGGTGAGGTGCCATCCAGCCAGACCTTCTTCAAACTACCTAGTGATAGGTGCCCTCCCAAAAGAACTTCTTCAAACAACCTGGGATGAGGTGCCCTCCCAACAGACCTTCTTCAAACAACATGGGGAAAGATGCCCTCCCACCAGACCTTCTCTAAACAACCTAGGGAGAGGTGCACTTCCACCAGACCTTCTCCAAACAACTTGAGTTGAGGTGCCATTTCTCCAGACCTTCTACAAACATCCAGATGAAAGGTGCCTTCCCTCCAGACCTTCTTCAAACAACCTGGGGAGACGTGCACTTCAACCAGGCCTTTTTCAAACATCCGAGGAAAAAATGCCCTCTCACCAGAACTTCTTCAAACTCCCTGAGGAGAGGTGCCCTCCCAACAGACCTTCTTCAAACAACCTGGGGATAGGTGCCATCCCAACAGACCTTCTTGAAACAACCTGGGATCAGGTGCCCTCCCTCGAGACCTTCTTCAAACAACCTTGGGAGAGGTGCCCTCCCACCAGAGCATCTTCAAACAACCTAGGGTAAGATGCCCTCCCACCAGACCTTCTTCAAGCATCCCACGGAAAGGTGCCCTCCCACATGACCTTAAAACAACATGTGAAGAGGTGCCCTCACACCAGACCTTCTTCAAACAACCTGTGGAGAGGTGCCCACCATCCAGACATTCTTCAAACAACCTGGAGAAACTTGCCCTCCTGCAAAACCTTCCTTAAACAACCTGGGGGGCATTGCTTTTCGACCAGATCTTCCTTAAACAACCTGGGGAGACGTTAACTCTCACCAGACCTTTTTCAAACAACCTGCTGTAATGTGACCTCCCACCAGACCATCCATAAACAACTTGGGGTGATAATGGCTTGATAAAGCTCCTGGAGAGCGAAACGTTGCCACAATAAATGTCACATTAGTTGCACTTGTGTCCTTTTACTTTACAACTTGGGGTGAGGTGCTCTCCGACCATACCTTCTTTAAACAACCTGGGGTAAGGTGCCCTCCCACCAGGCCTTCTTCAAACAACATGGGTGAAGGTGCCCTCCGACCAAACCTTCTTCAAACAGTATAGGGAAAGGTGCCCTAACACCAGACCTTTTTAAACAACCTGGGAAGAGATGCCCCCCACCAGACCTTCTTCAAAAACCTTGGTGAGATATTCCCTAACAGCAGACCTTCTTCAAACAACCTGGGGAGAGGTGCTCTCCCACCAGATCTTCTTGAAACAACCTGGGGTGGCATTGCCCTTCGACCAGATCTTCCTTAAACAACCTGGGGTGAGGTTCACTCTCACCAGACCTTCTTCAAACAACCTGCGGTATGGTGCCCTCCCACCAGACCATCCTTAAGCAACCTGGGGTAAGGTGCCCTCCCACCAGACCTTCTTCAAACAACATGGGGGAAGGTGCCCTCCGACCAAACCTTCTTCAAACAGTATAGGGAAAGGTGCCCTCCCACCAGACCTTTTTAAACAACCAGGGAAGAGATGCCCTCCCACCAGACCTTCTTCAAAAAGCCTGTGGAGATATTCCCTAACACCAGATCTTCTTCAAACAACCTGGGGAGAGGTGCCCTCCCACCAGACCTTTCTCTAACAACCTGGGGAGAGGTGCCCTCCCACCAGACCTTTTTCAAACAACATGGGTTGAGGTGCCCTCTCACAAGACCTTCTTCATACAACGTGGGGTGAAATGCACCCCCATCAGACCTTCTTCAAACAACCTAGGGTGAGGTGCCCTCCCACCAGACCTTCTTCAAACAACCTGGGGTGAGGTGCCCTCCCACCAGACCTTCAAACAACCTGGGTTGAGGTGCCCTCCCACCAGACATTCTTCATGCAACCTGGGATGAGGTGCCCTCCGATCAGACTTTCTTCAAACAACCTGGGGTGAGGTGCCCTCCCACCAGACCTTCTTCAAACAATGTGGGGTGAGGTTCTGGTGTTAGGGAATATCTCAACAGGCTTTTTGAAGAAGGTCTGGTGAGAGGGCATCTCTTCCCAGGTTGTTTAAAAAGGTCTGGTGGGAGAGCACCTTTCCCTATACTGTTTGAAGAAGGTTTGGTCGGAGGGCAGCTTTCCCCATGTTGTTTGAAGGAGGTCTGGTGGGAGGGCACCTTACCCCAGGTTGTGTAAAGAAGGTATGGTCGGAGAGCACCTCACCCTAGGTTGTTTAAGGATGGTCTGGTGGGAGGGCACCATATCGCAGGTTATTTGAAGAAGGTCTGGTGAGAGTGAACCTCACCCCAGGTTGTTTAAGGAAGATCTGGTCGAAGGGCAATGCCACCCCTGGTTGTTTCAAGAAGGTCTGGTGGGAGGGCACCTTTCCCCAGGTTGTTTGAAGAAGGTCTACTGTTAGGGAATATTTCAACAGGCTTTTTGAAGAAGGTCTGGTGGGGGGCATCTCTTCCCAGGTTGTTTAAAAAGGTCTGGTGTAAGGGCACCTTTCCCTATACTGTTTGAAGAAGGTTTGGTCGGAGGGCACCTTCACCCATGTTGTTTGAAGAAGGCCTGGTGGGAGGGCACCGTACCCCAGGATGTTTAAAGAAGGTATGGTCGGAGAGCACATCACCCCAAGTTGTTTAAGGATGGTCTGGTGGGAGGGCACATTACAGCAGGTTGCTTGAAGGTCTGGTGAGAGTTAACCTCACCCCAGGTTGTTTAAGAAAGATCTGGTCGAAGGGCAATGCCCCCCTCAGGTTGTTTAAGGAAGGTTTGGCAGGAGGGCACATTACTCCAGGTTGTTTGAAGAAGGTCTGGATGGTGGGCACCTCTCCACAGGTTGTTTGAAGAAGGTCTGGTGTGAGGGCACCTCTTCACATGTTTTAAGGTCATGTGGGAGGGCACCTTACCGTGGGATGTTTGAAGAAGGTCTGGTGGGAGGGCACCTTACCCAAGGTTGTTTGAAGAAGGTCTCGTGGGAGGGCACCTGCTCCCAGGTTGTTTCAAGAAGGTCTGTTGGGATGGCACCTATCCCCAGGTTGTTTGAAGAAGGTCTGTTGGGAGGGCACCTCTCCTCAGGGTGTTTGAAGAAGTTCTGGTGAGAGAGCAGCTTTTCCCAGGTTGTTTGAAGAAAGCCTGGTTGAAGTGCACGTCCCCCCAGGATGTTTGAAGAAGGTCTGGAGGGAAGGCACCTTTCATCTGGATGTTTGTAGAGGGTCTGGTGAAATGGCACCTCAACTCAGGTTGTTTGGAGAAGGTCAGTTGGGAGTGCACCTCTCCCTAGGTTGTTTAAAGAAGGTCTGGTGGGAGGGCATCTTTCCCCATGTTGTTTGAAGAAGGTCTGTCGGGAGGGCACCTCATCCCAGGTTGTTTGAAGTTCTTTCGGGAGGGCACCTATCACTAGGTAGTTTGAAGAAGGTCTGGCTTGATGGCACCTCACCCCAGGTTGTTTGAAGAAGGTCTGATGGGAGGGCACCTCACCACAGGTTGAATAAAGAAGGTCTGGTGGGAGGGCACCTAGCCAGAGGTTGTTTAAAGGACTGACGGGAGGGCACCTTTCCCTAGGTTGTCTGAAGAATGTCTGGTGAGATTCCACCTCACCCGAGGTTGTTTGAAGAAGGTCTGGTGAGAGTGCACCTCACCCTAGGTTGTCTGAAGCATGTCTGTTGAGATGGCACCTCACCCCAGGTTGTTTAAGGTAGGTCTGGTGTGGGACACCTCTCCCCAGGTTGTTTGAAGAAGGTCTGGCGGGATGGCACATTACCCAAGGTTGTTTGAAGAAGGTCTGGTAAGAGAGCACCTTATCTCAGGTTGTTTGAAAAATGTCTGGAGGGAGGACACCTCTCTCCATGATGTTCATAAAATGTCTCGTGGGAGGGCACCTCTACCTAGGTTGTCTGAAGAAGGTATGGTGGGAGGGGACCTCTCTCCAGGTTGTTTGAAGAATGTCTGGTAAGAGTGCACCTCTCCCAAGGTTGTTTGAAGAAAATTTGATAGGAGGGCACCTATCCCCCGTTTGTTTGAAGAAGGTCTATGGGGGAGGGCATATTGCCCTAGGGTGTTTGAAGGTCTGGTGGGAGGGCTCCTCACCCCAGGATGTTTAAAGAAGGTCTTGTGGGATTGCACCTCACCCGACGTTGTTTGAAGACGGTCTGGTGGAAGAGCACCTCTCACTAGGTTTTTTTGTGGAAGGTCTGGTGGGAGGGCACCTCTCACCAGGTTTTTTGAAGGTCTGTTGGGAGGGCACCTCACCACAGGTTGTTTGAAGAAGGTCTGGTTGGAGGGCACCTCACACCAGGTTGTTTGAAGAAGGTCAGGTGGGAGAGCACCTCTTCCCAGGTTGTTTGAAGGTCTGTTGGGAGGGCACCTATTCCCAGATTGTTTCAAGAAGGTCTGGTGTGAGCACATATCTCGCCAGGTTGTTTGAAGAAGGTGTGGAGGTAGGGCACCTCTCCCAAAGTTGTTTAAAAAGGTCTGGTGGGAGGGCACCTATCGCCATACTGTTTGAAGAATGTCTTGTGGGATGGCACGTTACCCCAGGTTGTTTGAAGAACGTCTGGTGGGAGTGCATCGCACCCCAGGTTGTTTAATTAAGATCTTGTGGATTTGAACCTTTCCCCAGGTTGTTTAAGGATGGTCTGGTCGGAAGGCAATGCCACCACAGGTTGTTTAAGGAAGGTTTAGTACGAGGGCACCTTACTACAGGTTGTTTGAAGAAGGTCTGGATGGTGGGCACCTCTCCCCAGATTGTTTGAAGAAGGTCTGGTGTGAGGGCTCCTCTTCACAGGTTGTTTTAAGGTCAGGTGGGAGGGAACCTTCCCTCTGGATGTTTGAAGAAGGTCTGGTAAAAGGGAACCTTTCCCCAGGTTGTTTGAAGATGGTCTGGTGGGAGGGCACTTCTCCCAAGGTTGTTTGAAGAAGGTCTGGTGGGAGGTCACCTCATACCAGGTTATTTGAAGAAGGACTGATGGGATAGCACCTCTCTGCAGATTGTTTGAAGAAGGCCTGGTTGAAGTGCACGTCTCCAGAGGAGGTTTGAAGAAAGTCTGACGGGAGGACACCTCTCACGTGGATGTTTAAAGAAGGTCTGGTAGGATGGCACCTAAACCCTGGTTGTTTGGAAAAGGTCTGGTGGAATGGCACCTCTCGCTTAGTTGTTTGAAGAAAGTCTGAAGCCGTTCCCTTAAAGACCATAACTACTACAGAGGTGGCTGAAGCCCTTTTGTCCATCTTCTCCAGAGTGGGCATCCCTAGAGAAATTTTGTCTGACAGTGGGACACAATTCACATCTGACTTAATGCAACATCTATACCAACTTCTGGGAGTGAAGCCTCTCTTCACCACACCCTATCATCCCAGCTGTAATGGGAGGATTGAGCGCCAGCATTCGATTCTAAAGTCCATTTTAAGGAAACTTTGCTCCCTTAAACCTAAGAAGTGGCATCGTTACCTACCCTGTGCTTTGTTTGCCATGAGGGAAGTTCCCAGTGACTCTTTGGGGTTTTCACCTTTTGAACTTCTCTATGGTAGACAGGCCAGAGGCCCATTGTCCATCCTTCATGACTTACGGACTAATGAGGACGTAAATGCTGAGGTTCAGTCTTCTTACCAGTTTCTCCTTGACCTTAGATCCAAACTTGAGGAGACCTCTGACATAGTTTCGAAGAACCTAAGCTTGTCAATGGACCAGTACAAAACCTATTTTGATTCCAAAAGTCAGAGGAGAAGTTTTAAAGTAGGTGATGAAGTTCTTGTACTTTTGCCTATCAAGTTAAATAAATTATTAGTAGCATGGAAAGGTCCATATAAAGTATTAAAAATTTGTGGGAAAGTTGCCTACCTCATAGAAGTCAAGGGGAAACCTAAGCTTTATCATATCAACATCCTTAAGAAATATTACTGAAGAAATTCAGTTAACTGCCTTAACAACTTTGACTTAGTTTTTCCACACGAACTTGATAAGACAACTGAAGAATGTAAAGTGTGCGTAATTGACACCTCTAACTTAGACTATGATGAAGAACTACATGACTTGGTGACTTTTGACCACTCGGGCGCAACCAACATTAATATTAATGAATCTTTGGATGACCATAAGAGACATGAACTACTTCAATGTGTGAGTAACTTTTCAGACGTCTTTACTGATATTCCAGGTGTTACCTACACGGTAGTCCATAAGATTGACTTAGTGAATGACAATCCTATCAAACGGAAATTATACCCAGTTCCAGTTCACCTTAGGGATGCATTTGACCGAGAGGTAGACAAATTATTAAAACTAAAGATCATTGAACCTTCAGTATCTTCATATTGTTCACCAGTAGTCATGGTTAAGAAGGAGGATAATTCATATAGACTTGCTATTGACTTCAGAGGCCTTAATGCTATAACTCGGTGGGATGCTGAGCCTATGCCCTTGATAGATAGCGATCTACACAAATTTTATGACGCTTCCTTCTTTTCAGAGATTGATATTGCACAGCCATATCATCAAGTAATGTTAGATCCTTCTTCTAAGCAGTACACCACTTTTCCTACACACCAAGGACTGATGCAGTATAGAACTATGCCCTTCGGTTTGGTAACTGCCTGTGCTACCTACGTGAGACTGATGAGAAAGGTCTTGGGTAATATGCCAAATGTTTCAGTTTATTTTGATAACATTTACGTAATGACATCTACGTGGGGCGAACATATCCAAACATTAACATCAGTTTTACGTAGGTTACGCTCACATGGCCTCACTGCCAAGCCGAAGAAATGCTTCCTTGGGTATAACAAGATTAGATATCTTGGACTGATACTTTCTAATAACTCTCTGCAGCCTCTCCCCAGTAAGATCAAAGCTTTATTAGAATTTAAATTCCCCAAAACCAAGAAACTCATGCGTAGCTTTCTTGGTTCTGTAAATTTTTATGCACGGTTTATCCCGAATCTTGCTGATCTTACAGGCATCTTATCGGACTTCCTTAAAAAGTCTGTGAAGGAACCTCTTGAACTTTCCGACGTAGCTCGGGAAAAGTTTAATGAGATTAAAAGTATCTTTTCGAAAGACCCTATACTTAAGATTCCAGATATTAATAAAACATTTTGTTTGAGAACTGATGCCTCCAATACTGGCTTAGGTGCTGTGTTACTACAATACCATGATGGTGCTCCCTTCCCTGTATGCTTCCTAAGCCAGAAACTCCTTCCCGCAGAAACAAGATACTCCTCAATAGAAAAGGAATGTTTAGCCCTTGTGTGGGGTATCTCCAAACTTAAATTTTATTTGCTGGGAAAAGAATTCATTTTAGAAACGGACCACAAACCTTTGATATACCTAGAAACTTTTAAGGGAACCAACAGTAGACTCTTGAGGTGGACATTGGCACTCCAGGCTTTTAAGTTCCATATTGTGTATATCAATGGTTCATCCAATTATTTCTCTGACTGGTTAAGTCATGACAGTCAGTAGAAGATTTGTTGCCTTACGCGACTTCCACATGTTAGAAGTTTTTCCTCGCCTATTCTTATACTCCTTGACTATAAGTCTTGGTATGGGGGAGTGTGAGGGAAAAGTTCCATAGATAGGAGCAGAGATATAGTAACGATAGTTTCATTACCGGCTACTAGTTAAGGTAGGGTAAGTCACGCTCCCGTTTTTCCCGCCTTTTCTCCCCCACCCCTAAAGTGATAGTTTGATTGCCGGCTGCTTGTTAACGTAGGGTCAGTCTAGCTCCCGCTATCCCTTCCCCTCCCTCTTCCCCCCCCCTCGAAAGGTGACGTGTGGGGCTCTGGGCAAACAGTAAATCACTCGACTCACAGCTCCCAACACTACTGTAAGTACATGCCTGCCTTGTATTCTAGTGGATTTATTGGTTAAAAGCTTCACTTTTGACCAATAATAAACTTAGTCCTTTCAGTCTTGCTCTAGGTTGACTGTTGTAATAATCACCACGTCTTTTGAATATTGTACACTATCATGGAGAGTGATTATTTAAGCAGTGGGTAACCTGTATTTTTCCAGCTTGGATGTCAGTGAGGGTCACCTGGCAATCAACGAGCAGAGCAGGAGAAGGACTAACGTCCAGAGACTTCTCCAGGTTGTATTTGTTGAGAATTTGGCCTTACCTGCTGTGTTTATTATATATATATATAATGAACACTTAGCTGATAAATGACAGCAAATCGTCTAGACAGCCGCCCCTGCAGACGAGGTCTAGAAGCTGTCGAAACCATCACAACAGTGGGCTGTCAAGAGATACAATTTGTAAGTATAAATTACCCCTAGGGGGTGTTATGTCAGCATATTTCATTCGATGATGGCTGACGAATACTTACTTGTTTGGACTCAAAAGTCCACACCTTACTGCCGATTATAGGTTGATTACAAACTCCTTGTGACTCAAGAATTGCGCAATCCCCCGATCTACAAGAAATTCGTAACATACCTTGCTCTTTGTAACGTGAGCTATGGTGTTCTCAACACCTTCGACAGATATCGGTGACTTGATAGAAGCTGAAGTGTCCTTGGATGTCCACGTCTTCCATTGTCTAGGAAACCCACACTGGTACACTATGTTCAACAAGATTTGTCTTTATTGTTCACAATGCATCACAAGAGAAGCTGATCACACTTCTCTAAGTGTTTGTGTTAGAGACACTTTGTTCACACTAACGCACAGATCAGTGTCCTTTGCTGGTTATCCTGGCGTCAGTGTGACTCTCTCTAGAGTCAAAAGTAATCTGGCATCGTCACACCGCTCCATGCCGTCACTGCCCTAATACACAAAAAAAAAATGCTGACCTAGTACCTTGCATCCCTGTCACCTCCTCGATGAAGCAAAGCAAATGTTTGTTTCTTGCTGTCTTAATCATAGACAACAATGTACATCTTTACTATGGTAATAAAGTGGGAGCAGGATTTTCCTTAATTGTCCTGCTAAATAAGAGATGTACTGTCTCTTATAAAAATACACATTGTAACACCCCTGCAAGGAGCAGAGGTCACTTGACCACGCATACGGCATCTGTGATCAATTACTCACTCTAGCAGTAAACAAGACGCTAATCTCATTATGTCGGTCTGGGGCTCCGCGCATACATGACTGAACCTCAATTATGTTGTGATCTGAGTATATTGTTTTTGATATGGTGATATTTCTTATCAGATCATCATTGTTAGTGAAGATGAGGTCTAGTGTATTCTCCAGTCTAGTAGGCTCTATTATTTGCTGGTTTAAATTGAATTTTGTGCAGAGATTTAAAAGCTCGCGTGAGTGTGAGTTTTCATCAGAGCTGCCTCCTGGTGTTATTACTGTAGTCAAAGATAAGATAAAACCAATATTGCAAACTAGAAATACCGCAGGAAATAGCAAACAAGAGGACTCCACTAGCAATAGTGAGGATATATTACCAAAAACAACTGGTGCGAGCTCCATTGTTGGTGATAGGGAGGATAGAAGTAAGACAGGGAAACATGCACCAACAGGGAATACAATCAGAGAAACCCAAGGCAAACGGAAACCAAGCCTGTGCACATACTATGCACCTGGTATCTGCTGGCATGGGAAATCTGGAAAAACAGATGGGACGTGCAACTATGACCACCCTAGAAAATGCCATGCCCATACGAAAACAGGAAAATGCAAACTCCCTTCCTGTAAGCTTTTTCACCCTGAACTGTGTACCTCTTCAGTACAGGAAAGACTGTGCTATAACTTAAATTGCCAGGCATACCATCTAAAGGGGACAAAAAGATACAAAACATCCAGGCCATGGGAAAACCTGGGTAGCCACAGCCACTCAAGAGGGAGAGGTTTTTTAATGCCAGGAAGGAAAAAAAATTGGCAGGAAAAGGCAGAAATCGTACACCAAATCCAGTCATTCCTGGAGTGGAACCACAGTCGATGGCCTCCACTCCAAACCAACAGATACAGATACTAATGCCGGAAAAAAAATCCCCCCCCAGTACCAACAATACCACCAGTCCGATAACATTTTTCTTTGCAAATATACAGGGTCTAAAGCCAGCAACAAACAACAAAATACCTTTCATCCGTGGACTGCTTGCAGAGGCAAAGGCAATGTTCGCGGCTTTCACTGAGACCCACATAAAGGATCACTTGGACAACGAAATATGGATCCCAGGTTACAACCTATACAGATGTGACAGAGTGAACAGGCAAAAAAGGGGGGGTTGGCCTGTACATTGCAGAGTCACTTGTTTGCACAGAACTGCTTAATGCCTCAAATGATGTAGTGGAAGTTTTAGCAGTAAAGGTCGAGAACCAAAACCTAGTCATTGTGGTAGTCTACAAGCCTCCGGATGCAACATCCCAGCAATTCCAGGAACAGCTGTTGAAAATTGACCACTGTCTGGAAAATCTTCCAGCTCCTGCACCCAACATCTTGCTCCTGGGGGATTTCAACTTAAGGCACCTAAAATGGAGGAATATAGCAAATAATATTGTTGCAGTAATAACACCAGGAGGCAGCTCTGATGAAAACTCACACTCACACGAGCTTTTAAATCTCTGCACAAAATTCAATTTAAACCTGCAAATAATAGAGCCTACTAGACTGGAGAATACACTAGACCTCATCTTCACTAACAATGATGATCTGATAAGAAATGTCACCATATCAAAAACAATATACTCAGATCACAACATAATTGAGGTTCAGACATGTATGTGTGGAGCCCCAGACCGACATAATGAGACTAGTCACGAGGGAGCATTCACCAAATTCAACTTCAATAACAAAAACATAAAGTGGGACCAAGTAAACCAAGTCCTAACCGATATAAGCTGGGAAGATATACTAAGCAACACAGACCCCAACTTATGCCTAGAACAGATTAACTCGGTGGCACTCGATGTATGCACAAGGCTTATTCCTCTAAGAAAAAGGAGGAGTAGATGTAAAATAGAAAGAGACAGGTGCTCCCTTTACAGGCGACGGAAAAGAATAACAGAGCGGCTAAAAGAGGTCAATATATCTGAAATGCGTAGGGAGACACTGGTCAGAGAAATAGCAAGCATCGAACTTAAGCTAAAAGAATCCTTTAGGAGTCAGGAATCGCGGGAAGAACTAAAAGCCATCAACGAAATCGAAAGAAACCCAAAGTATTTCTTCTCCTATGCCAAGTCAAAATCGAGAACAACGTCCAGAATTGGGCCCCTACTTAAACAAGATGGGTCCTACACAGATGACAGCAAGGAAATGAGTGAGCTACTTAAGTCCCAATATGACTCAGTTTTTAGCAAGCCGCTAACCAGACTGAGAGTCGAAGATCAAAATGAATTTTTTATGAGAGAGCCACAAAATTTGATTAACACAAGCCTATCCGATGTTATCCTGATGCCAAATGACTTCGAACAGGCGATAAATGACATTCCCATGCACTCTGCCCCAGGGCCAGACTCATGGAACTCTGTGTTCATCAAGAACTGCAAGAAGCCCCTATCACGAGCCTTTTCCATCCTATGGAGAGGGAGCATGGACACGGGGGTCGTCCCACAGTTAGTAAAAACAACAGACATAGCCCCACTCCACAAAGGGGGCAGTAAAGCAACAGCAAAGAACTACAGACCAATAGCACTAACATCCCATATCATAAAAATCTTTGAAAGGGTCCTAAGAAGCAAGATCACCACCCATCTAGAAACCCATCAGTTACACAACCCAGGGCAACATGGGTTTAGAACAGGTCGCTCCTGTCTGTCTCAACTATTGGATCACTACGACAAGGTCCTAAATGCACTAGAAGACAAAAAGAATGCAGATGTAATATATACAGACTTTGCAAAAGCCTTCGACAACTGTGACCATGGCGTAATAGCGCACAAAATGCGTGCTAAAGGAATAACAGGAAAATTCGGTCGATGGATCTATAATTTCCTCACTAACAGAACACAGAGAGTAGTCGTCAACAGAGTAAAGTCCGAGGCAGCTACGGTGAAAAGCTCTGTTCCACAAGGCACAGTACTCACTCCCATCTTCTTCCTCATCCTCATATCCGACATAGACAAGGATGTCAGCCACAGCACCGTGTCTTCCTTTGCAGATGACACCCGAATCTGCATGACAGTGTCTTCCATTGCAGACACTGCAAAGCTCCAGGCGGACATCAACCAAATCTTTCAGTGGGCTGCAGAAAACAATATGAAGTTCAACGATGAGAAATTTCAATTACTCAGATATGGTAAACATGAGGAAATTAAATCTTCATCAGAGTACAAAACAAATTCTGGCCACAAAATAGAGCGAAACACCAACGTCAAAGACCTGGGAGTGATCATGTCGGAGGATCTCACCTTCAAGGACCATAACATTGTATCAATCGCATCTGCTAGAAAAATCACAGGATGGATAATGAGAACCTTCAAAACTAGGGAGGCCAAGCCCATGATGACACTCTTCAGGTCACTTGTTTTATCTAGGCTGGAATATTGCTGCACACTAACAGCACCTTTCAAGGCAGATGAAATTGCCGACCTAGAAAATGTACAGAGAACTTTCACGGCGCGCATAACGGAGATAAAACACCTCAATTATTGGGAGCGCTTGAGGTTCCTAAACCTGTATTCCCTGGAACGCAGGAGGGAGAGATACATGATTATATACACCTGGAAAATCCTAGAGGGACTAGTACCGAACTTGCACACGAAAATCACTCACTACGAAAGCAAAAGACTTGGCAGACGATGCACCATCCCCCCAATGAAAAGCAGGGGTGTCACTAGCACGTTAAGAGACCATACAATAAGTGTCAGGGGCCCGAGACTGTTCAACTGCCTCCCAGCACACATAAGGGGGATTACCAACAGACCCCTGGCAGTCTTCAAGCTGGCACTGGACAAGCACCTAAAGTCAGTTCCGGATCAGCCGGGCTGTGGCTCGTACGTTGGTTTGCGTGCAGCCAGCAGCAACAGCCTGGTTGATCAGGCTCTGATCCACCAGGAGGCCTGGTCACAGACCGGGTCGCGGGGGCGTTGACCCCCGGAACTCTCTCCAGGTAAACTCCAGGTAAACTACGACCTCTACGGGAACTTCCAATGCCTCAAGACAAAAAGTCACTCCGAAGAACTCTTGGTCTCTTTGCTTATTACTCACAATGGATCTACAACTATTCAAGTAAAGTCCGCCCATTGAGTGCTACCACATTTCCTGTGACAAAGGAAGCAAAAGCCGCTTTCCATACTCTCAAACAGGACATTGAAAACTCAGTAGTTCAAGCCATTGATGAGTCCCTACCATTCGAAGTGGAAACGGATGCATCTGACATTGCCATTGCTGCAGTCTTATCTCAGGCAGGACGACCAGTAGCCTTCTTTTCGAGAACTTTTC